>NC_133740.1:7138669-7340391 GCF_048934315.1 Petromyzon marinus | reverse complement strand
TCTCTTTGCCTCTCTCCTCTCTCCCCCGTCTGGCCGTTGCGTGTTCGCGTGAGCAGAGAAGGAGCAGCAGGAAGCCATCGAGCAGATAGACGAGGTGCAGAATGAGATCGACAGGTGAGTCGGGGTTTGCGCAGAGCTCTCGGGTGGGTGGGCCCCCCCCCACCCTCCCCCCCGTGCGAGGGGGGTGGGAGGGTGGGGGTGGTCCTCTGTAAAGAAGAGAAGAACCTCTTCCCCCCCCTCCCCCTCTCGTCTCGGGTCTCCCCAAGGTTGATGAGTGGCCAATGATAAAGTTGGTTTACATGTGCGAGAGTGCGCGCGAGTGGTCTGAGTGTTAGTGCGTTAGTGGTGTGTGCGTGGGTGTACGCGTGTCCGTGCGCGTACGTTTGTGTTGCGTGCGTGTACGTGTGTGTGTGTGCGCGCGTTGTCCGTGTGCGTGCTTGTGGGGGGGGGGGGGGGGAGGCGGTAGTAGTGTGGCGGTTCGTGCCCACCGCGCTATGAACCCGGCCATGACCCGAGTTCGTTTCCCGCTCGCGGCCACCGCAACACCAGCGATAGCGGTTATCTGAACCGGTGCCTGGCCCTCCCCTAGGTCGACTTAGCCTCGGAAGAGTACCCGGTGCCGTGTTTACAAATCGGCACTGGGAAAGACGAAAGGCGGCCGGGCGGTGGTGACCGGCCACACACACCACCTCCTCGTGTGCTACAGCGCCGGCCTACATCGGTGCTGCTGCTCGCTACTAACAGCACCTGCCCCAACAGTCTGTTAAAGGTCACATGGTGTTGGGGGGGGGAGGGTGAAACGTTGCCTTTGGTGTAGTTTACTATGCCCAGGCTGCTGGCCCACATAGATTTCACGAACCAGGGCCCCCCCTAAAGCAGGGGTCGGCAAACCAAAATGATCAAAGAGATGGTGACGGGGAGGACGCCCGCGAATATTTCAAAATCGCGGATTATCACAGCAGCACTCCGATCGACTCTCTGAACAAAGTACGATTTTAAAATAAGTTACGTGAAAATCGGACATCGATAGCGTTTTGTATTATTATATGTGAACCGCAAGATGTATAATCTATGTAAATGAAGACCTTCATCTGTACATCTCAAACACCTTACTTCAGGGTGCTTGCAGACAAGGTAGAAAGCTGACATTTGGTACACAGGTAACTTTTAGGACACAAACAACAGGAAGAGAGAGATCTCAAAATCCGAGCTTTTTCATTTTAAGGCCCCCCAAATCTCGATGTTTAAGTGCCCCGTGAACACGTTTGTGCCTGGTGTCATTCGCAAACCGTTCAACATATATAAGATTGCGAGTTTTTTCCTTTGACGGAGCGTTAGACTGCAAATAAAATTAAAGCGAAAACCACTGTTGTATCTTTTATTGTGTTTAAGATATTTCGGATTCAAGTGGTTTTGAATGGAAAAAAATTTGCATCTTATGATATTTACGTCTGAATAATTCTAAAACGGTAAAAGAAAGGAGAGCTTCCCCTAATAAGAGTATTACATTCGTTCATTTCTGTTCTTTCCACTAACAAAAGAACAATCTTAAAATTGAGCGGTTTCAGATTGGTGTGCGTCTTTAAATATAAGAAGTTGAATCGAATCGGCAACAATTTTTGTGTTTTTTTAAAGAAAAATACCAAATGTTTTGAGTGTCTGTTCACAGACACAAATCGGAAACAATCTTTATCAGGTTAATTATTATATTTATTGAAACCTTTTGCCTGGCGAGGACAGCCCTTTACGAACTAATATAGGTATAAATTATGTTTTGAAGACGATTGAGAGGGAATAATTACCGATCGACCGATCGATGCGTATGCTCAGCAATGATAATAACAACTTTCTTGGCTCCCGCCCAGCAGAAAACGCGGCCCACTGAGTGGACGACTGCAGAGCCTCGCCAATTAACATCACTCAAACTCCGTCGCCCACCGTTGTAAATATATGGCAACTACTGTACTGTAGAGCGCGATCGCGTGGATTTGGCATTAACCGGAGCGTCATTTAATCATATTTCACATGTATAATGAGCAGTCCATTTTTTACCGAAAGACCCATAGAACATATAAGATCCCATAGATGCGTAGGCTTTTCGCGGACCGATATTATTCATAATAAAGTGGGGGGGGTTTTTTGGGTTGGATCGTGTGAGTATAAATGCGTCATTAAACCCGCCACCGCCCTACAAAGCTTTGTCACGTGAACAAAACATGCTAGTTCGTTGCTAGTACAGCAGCAAACGGTTGTGTGTAGCAGAGTAAACCCACAACATTTACAACGTTACACGACAACAAGCTGTACGTTATCTAATTTTGTGGGTTAGGTCGTGCGAGTATAAACGCGTCGTTGAATCCGCCACCAACCCCGATGCATTTTCTCCTTGGAACCGATTGGCCGTACACCAGAGGGGCAGCTTTCTTCATGGCCTTGTCTCACCAGTGTTAGACCAGAGAACGACGCGATAAGACGAACGATGCAAGGACGATGCAAACCTGCCTTTTGTAATGACCTATGGGATTGTCTCTTGGAAATTGATTGGCCTGCACCAGAGGGGACGGCCTTCTCTGGGGGCTTGTCTCTGCGCCAGTGTCTGACTAGAGAACGGCGCCAAAAGGCGAACTCCCCCCCACCCCCCCGCATCCCCAGCTCTCTCGGCCTCCCATTTCCAGCCCCACGCAATTCCCACCTCTCCTAGCGTCCACGCAACGCTCCCCTCCCCTTACCCCCCCCCTCTCTCTCGCCCCCCCCCCCCCCCGCTTGCCCCTCCCGCCCTTTCTTACCTATATAACGTCTTACCACGGCATCTCTCCCCCACTTCAGCAACATACATTTTTTTACTGCTGTGGTTTTCCCACCTGATGATGATTGCGTGTGTTGCAATCGAAACGTCGTGGTTTATTTTATACCTACGTGGCTTTACCGAAAGAACCAAAGAGTATGAATGCGAACGTGCTTTGATAATGGACCTTTGGGATTGTCGCTTCGAAACTGATTGGCCTGCAACAGAGGGACAGCCTTCTCTGGGGCCTTGTTTGTTGTTGTTGTAATTAAACGGCAAGAACATCACAGCCGGTTCGAATTGTAAATGTGTGTAGTGCAGTTTAACTCTACAACAAAGACAAAGATCACCCCCCCCATGTAGCCTTTAACAGACTTGGGGCAATTGCTATGAAGGCCGGCACGGCACACAAGGGGGTGGGTGGCCAGCACCACGCCCGGCCGCCTTTGTCTACCTTGTGGCGATATTTGCACACTGCACTAGGTACCAATTTTAGGCCGAGTCGACCTGGGGGGGGGGGGGGGGGGTTATGACCGCTTCAGATAATCGTCACTAGGTGTTGGCCGTGAGCGGGAATCGAACTCGTGACGCCGGGTTCGTAGCGCAGCGTAGCGCTAACCGCTGCACCGCCGCTCCCCACAGCGGTAGCGCACACGCACGGCTTTCGTGCCCTACTACGTAACGCGTGAGATAAGATGGGAGATTGAGCGAGGCTCCCGTGCGTCCGCGCGGTCTTTCCCTACACGCCCCCCACCCCAGGCTGAACGAGCAGGCGAGCGAGGAAATCCTGAAGGTGGAGCAGAAGTACAACCAGCTGCGCCAGCCCTTCTTCCAGAAGCGCTCTGAGCTCATCGGAAAGATCCCAAACTTCTGGGTTACAACCTTCGTCAACCACCCGCAGAGTGAGTGTGCTCGCATCACCGAGCGTTGCCGGCTGTGAGCGAGCGTTGCTGTCGGTGTGCGAGCGTTGGGGGTCTCCGTAACAATGACTGCCCCCCCCCATAGTCTCGGCCCTGCTGGACGAGGAGGATGAGGAGGCGCTGCACTTCCTCATCCGGGTCGAGGTCACGGAGTTCGAGGACATCAAGTCCGGATACAGAATAGATTTTGTACGTGGCGCTCACTCGGCACACACTCACTGTCCACTCGCTAAACTATACACTGACTTATACACTCATTGTACACTCGCTATACGCTATACACTCACTCACTATACATTCACTATACACTCACTACACTGTACACTCATTCACCATACACTATACACTCATTCACCATACACTCATTCACCATACACTCATTCACCATACACTCATTCACCATACACTCATTCACCATACACTCATTCACCATACACTCATTCACTATACACTCATTCACTATACACTCATTCACTGTACACTCATTCACTGTACACTCATTCACTATACACTCAATCAATGCACACTATACATGAACTATACACTCAATCACTATACACTACACATTAACTATACACTCAATCACTATACACTACATGCAATCACTATACACTGTACACGCAATAATTCCACTCTCACTCTACTCTCAATCACTCTACTCTCAATCACTCTCCTATTCACACACTATACTATTCACACACTACACTAACGTGCCTCACCCTCTCTCCAACTCAGCCCTAACGTTTCATGCGTGGTGGTGGTGTGTGGTGTTGTGTGCGGTGGTGGTGGTGTGTGCAGCACTTTGAAGAGAACCCCTACTTTGAGAACAAAGTAATCTCCAAGGAGTTCCACCTCAACGAGCGGGGCGACCCCTCCTCAAAGTCCACGGAAATCAAGTGGAAGCCTGGCAAGGTGTGTAGCCTGTGTGTGTGTACCCTGTGTGTGTGTGTGTACCCTGTGTGTGTGTGTGTGTACCCTGTGTGTGTGTACCCTGTGTGTGTACCCTGTGTGTGTGTACCCTGTGTGTGTACCCTGTGTGTGTGTGTACCCTGTGTGTGTGTGTACCCTGTGTGTGTGTGTACCCTGTGTGTGTGTGTACCCTGTGTGTGTACCCTGTGTGTGTGTGTGTACCCTGTGTGTGTGTGTGTACCCTGTGTGTGTGTGTACCCTGTGTGTGTACCCTGTGTGTGTGTGTGTACCCTGTGTGTGTGTGTGTGTAGCCTGTGTGTGTGTGTGTAGCCTGTGTGTGTGTGTGTAGCCTGTGTGTGTGTGTGTAGCCTGTGTGTGTGTGTGTAGCCTGTGTGTGTGTGTTGCCTGTGTGTAGCCTGTGTGTGTGTAGCCTGTGTGTGTGTAGCCTGTGTGTGTGTGGGAGCAGTAGTGTAACGGTTAGTGCCACGCTGCGCTACGAACCCGGCATCCTGAGTTCGATTCCCGCTCACGGCCAACACCAGTGACGATTATCCAAACCGGTCTTGGGCCTCCCCTAGGTCGATTTCGGCCTCGTGAGTACCTGGTGCGGTGTGTAAACATCGTCACTGGGGAGACAAAGGCGACCGGGTGTGGTGCTGGCCACCCACCCCCTCGTGTGCCGTGCCGGCCTTCATAGGTGCTCGCTAACAGCACTTGCCCCAACAGTCTGTGAAGGCCTGCACGTGTGCGTGTTGCCTGTGTGTGTGTGTGACCTGTGTGTGTGACCTGTGTTCGTGACCTGTGTGCATGGTCTGACCTGTGTGTGTGTGCATCCTTGCCTCTGTATATTTAGCCTGTGTGTGTGTGTAGCCTGTGTGGGTAGGTATGCCACTTTGGCAAGATGTTGACTACCTCGCCCTGGTATACAGGACCGGTTGTTGGCGGGAGTTGAGCGGGAATCTAACTCGGGGTCGCCGGGGTCGTAGCGCAGCACGCTAACTGCTGCACCACCGCTCCCCCACAAGCACGCACGCATCTCGATGGCCAAAATGTAATCTGCGAATGACTCAATTGGGATCACGCACAGATAGCGATACATGGAGACCCATAGAGGTATACGGAGGAAACCAATGGTGGAGCCAGGATTTTCAGGTAGGGAGGGGCAACCCCTCCAGCGATGAAAAATGATGGAGGAGTTGTTAGTAAGCAGGGAGTTGTTAGTAAGCAAGGAGTTGTTAGTAAGCAGGGAGTTGTTCGTAAGTAAGGAGTTGTTCGTACGTAAGGAGTTGTTAGTAAGTAGGGAGTTGTTACTAAGCAGGGAGTTGTTAGTAAGTAAGGAGTTGTTCGTAAGTAAGGAGTTGTTTGCAAGTAAGGAGTTGTTAGTAAGCAGGGAGTTATTAGTAAGCAGGGAGTTGTTAGTAAGGAGTTGTTAGTAAGCAGGGAGTTGTTAGTAAGTAAGGAGTTGTTCGTAAGTAAGGAGTTGTTCGCAAGTAAGGAGTTGTTAGTAAGCAGGGAGTTGTTAGTGAGTAAGGACTTGTCCCTTGCTTTTTATTCTCCGCGTGTGCGGCGATGGCGCAAGCGTCGATCGAGGGGTCGAATTCGCACCGCGTTGTGCGATCGGCATCGCGCTCGCTGAAGGTGTTTGACTTGAGGGAAGTCGTGGACTCTGTACACGCGACTGCGCAAAATTCTGCGAGTCGCTGAAACTGCTTTTCCGTTACTTTTTGCCAATTATGGACTCAGACTATTGTCCTATCATGTCATAGAGTCCCTGGCACGTAATAATATGCTACACCGTGGTCGCAAAATGCCGATTTATTACGAATAAACCCCAATGATCCGATCGAAATTAGGGATTTCGATCGGATCATTGGGGGGGGGGGGGGGACACGTGCCACCTCCCCCCCCTCCACTGGCTCCGCCAGTGGAGGAGACCCAGAGAGGTTACATGGAGAGACGTAAGTTACAGAGATGCAAAGAGAACCCACGTGGGTACAGTGTTGCGTCGAGAATTACGTGGAGACGCGTGTGGACCCATCTCTCTCCTCTCCATGCGTCTCCCTCCGTCGCTCGCCCAGGACCTGACGAAGCGCAGCGGCGTCGGCGCCAAGGGCAAGGGCGGGCGCAAGCGGCAGCACGAGGAGCCAGAGAGTTTCTTCACCTGGTTCACCGACCACTCGGACGCCGGCGCCGACGAGCTCGGGGAGGTCATCAAGGACGACATCTGGCCCAACCCGCTGCAGTTCTATCTGGTGCGGCCGGCACTGGCACGCACGCGCACACGGGCTGGCGCACACACACACACGGGCTGGCACACACACACGGGCTGGCACACACACACACGGGCTGGCACACACACACGGGCTGGCACACATACACACGGGCTGGCACACACACACACGGGCTGGCGCACACACACACACACGGGCTGGCAGGCACACACACACGGGCTGGTGCACATACACGCACACACGGGCTGGCACACACACACGGGCTGGCACACACACACACACACGGGCTGGCACACACACACACACACGGGCTGGCACACACACGGGCTGGTGCACACACACACGGGCTGGCACACACACACACACGGGCTGGCACACACACGGGCTCGCACACACACACACGGGCTGGTGCACATACACGCACACACGGGCTGGAACACACACACGGGCTGGCACACACACACACGGGCTGGAACACACACACGGGCTGGCACACACACACACGGGCTGGAACACACACACGGGCTGGCGCGCACACACACACACGGGCTGGCAGACACACACACACGCGGCTGGCACACACACACGGGCATGCACACACACACGGGCTGACACACACACACTCACTGGCTGACACACACACACACGGGCTGGCGCACACATACACACACACGGGCTGGCACACGCACACACACGGGCTGGCACACACACACTCACTGGCTGACACACACACACACGGGCTGGCGCACACACACACACACACACGGGCTGGCACACACATACACACACACGGGCTGGAGCACACACATACACACACACGGGCTGGCACACACACACACACGAGCTAGCATAAACAGATCCTCCATGTGCGTTAACGCACGCACACCACCACTCAACCACCACCGCGCCAGTACGCGTGCCTCCAGGCCCCCGACATGGAGGGGGAGTAGTTGTGGTGGTTGAGGTGAGTTGCGGGTGTTGCGCCCGCCTCTGCAGGCTTCCAGCATGAAGGGTGCGGTTGTTGTGCTTGTGGCGGTCGTTGTGTTTGTGGCGGTCGTTGTGTTTGTGGCGGTCGTTGTGCTTGTGGCGGTCGTTGTGCTTGTGGCGGTCGTTGTGTTTGTGGCGGTCGTTGTGCTTGTGGCGGTTGTTGTGCCCGCACCAATGCGCCTGCCTCTGCAGGCCCCCGACATGGAGGGCGAGGAGGGCGACGAAGATGACGAAGACGACGAGGATGGCGACGGAGACGGCCTGGAGGACATTGACGAGGAGGACGACGAGGGGGAGGATGAGGAAGAGGAGGAGGAGGGAGAGGTGAGCTCACCGCCGCCGCTCGCCACCGCTACCACCGCCGCTCACCACCACCACTGCCATCTCCACCACCACCACTGCCGCTCGCTACCACCTCCACCACTAGCACCGCCGCTCACCGCCACTACCACCACCGCCCACCACGACTCGCCATCGACAACATCTACATCGTCATCGACGTCATCATCGACGTCACCGATCGACATCATCGTCACCATCGTGTTATAATCGTCGTCAGGATCATGACGGTGGCCGTGGTGACTAATCGCTGCCCACCCCCCCCCCCCCCCCCCACTTCGTGTGTGTGGCTGCAGGGCGAAGAGGATGGGGACGACTAAAACGGGAACCCCCCGCGGTCCCCCTCTGAATTTTCACTATCCCAAGATAAACGACAAAAAAAACACACAAAAAACAAATTCATTTTTTCCGTCATCGTGGTTTCTGTTTGTCCGGCCCCGCTCCCTGCCCCCCCTCGCCCACGGCCCTCCCCCCCCCCCCCCCGGCCCACCCCCCACCTCCTCTCGGCAAATTAAACAAAGCGGACACGGGGTGTTTCCTCCTCCCTTGGTGATCATCCTCATCGTTATATTATTATTATTTCCCTCGGCGCCGCCACAACACCCCCCCCCCTCCCCGTGCTTGGCGATGACCCTGCGAGTTGGAGGAGTCTGGGGAGGGGATCCCCTCGTTCCGCTCGGTCGATCAGCCGGTCGCTCGCTCAATCGCTCGCTCGCTCGACCAGTGGCCTGGTCACTCGTCCGCTCGCCCGGTCGCTCGCTCGCCCCCGGCCCCCCTTAGGCCCATTCCGCTCCCTCGCTCCGTTTGCCGAGAGAGAGAGACGAGGTTTCCCGTTGGTCGTAGCTTCATTTTGAAGTCATTTTTGCTTCCCTAAAGCCCCCCCCACCCCAACTCCTCCCCCCACCCCGCCCACCACTCCCCCACTCCCCCCCCCCCCCGAAACTCTGCCCACTCCCCGACCCCACCAAACGCGCCGTTTATTTTTGAGGTTCCCTCGCTGAGCTGTTTTCTCCGGCGCTCACTCGCTAGAGGCCGCAGGAGGAGTCTCCACCCTCCCCATCCCCCCCCCTTGCCCCACCGGTTCTGCCCGCCCGCTCGCTCTCTCGTCCACCCGCCCACTCGCTCTCTCGTCCGCACGCTCACTCTCTCGTCCACCCGCTCGCTCTCTCGCCCGCCCGCTCGCTCTCTCGTCCACCCGCCCACTCGCTCTCTCGTCCGCACGCTCACTCTCTCGTCCACCCGCTCGCTCTCTCGCCCGCCCGCTCGCTCTCTCGTCCACCCGCCCACTCGCTCTCTCGTCCGCCCGCTCGCTCTCTCGTCCACCCGCTCACGTGTCCTTCCGCTCGCCCACGTGTCCCCCCCCCCCCCCCTTCCAACGGTTGTGTGCCGCGACGCGGACACGGCGCACGTGTACAAAGCAGCCGAGTGTGTACGCGTAGCTTAGCGCTTGCGTGTCTGTGCGCGCGTGCGTGCGGGGCCCCACCCCTCCCCAGCCGCCATTGCGCCCCCCACACCCCCTCGACGCCCCCCACGAAAAAAGAAATCCATCCGGGAACCGCGGCACGGCGTGCGTCCCCAGCAGTCGCCTCTCGCACCGCCGATAACGGAGTTCTAATTAAATACATTTTCAATCGATTTTAAAAGTCCACGCAGCCTCCGGTGCCGGCTGGAGGCTGCCCCCCACTCCCCCACCTGCCACCAAAGCGACGAGTGCCAAGGCCTGCGGCGGCGGTGGTGGTGGTGGTGGTGGTGTCGATGGCGGCGGTGGAAGGCTGAACGCCGGGCACCAGCGTCCGGCACGGGTGGCGGTGGTGGTGGGGGGGCGTTGGTGGGGGGGGGGGGGAGATATTAGGGCCCCCCCCCCCCCTCGGTATCGGCCCTGTAAATAATTAAATCTGAACGATAAAACTTTAAAAGTTTCGCAGCCTCTGGGTGCTACCGCCCACGCTCTGGCCTGGGTAGAGTGTGGGGGGTGGTGGTGGTTCGGGGGGGGGGGGGGGGGTGCGGCCTCCTGCCCCGCACCAACCCGCAGGCTGTCGCCGCCGTCACTACGATCGCTGTCATCGTCACCGATGTCATCACTGTCGCCACTGGGGGGGGGGCAGTTTATTTAGCGTAGCTACCTTTAATCCCCCCCTGCCCCCCGTAGCTTCCTCGCCTGGTCGTAGAGTTCGTGTCTCGCCGCTTTCGCTTTCTTTGTGTGGGGGGCGAGCCGGGGGGGGGGGGGTGTGTGTGTGGGGGGGGGGGTTTCGCTGTTATTATTAAATGTGAGTGGCCTGCCCCCCACTACTCCCCACGTGGCCCCCCCCAGCGAGCGGTGTACGGTATAAACACATCGGTGTGGTGGCTCTCTCTCCCCTTGGAAATCCATTTTCGTTGTTCTCCACGTACCCCCCCGCCGCCCCCAGCCCCCCCCCCCCCGTTCCGTTTTTATTTCGTTGCAGATGATGAGTTACGTATTTTAAAACGAACATCGTGAGCGTCTGTCTGTTTTTTGGTACAATAAAGACGACCCGTTCTGACTCCTCCGCTCCCCTTGTGTGTTGGGGAAGTGGGGGTGGCGTACCCGCTGAGCTGCCATAGGGGACCCACAGAGACCTACAGACACCCAGAGTGCTCGAGACCCACAGAGACCCACACTCGTAGATACCCACGCTCATAAAGACCCGTACTCCTAGACTCGGACCTATACTCATAGACCCATAGAGACTCATGCTCAAAGAAACCCACACTCATAAAGACCCATACTCCTAGACTCGGACCTATACTCATAGACCCAGCGAGACTCGTGCTCATAAAGACCCACACTCCTAGACCCATAGAGACTCATGCTCAAAGAGACCCACGCTCAAAGACCCAGAGACCCATACTCCCAGAGACTTAAACCCACAGAGACCCATACTCGGAGACCCATACTAAAACGAACCTTTTAATTTCACCAGGTTAACCAATCGGCTTATTATCACGTGGAAAATTATGTCGGGCAAAAAAATTATCCACGCGACCACAGGAAGAGAGAGAGAGACGCAAACCCCAAATATACAGCAGCAGCAGGCATCAGGGTCGGGGTTGAACCCGCGTTTTCCTGCATACCAGGCGAGGTAGGTAACATCTCTTAGCCACCGTGATGATGAGAGAGAGAGAGAGACGCAGACTCCATATATACAGCAGCAGGCGTCAGGGTTGGCATTGAGCCCACGACCTGTACATCAAGCGAGGTAGTTAACATCTCATAGCCACCGTGATGATGATGAGAGACACGCAGACCTCAAATATACAGCAGCAGCAGGTATCAGGGTCGGGATCGAACTCACTGTAACACGCCCAGACTCACCTGGGAGTCACTGTAACACACCCAGACTCACCTGCGAGTCACTGTAACACACCCAGACTCACCTGGCAGTCACTGTAACACACCCAGACTCACCTGGTAGTCACTGTAATATACCCAGACTCACCTGGTAGTCACTGTAACACACCCAGACTCACCTGGTAGTCACTGTAACACACCCAGACTCACCTGGGAGCTTCGGTGGTGGGTGGTGGTGGTTGGTGGTGGTCTTTGGTGTTGGTTGGTGGTGGATGGTGTTGGTTGGTGGATGGTGGTGATTGATGGTTGGTGGTGGTTGGTGGTAGTTGTTGTTGTGGTGGTTGGCAGTGGTGGTTGGTGGTGGTGGTTGGCGGTGTTGGCGATGTTGGTGGTGGTGGCAGTGTTGGCGGTGTTGTTGGTGGTGGTTGGTTGTGGTGGTGGTGTTCGTGTGTTAGGTTGTGACGAGACCACGCCGCTCCGCTGCTGCTGAGACTGGAGCGTGCCACTAAGAGGTGGGGCCTTACCATCAGCCCCACCAAAACTAAGCACCTGCCTGGGTATTTTGTACCATCGGACAATCCACCCCCACAACTCTCAATCGGTGATGGGGCAGTTGTGGAGAAAGTGGAGAGTTTCCCATACCTGGGAAGTGTGCTTATGACCGGCTCCAGTTTAACAGCAGAGGTCTCGCTCCAAAACAGTCGAGCGGCAATATCTTTTCATCGGTTGCGTAACGCTGTGTGGAAGCTACTTGGTCTGTCGCTCCGCACTAAGCTTCAGGTCTTCTCGGCCACGGTCATTCACCCCCCTAATGGAACATCTTCGCCGGTTAGAAATTTAGTGTTGTAAGGACGAACAGACTTCTTTAGGAGGCACACTCTGTTTATTGTATTATTTCCTTATACAACGCTTAACACACACAGAGGGATATTCGGTCCCCTCACCCGATACCCTAGGGAGGTACAGCCTCCGGACCTGGCGGGACTCACACGTCTACCGCTAACCTCCTTGATACCTAAGGAGGTACAACCTCCGGACTTGGCGGGACTCACACGTCTACCACTATCCTAGTCCTCCGGCTAGGACCTAGGGGAGGCTATCTGACCCACCGCTGGCCTGGTGAGTCCTGACCACTGGGTATGCCGAGCCTTAGCCCTTAGAAGGGCTGAAAGGCTGGTCCAGGGTCCTAGCTAGGCTTCAGCCCAGTCTTCTATCTTCGTGCAGAGAGAGAACTCTCCGAGGTCCGTTGAGTCACCCGTCTTATACCCCTTCGTGGCCAGGTAGAACCAATCATACATTCCCACGTGGAACCGTCTGATTGGTTCGCACCAAACCCTGGCCACGATCCGTTTCACCTCGACTGACCCCAACCGTTGTACCCAGGGGTAATGCTGCACTGCCCTGGTGGCAATGCAGGTTACGCAACAGCGCGTAGTTAACACCTCTACAGAAACATTTAGGCTGGCCTGCCTACGATCCATCCTGGGTTTAACCAGACTGGATTGTGTGACGAGCTCACAAATCCTTGAAAGATCTGGGCAAGGTCCCATCGGTGAGCTCCTCCGGCGGGCAAGGCTGCGATGGCTGGGTCATGTAGCCCGTATGCCCAGCCACCGCATGCCGAAACAGCTTTTGTTTGGCCGGATCGAGGGGGCTAAAAAGGCGCAGCACGGGCTAGAGAAGAGATGGAGTGATGTGGTACAGGAGGACGTGGAGCTGAGTGGACTTGCCGACGACTGGTACCAGCGGTGTCAAGATCGGCCTCTGTGGAGGAGGCTCGTGAAGGACGCTACTGGGCAGTTGGAGGTAGTCGCCCCCCAACAACAACGGAGGGCGGAGGAGCGACGCTCACAACAACGAGCGGAGCGCCGGGTGGCTAAGGCACAGCAGGGGGCACAGGTGGTGCATCAGCCAGTCATCTCAGTCATCTCAGTCAGTCGACCCGTGGCACCTGGGTCTGCCCCGTGACCAGGTCAGCGGGCGTTCGACACTTCACGTGGCCTCAAGGTGCACATGGCCTGGCACAAGCGTCGTGGTGACGTCACTGCCACTTAGTGGCGAATGGCGGTTGTTGTTGTCTGTGTTTGTGGCCTCAAAGTGCACAAAGCCTGGCACAAGCGTCGTGGTGACGTCACCGCCACTTAGTGGCGAATGGCGGTTGTTGTTTTGTGTCTGCGTTTGTCTGTGTGTGTTTGTTGGTGCCAGACGGTAACGCTGTGGTGAGCAGTGCCATGAGGGGAGGGCCTATTTAGATTGGTCATTACCCTCATGGCGTTTATAGCCACCACAGTGGGCAAATGGGGGCTCTGGATGGGTGCAAGTGGCTGGTAACCCGCTCCACCTTCAATTAATTACCACAAAACCACGTGAAAAATATTCAACAAAGCTTGTGTCGGAAGCCCCGAGGGAACAGGCGTCTATGACGTCTCCTAGCCAAACCCCATTTGGCGGAGCCAGGAGATTGAATCCTTACTTTCGGGGCTCCCCCAGAAACAACAAAAGCCATTTCGGGTGGCCACGTGGAATGTTCAAATGCTCACTAAGGAGAGAGGCTGCCATTCCTCTGTCGGGAGCTGGATCGGTGCCGCCTGGATCTCTGATGTATTCAGGAGGTCCGGTGGACCGGCTCTGGCTCCTGCCACCATGAGGGGTGGACGGTCCTCTACTCAGGGCAGGAGTCTGCCAAACAACAGGGTGTGGCTCTTCTTCTGAGCAATATAATGAAGGGGGTGTAGGAGCGTGGCGGTGAGGTGTGGGAAGATGTAAGCCCCAGGCTACTTGGGCTCGCCCTCCCATCAACTAGAGGCGAGGAGTGGTGGTCGTGGTTACTTTTGCCCTCACCGAAGATGAACATCAGTGGAGGGATGCAGACAAGGCCGATGAGTGAGATGCCTTCTATAACCTCCTGTCATAGGTGCTAGCTAAAGTGGCCCCTCGGGATAGAGTCATCCTGTTGGGTGATGATGCTGGCACCTGGTCTGGAGTAATTGAAAGGCATGGGCCAGATCAGCTCAATAACAACGGTAGGAGGCTGCTAGATTTTTGTGCAGCCCATGGGCTTGTAATTAGCAACACGCTGTTCCGGCATCGGCGCATCCACACAACATCATGGATGCATGCCGGGTCCAAGCAGAAACATCTGCTGGACTACATAGTGACGGAACAGCAGATGCGGGCCCATGTCCTTGACACCAGGACCTACCGTGGAGCTGATCTGCCCTCTGACCATCGACTTGTCATCTGTAAGATGCGCCTGCCATTCTTCCACTCCCGTGGTGGGTATACACCCAGGACCCCATTCAAACCCAAAGTGGCCTGGTCTCAGCTAGCTGATGAAAGTTGCAAGCGAGAATTTAATCATCGCTTGCGGCTGGGGTTGGCATCGTCCCCCACTCCTCCTGATGCCGAGGAGAAATGAGTGAGGTTTAGGACTGTGGCTCATGCAGCTGCAATGGCTGCTTTGGGTACACGGTCCAAACCTCCCCAGAGATCCTGGCTGACAAAGGAGGTGTTCAGGCTGTTTGAGAAAAGCGACAGGCCCACTCTAATCGTCTACAGCATCCCACGTCGGAGAATGAAGAGGCTTGCCGCAGCCTTCGCTCAGAGGTTCGGAGAGCCGTGAGGCACTGCAAGGATGGGTGGTGGTCGCGGGTTGCTGAGGAGATGGAGTCTGCCTCAATGGCCCACGACCACAAATCCCTATTTAACTCCATCAAAAAAGTAACTTGCAGCGCCACACCTATTACCATCATTAGGGGAAAAAACGGTGATCCAATCTCCGACCCCCAGGAGCAGGTTTGCAGATTTTCTGTGCATGTCTGTGAGGTCTTGGGGGAAGGGAAATCCCTCAGTCTGGAAAACATCATGGGGCAAAGTGAAGATGACCCTGCCTCAAGTATTGGAAGAAGTAGTCACCCCCTGTGAGTGGCTGGCTGAGGTGCCATCTGTTGAGGAAGTACTGAAGGCGATCCAGAGTCTGAGACCAGGAAAAGCACCGGGCAGAGATGATCTCCCAAGCGAAATGCTGAGGGAGGGTGGCGTTTGTGCGCAGACTGCCCTATATGACATCATAACAAGTCTGGACCACTGGACGGGTTCTGCAGGATTGGAAGGATGTCCTGGTGGTCCCCATCTTTAAGAAGAGGGACCGCACAGACTGTAACAACTACAGGGGCATCTCACTCCTCAGTGTGCCGGGAAAGGTCCTGGCAAGGATTATTCAACATCGCCTTGCTAAGCACGCTGAGGAGAGGCTTGCGGAGCCCCAATGTGGTTTCAGACCAGGGCGGTCCTGCACAGATGCCATATTTTCTGTCCGTTTGCTACAGCAGAAGTGGAAGGAATTCAAACAAGACCTACATCCCTGCTTTATTGACCTGGTCAGGGCATATGATACCATCAGTAGGCCTTGGCTCTGGGTTGTTCTTCGTGCTTTCGGAGTCCCTGGCCCTCTGCTCACGCTCATTAAGGACCTTCATGATGGTGAGCGGCCCCAGGTAAAACTACGTGGCCGGGAGTCGGAGCCATTCCCTGTACACCTTGGGGTGCGACAGGGATGTCCTCTGGAGAGTGGAGGGAAGAGTGGAGAGAGGAGTTGGGGAGAGTGAAGGGGAGGGTGGAGGGGAGGGTGGAGGGGAGACCAGGGGAGTGGAGCAGAGGGGAGAGTGGATAGACGAATAGGGGAGAGTAGCAGAGTGGAGAGACAGGTCTCCATGATGGGGAAGAGTGGAAAGTGGGTGGGGAAGAGTGGGTGGGGGAGAGTGGGGGAGAGTGGAGAGTGGGTGGGGGAGAGTGGAGAGTGGGTGGGGAGAGTGGGGGGGGGGGGAGAGTGGGTGGGAGGAGTGGGTGGGGGAGAGTGGAGAGTGGGTGGGGGAGAGTGGGGGGGGGAGAGTGAGTGGGGAGTGTGGGGGGGAGAGTGGGTGGGGAGAGTGGAGACTGTGTGGGCGAGAGTGGGTGGGGGGAGAGTGAAGAGTGGGTGGGGGAGAGTGGGTGGGGGAGAGTGGGTGGGGGAGAGAGGAGAGTGGGTGGGGGAGAGTGGGGGGGGGAGAGTGGGGGGGGAGAGTGGGTGGGGAGAGTGGGTGGGGAGAGTGGGGGGGGGGAGAGTGGGTGGGGAGAGTGGGTGGGGAGAGTGGAGACTGGTTGGGGGAGAGTGGGTGGGGGAGAATGGAGAGTGGGTGGGGAGAGTGGGTGGGGAAAGTGAAGAGTGGGTGGGGAGATTTGAGAGTGGGTGGGGAGAGTGGCTGGAGAGAGTGGGTGGGGAAGAGTGGGTGGGGGAGAGTGGAGAGTGGGTGGGGAGAGTGGGTGGGGGAGAGTGGATAGTGGGTGGGGAGAGTGGGTGGGGGAGAGTGGCGAGTGGGTGGGGGAGATTGGGTGGGGGAGAGTGGGTGGGGGAGAGTGGAGAGTGGATGGGGAGAGTGGGGGGGAGAGTGGGTGGGGGAGAGTGGGTGGGGGAGATTGGGTGGGGGAGAGTGGGTGAGGGAGAGTGGAGAGTGGATGGGGAGAGTGGGGGGGGGAGAGTGGGTGGGGGAGAGTGGGTGGGGAGAGTGGGGGGGGGGGGAGTGGGTGGGGGGAGAGTGGGTGGGGGAGAGTGGAGAGTGGGTGGGGAGAGTGGGTGGGGAGAGTGGGTTGGGTGAGTGAAGAGTGGGTGGGGAGAGTTGAGAGTGGGTGGGGAGAGTGGCTGGAGAGTGTGGGTGGGGGAGAGTGGGTGGGGAGAGTGGGTGGGGGAGAGTGGGTGGGGAGAGTGGGTGGGGGGAGAGTGGGTGGGGAGAGTGGGTGGGGAGAGTGGGTGGGGGAGAGTGGGTGGGGAGAGTGGGTGGGGGAGAGTGGGTGGGGAGAGAGGAGAGTGGGTGGGGGAGAGTGGGTGGGGGTGAGTGGGTGGGGGAGAGTGAAGAGTGGGTGGGGGTGAGTGGGTGGGGTGAGTGGGTGGGGAGAGTGGGTGGGGAGAGTGAAGAGTGGGTGGGGAGATTTGAGAGTGGGTGGGGGAGAGTGGCTGGAGAGAGTGGGTGGGGAAGAGTGGGTGGGGAGAGTGGGTGGGGGAGAGTGGAGAGTGGGTGGGGAGAGTGGGTGGGGAGAGTGGATAGTGGGTGGGGAGAGTGGGTGGGGGAGAGTGGCGAGTGGGTGGGGGAGATTGGGTGGGGGAGAGTGGGTGGGGGAGAGTGGAGAGTGGATGGGGAGAGTGGGGGGGGAGAGTGGGTGGGGGAGAGTGGGTGGGGGAGATTGGGTGGGGGAGAGTGGAGAGTGGGTGGGGAGAGTGGGTGGGGAGAGTGGGTGGGGTGAGTGAAGAGTGGGTGGGGAGAGTTGAGAGTGGGTGGGGAGAGTGGCTGGAGAGTGTGGGTGGGGGAGAGTGGGTGGGGAGAGTGGGTGGGGGAGAGTGGGTGGGGAGAGTGGGTGGGGGAGAGTGGGTGGGGAGAGTGGGTGGGGGAGAGTGGGTGGGAGAGTGGGTGGGGGAGAGTGGGTGGGGAGAGAGGAGAGTGGGTGGGGGAGAGTGGGTGGGGGTGAGTGGGTGGGGGAGAGTGAAGAGTGGGTGGGGGTGAGTGGGTGGGGTGAGTGGGTGGGGAGAGTGGAGAGTGGGTGGGGAGAGTGGAGAGTGGGTGGGGGAGAGTGGGTGGGGGAGAGTGGAGAGTGGGTGGGGAGAGTTGAGAGTGGGTGGGGAGAGTGGCTGGAGAGTGTGGGTGGGGGAGAAGTGGGTGGGGAGAGTGGGTGGGGGAGAGTGGGTGGGGAGAGTGGGTGGGGGAGAGTGGCGAGTGGGTGGGGGAGATTGGGTGGGGGAGAGTGGAGAGTGTGGGTGAGGGAGAGTGGGTGGGGAGAGTGGGTGGGGTGAGTGAAGAGTGGGTGGGGAGAGTGGGTGGGGAGAGTTGAGAGTGGGTGGGGAGAGTGGCTGGAGAGTGTGGGTGGGGGAGAGTGGGGGGGGGGGAGTGGGTGGGGGGAGAGTGGGTGGGGGAGAGTGGAGAGTGGGTGGGGAGAGTGGGGGGGGGGAGAGTGGGTGGGGAGAGTGGGGGGGGGGGAGAGTGGGTGGGGAGAGTGGGTGGGGAGAGTGGGGGGGGGGAGAGTGGGTGGGGAGAGTGGGTGGGGAGAGTGGAGACTGGTTGGGGGAGAGTGGGTGGGGGAGAATGGAGAGTGGGTGGGGAGAGTGGGTGGGGAGAGTGAAGAGTGGGTGGGGAGATTTGAGAGTGGGTGGGGAGAGTGGCTGGAGAGAGTGGGTGGGGGAGAGTGGGTGGGGAGAGTGGGTGGGGAGAGTGGGTGGGGGGAGAGTGAAGAGTGGGTGGGGAGATTTGAGAGTGGGTGGGGAGAGTGGGTGGGGAGAGTGGGTGGGGAGAGTGAAGAGTGGGTGGGGAGATTTGAGAGTGGGTGGGGAGAGTGGCTGGAGAGAGTGGGTGGGGAAGAGTGGGTGGGGGAGAGTGGAGAGTGGGTGGGGAGAGTGGGTGGGGAGAGTGGGTGGGGGAGAGTGGATAGTGGGTGGGGAGAGTGGGTGGGGAGAGTGGGGGGGGGGAGAGTGGGTGGGGGAGAGTGGGTGGGGAGAGTGGGGGGGGGGGAGTGGGTGGGGGGAGAGTGGGTGGGGGAGAGTGGAGAGTGGGTGGGGGAGATTGGGTGGGGGGAGAGTGGGTGGGGAGAGTGGAGTGTGGGTGTGTGGGGAGAGTGGGGTGTGGGTGGAGAGAGTGGAGAGTGGGTGGGGATAGTGGGTGGGGTGAGTGGGTGGGGAGAGTGGGTGGGGATAGTGGGTGGGGAGAGTGGGTGGGGAGAGTGGGTGGGGAGTGGAAGGAGGAGGATCGGGGAGCGGAAGCGCCGCGTCACGACTCCGCCATGTGGGGAGAGCCCCCCTCCCCCCCACCCCCCCCCCCTCCCCCCACCCCCCCACTCCCCCCACCACTCCCCCCACCACCGCCTCCAGCCGTAGCGGCGAGGAAGCAACTAGGGGGAATTCCCGCAGACAGGGAGAAGATCTCCACCACACAACCACAACCACCACAACCACCACACCAACCACCACCACCACCACCACCACAACCACCACACAACCACAACCACCACAACCACCACCACCATCACCACCACCACAACCACCACCACCACCACAACCACCACAACCACCACCACAACCACCATCACCACAACCACCACAACCACCACCACAACCACCACCACCACACAACCACAACCACCACCACCACACAACCACAACCACCACCACCACCACCACAACCACCACACAACCACAACCACCACCACAACCACCACCACCACACAACCACAACCACCACAACCACCACCACCACAACCACCACCGCAACCACCATCACCACCACTACAACCACACAACCACAACCACCACCACCACAACCACCACCACAACCACCATCACCACCACCACAACCACCACCACCACAACCACCACAACCACCACCACAACCACCATCACCACAACCACCACAACCACCACCACAACCACCACCACTACAACCACCACCACACACAACCACCACCACCACAACCACCACCACCACACATCCACAACCACCACCACCACAACCACCACCACCACAACCACCACCACCACAACTACCACCACCACCACAACCACCACCACCACAACCACCACAACCACCACCACAACCACCACCACCACACACAACCACAACCACACACAACCACCACCACACACCACCACCGCACACAACCATAACCATCACAACCACCACCACAACCACCACCACCACAACCACCACCACAACCACCACCACACACCACCACACACAACCACCACCACACACAACCACCACCACCACACACAACCACCACACAACCACCACCACCACCACCACACACAACCATCACCACCACACAACCACCACCACATAACCACCACCACCACACAACCACCACCACACAACCACCACCACACAACCATCACCACATAACCACCACCACCACACAAAACCACCACCACCCACAACCACATGGGGTGACCGTGGGGAGGGAGGAGAGGGAGAGAGAGAGAGAAGAAGAGAGAGAGGAGGAGAGGAAAGAGAGAGGGGAGGAGTGGGAGGAGATACAAAATTGAGTGAGTCGAGAGGGGAGAGAGAGAGGGGAGAGAGAGAGAGAGAGGAATAAGATAGAGAGAGGGGAGAGAGAGAGGGGAATAAGATAGAGAGAGGGGAGAGAGAGGGGAATAAGATAGAGAGAGGTGAGAGAGAGGGGGGGGAGAGACAAAGTGAAGTGAGTGGAGAGAGAGACACGAGTAGTAGTAGGAGTGAGAGAGAGTGAGACACGAGTAGTAGTAGGAGTAGTAGGAGAGAGAGACGAGTAGTAGTAGGAGTAGTAGGAGAGAGAGACGAGTAGTAGTAGGAGAGAGAGAGAGACGAGTAGTAGTAGGAGAGAGACGAGTAGGAGAGAGACACGAGTAGGAGAGAGAGAGTGAGTAGTAGTAGGAGAGAGAGACACGAGTAGGAGAGAGAGAGACGAGTAGTAGTAGGAGAGTGAGACACGAGTAGGAGAGAGAGAGTGAGTAGTAGTAGGAGAGAGAGAGTGAGATGGGTCAGCAGCAGGGCAAGGGAGGCGATTTGCGACGTCCCAGCCTGCCTGCTCTGCCTGCCCTGCCGGCCTTGCCGGCCTTCCCGGCCTTCATGAAGGCAGCCGCCGCGGCCGGCCGGAGCAGCGGACCTCGACTCGCCTCGGGGCATCACGGTGAGAGAGGGTGGTGGTGGTGGTGGTGATGATTGTTGTTCTTGGTGGTGGTGGTAGTGGTGATGGTAGTGGTGGTGGTGGTGATGATTGTTGTTCTTGGTGGTGGTGGTGGTGGTGATGGTAGTGGTGGTGATTGTTGTTGTTGGTGGTGGTGGTGATTGTTGGTGGTGGTGATTGTTGTTGGTGGTGATGGTAGTGGTGGTGATGGTGGTGATTGCTGTTGGTGGTGATGGTAGTGGTGGTGATTGTTGTTGGTGGTGATTGTTGTTGGTGGTGATGGTAGTGGTGGTGATGGTGGTGATTGTTGTTGGTGGTGATGGTGATTGTTGTTGGTGGTGATGGTAGTGGTGGTGGTGATTGTTGTTGGTGGTGATGGTAGTGGTGGTGATGGTGGTGATTGTTGTTGGTGGTGATGGTGGTGGTGATTGTTGTTGGTGGTGATGGTAGTGGTGATTGTTGGTGGTGGTGGTGATGGTGATTGTTGTTGGTGGTGATGGTAGTGGTGGTGATGGTAGTGGTGGTGATTGTTGGTGGTGATGGTGGTGATTGTTGTTGGTGGTGATGGTGGTGGTGATGGTGATTGTTGTTGGTGGTGATGGTAGTGGTGGTGATGGTGGTGATTGTTGTTGGTGGTGATTGTTGTTGGTGGTGATGGTAGTGGTGGTGATGGTGGTGATTGTTGTTGGTGGTGGTGATGATGGTGGTGATTGTTGTTGGTGGTGATTGTTGTTGGTGGTGATTGTTGTTGGTGATGGTGATTGTTGTTGGTGGTGATGGTAGTGGTGGTGATGGTGGTGGTGATGGTGATTGTTGTTGGTGGTGATGGTAGTGGTGGTGATGGTGGTGATTGTTGTTGGTGGTGGTGGTGATTGTTGTTGGTGATGGTAGTGGTGGTGGTGATGGTGATTGTTGTTGGTGGTGATGTTATAGTGGTGATGGTAGTGGTGGTGATGTTGGTGGTGATGTTGTGATGTCAGTGGTGATGTCAGTGATGATGTTGTGATGTCAGTGGTGATGTTCGTGATGATGTTGTGATGTCATTGGTGATGTTCGTTGTGATGTTGTGATGTCAGTGGTGATGTCAGTGATGTCAGTGGTGATGTTGTGATGTCAGTGGTGATGTCAGTGATGATGTTGTGATGTCAGTGGTGATGTTCGTGGTGATGTTGTGATGTCAGTGGTGATGTTCGTGGTGATGTTGTGATGTCAGTGGTGATGTGATGTCAGTGGTGATGTTAGTGATGATGTTGTGATGTCAGTGGTGATGTTAGTGATGTCATTGGTGATGTTAGTGATGATGTTGTGATGTCAGTGGTGATGTTAGTGATGATGTTGTGATGTCAGTGGTGATGTCAGTAGTGATGTTAGGGATGTCAGTGGTGATGTAAGTGGTGATGTTGTGATGTCAGTGCTGAAGTCAGTGATGTCAGTGGTGATGTAAGTGGTGATGTTGTGATGTCAGTGGTGATGTGAGTGGTGATGTTGTGATGTCAGTGGTGATGTTAGTGATGATGTTGTGATGTCAATGGTGATGTCAGTGATGTCAATGGTGATGTTCGTGGTGATGTCGTGATGTCAGTGGTGATGTTAGTGATGATGTTGTGATGTCAGTGATGATGTCAGTGATGTCAATGGTGATGTTCGTGGTGATGTCGTGATGTCAGTGGTGATGTTAGTGATGATGTTGTGATGTCAGTGGTGATGTTAGTGATGATGTTGTGATGTCAGTGGTGATGTCAGTGATGATGTTGTGATGTCAGTGGTGATGTTGTGACGTCAGTGGTGATGTTCGTGGTGATGTTGTGATGTCAGTGGTGATGTTAGTGATGATGTTGTGATGTCAGTGGTGATGTTAGTGATGATGTTGTGACGTCAGTGGTGATGTTAGTGATGATGTTTTGATGTCAGTGGTGATGTTAGTGATGATGTTGTGATGTTAGTAGTGATGTTAGTGATGATGTTGTGATGTCAGTGGTGATGTTAGTGATGTCAGTGGTGATGTCAGTGATGATGTTGTGATGTCAGTGGTGATGTCAGTGGTGATGTTAGTGATGTCAGTGGTGATGTAAGTGGTGATGTTGTGATGTCAGTGGTGATGTCAGTGATGTCAGTGGTGATGTAAGTGGTGATGTTGTGATGTCAGTGGTGATGTTAGTGATAATGTTGTGATGTCAGTGGTGATGTTAGTGATGATGTTGTGACGTCAGTGGTGATGTTAGTGATGATGTTTTGATGTCAGTGGTGATGTTAGTGATGATGTTGTGATGTCAGTAGTGATGTTAGTGATGATGTTGTGATGTCAGTGGTGATGTTAGTGATGTCAGTGGTGATGTCAGTGATGATGTTGTGATGTCAGTGGTGATGTCAGTGGTGATGTTAGTGATGTCAGTGGTGATGTAAGTGGTGATGT
Source organism: Petromyzon marinus (assembly GCF_048934315.1). Taxonomy (NCBI): domain Eukaryota; kingdom Metazoa; phylum Chordata; class Hyperoartia; order Petromyzontiformes; family Petromyzontidae; genus Petromyzon; species Petromyzon marinus. Next base: position 7,316,819 of record NC_133740.1, on the reverse strand, counting down.
TGTGATGTCAGTGGTGATGTCAGTGGTGATGTAAGTGGTGATGTTGTGATGTCAGTGGTGATGTTAGTGATGATGTTGTGATGTCAGTGGTGATGTTAGTGATGATGTTGTGATGTCAGTGGTGATGTTAGTGATGATGTTGTGATGTCAGTGGTGATGTTAGTGATGATGTTGTGATGTCAGTGGTGATGTTAGTGATGTCAGTGGTGATGTCAGTGATGATGTTGTGATGTCAGTGGTGATGTCAGTGGTGATGTTGTGATGTCAGTGGTGATGTTCGTGGTGATGTTGTGATGTCAGTGGTGATGTCAGTGATGATGTTGTGATGTCAGTGGTGATGTCAGTGGTGATGTTGTGATGTCAGTGGTGATGTCAGTGGTGATGTTGTGATGTCAGTGGTGATGTGATGTCAGTGGTGATCTTAGTGATGATGTTGTGATGTCAGTGGTGATGTTAGTGATGATGTGATGTCAGTGGTGATGTTAGTGATGATGTTGTGATGTCAGTGGTGATGTTGTGATGTCAGTGGTGATGTTGTGATGTTAGTGATGATGTTCGTGATGATGTTGTGATGTCAGTGGTGATGTTGTGATGTTCGTGGTGATGTTGTGATGTTCGTGGTGATGTTGTGATGTCAGTGATGATGTTGTGATGTTAGTGATGTTGTTCGTGGTGATGTTGTGATGTCAGTGGTGATCTTAGTGATGATGTTGTGATGTCAGTGGTGATGTTGTGATGTTAGTGATGATGTTCCTGGTGATGTTGTGATGTCAGTGGTGATCTTAGTGATGATGTTGTGATGTCAGTGGTGATGTTGTGATGTTAGTGATGATGTTCGTGGTGATGGAGTTACAGGCAAGCGGAGCCGCCGCGAGAGGTAAGGATGGTGATGGGGTTTTGTGATGGGGGTGGTGATGGGGGTTGGTGATGGTGATGGGGTTTGGTGATGGGGGTTGGTGATGGGGTTTTGTGATGGGGGTTTTGTGATGGGGTTGGTGATGGGGGTTGGTGATGGGGATGGTGATGGGGGTTGGTGATGGGGTTGGTGATGGGGTTTGGTGATGGGGTTTGGTGATGGGGTTTGGTGATGGGGTCTGAGGTTTGGGGTTGGTGATGGGGTTTGGTGATGGGGTTTGGTGATGGGGTTTTGTGATGGGGGTGGTGATGGGGGTTGGTGATGGTGATGGGGTTTGGTGATGGGGGTTGGTGATGGGGTTTTGTGATGGGGGTTGGTGATGGGGTTTTGTGATGGGGGTTGGTGATGGGGGTTGGTGATGGGGGTTGGTGATGGGGTTTGGTGATGGGGTTGGTGATGGGGGTTGGTGATGGGGTTGGTGATGGGGTTGGTGATGGGGTTTGGGGTTTGGTGATGGGGGTTGGTGATGGGGGTTGGTGATGGGGTTTGGTGATGGGGGTGGTGATGGGGGTTGGTGATGGGGTTTGGGGTTTGGTGATGGGGTTTGGTGATGGGGTTTGGGGTTTGGTGATGGGGTTTGGTGATGGGGGTGGTGATGGGGGTTGGTGATGGGGTTTGGTGATGGGGTTTGGGGTTTGGTGATGGGGGTTGGTGATGGGGTTTGGCGTTTGGTGATGGGGTTTGGTGATGGGGTTTGGGGTTTGGTGATGGGGTTTGGTGATGGGGTTTGGTGATGGGGTTTGGGGTTTGGTGATGGGGTTTGGTGATGGGGTTTGGGGGTTGGTGATGGGGTTTGGGGTTTGGGGTTTGGTGATGGGGTTGGTGATGGGGTTTGGGGTTTGGTGATGGGGGTTGGTGATGGGGGTTGGGGTTTGGTGATGGGGTTGGTGATGGGGTTTGGGGTTTGGTGATGGGGGTTGGGGTTAGGGTGCAGGGATGGGTGGGCGACGAGGACGAGGTAAGGGAACGTTCGTGACGAGTTGCAGAGATGTACAGAGAGAGATTTGTAGAGATAACAGAGAGAGATGTACAGAGATACAGAGAGAGATACAGAGAGAGATACAGAGAGAAAGATACAGAGAGAGAGATACAGATAGAGATACAGAGAGAGATACAGAGAGAGATTTGTAGAGATAACAGAGAGAGATTACAGAGATAGAGAGAGATACAGAGAGAGATACAGAGAGAGATACAGAGAGATACAGAGAGAGAGACTTTTTGACTTGTAAACCACTTTCATTGCCGCCAGCAGCAACAGCACTGCAGGCGATATCGACACGAAACAACACCAAGTCGCCAGCAACAAGTGAGAGAGACAGAGAGAGAGACAGAGAGAGAGTTGTGAATGAGATGTGGAGAGAGAGAGATTTGTGAATGAGATGAAGAGATACAGAGAGATATTTGTGAATGAGATGAAGAGATACAGAGAGAGATTTGTGAATGAGATGAAGAGATACAGAGAGAGATTTGTGAATGAGATGAAGAGATACAGAGATATATTTGTGAATGAGATGAAGAGATACAGAGAGAGATTTGTAAATGAGATGAAGAGATACGGAGAAAGGGATTTGTGAATGAGATGGAGAGATACAGAGAGAGAGAGTTGTGAATGAGATGTGGAGAGAAAGAGATTTGTGAATGAGATGAAGAGATACGGAGAAAGAGATTTGTGAATGAGATGTGGAGAGAGAGATTTGTGAATGAGATGAAGAGATACGGAGAAAGAGATTTGTGAATGAGATGAAGAGATACAGAGAGAGAGTTGTGAATGAGATGTGGAGAGAAAGAGATTTGTGAATGAGATGAAGAGATACAGAGAGAGATTTGTAAATGAGATGAAGAGATACGGAGAAAGGGATTTGTGAATGAGATGGAGAGATACAGAGAGAGAGAGTTGTGAATGAGATGTGGAGAGAAAGAGATTTGTGAATGAGATGAAGAGATACGGAGAAAGAGATTTGTGAATGAGATGTGGAGAGAGAGATTTGTGAATGAGATGAAGAGATACGGAGAAAGAGATTTGTGAATGAGATGAAGAGATACAGAGAGAGAGTTGTGAATGAGATGTGGAGAGAAAGAGATTTGTGAATGAGATGAAGAGATACGGAGAAAGAGATTTGTGAATGAGATGCAGAGAGGTGCGTGAGAGACACGCAGAGGTAACGGGATGGGGACAAGATTCGAGAATATCAGAGAACACGCCACGCCGATAATGAGATGCACCGGAACGACTGCGAACAAGAGCTTTATAGCTCATCGGATTCCTCCTGCAGCAATACAAGATTCTGATCCTGTCATCGATAACCTGCGGAATCAATGCTCGTAGCGACGACAAGACAAAGATCCCCCATATAGCATTAACAGACTGTAGGGGCAAGTGCTGTTAGCGAGCACCTATGAAGGCCAGAACGGTACACAAGGGGGTGGGTGGCCAGCACCACGCTCGACCGCCTTTGTCTCCCTCGTGGCGATGTATACTACACACCGCACCAGGTACTCATTTGAGGCTTAGTCGACCTAGGGGAGGCCCGGGACCGGTTCAGATAATCGTCACTGGTGTTGGCCGTGAGCGGGAATCGAACCCGGGTCACCGGGTTCATAGCGCAGCGCGCTAACCGCTACACTATCGCTCCCCACAACACACAAGCACACACACACACACGTACACACGTTCACACACACACACATACGTACACACACACGTTCACACACACACACGTACACACACACGTGTAGCCTGAACAGCCTGTAGCCTTAACAGCCTGTAGCCTTAACAGCCTGTAGGGGCAAGTGCTGTTAGCGTGCAGCACCTATGAACGGTACCGGCACTGTGGCACACGAGGGGGTGGGTGGCCAACACCACGCCCGGCCGCCTTTGTCTCCCCCAGTGGCGATGTTTACTACGCTACACCGCTACACCAGGTTTACTCATTTGAGGCTGAGTCTACCTAGGGGGAGGCCCAGGACCGGTTCAGAGAATCGTCACCGGTGTCGGCCGTGAGCAGGAATCGAATTTGGGCCCCGCCAGGTTTGTAGATGAGATATATCTTGTGAGATCGTTAGATACACAGCACACACACACACACAGATGGTGATTATAAACATCCTAAGATATATATCACCAGAGAGAGAGAGAGAGATGCGCAGTGGTAAATTTCACCGATGTTATCCGCTCGTTTCAACTAAAAATGAAACTATTTTATTTTATGTTTTCATTTGACCAGGGTGTAAGGCCCCATTGAGCTGCTACGGGAAGCCTTGGCCTGGCCATCACGAATGATAGCAACTCCAAACCCCCACACTCAGAGACCCACACTCATACAGACCCACAGAGACCCATACTCATAGAGACCCACAGAGACCCATACTCATAGAGACCCACAGAGACCCACACTCATAGAGACCCATACTCATAGAGACCCACAGAGACCCATACTCATAGAGACCCACAGAGACCCACACTCACAGAGACCCACAGAGACCCACACTCATAGATACCCACAGACACCCATACTCATAGACCCACAGAGACCCATACTCATACAGACCCACACTCATACAGACCCATACTCATAGAGACCCACAGAGACCCATACTCATAGAGACCCACAGAGACCCATACAGACCCACAGAGACCCATACAGACCCACAAAGACCCACAGAGACCCATACAGACCCACAGAGACCCATACTCATAGAGACCCATACTCATAGAGACCCACAGAGACCCATACACTCAGAGACCCATACTCATAGAGACCCACAGAGAGCCATACTCATAGAGACCCACAGAGACCCACACTCATAGAGACCCACAGAGACCCACACTCATAGAGACCCACAGAGACCCATACTCATAGAGACCCACAGAGACGCATACAGACCCACAGAGACCCATACAGACCCACAGAGACCCACAGAGACCCATACAGACCCACAGAGACCCATACTCATAGAGACCCATACTCATAGAGACCCACAGAGACCCATACACTCAGAGACCCATACTCATAGAGACCCACAGAGACCCATACTCATAGAGACCCACAGAGACCCATACTCATAGAGACCCACAGAAACCCATACTCATAGAGACCCACACTCATAGAGACCCACAGAGACCCATACTCATAGAGACCCACACTCATAGAGACCCACAGAGACCCATACTTATAGAGACCCACACAGACTCATAGAGATCCATACTCATAGAAACCCACAGAGACCCATTCTCATAGAGACCCATACTCATAGAGACCCACAGAGACCCATACTCATAGAGACCCATACTCATAGAGACCCACAGAGACCCATACTCATAGAGACCCACAGAGACCCATACTCATAGAGACCCATACAGACCCACACTCATAAGAGACCCGTAGACCCATACACTCAGAGACCCATACTCATAGAGACCCACAGAGACCCATACTCATAGAGACCCATACTCAGAAACCCACAGAGACCCATACTCATAGAGACCCATACAGACCCACACTCATAAGAGACCCATAGACCCATACACTCAGAGACCCATACTCATAGAGACCCACAGAGACCCATACTCATAGAGACCCATACTCAGAAATCCACAGAGACCCATACTCATAGAGACCCATACAGACCCACACTCATAAGAGACCCATAGACCCATACACTCAGAGACCCATACTCATAGAGACCCACAGAGACCCATACTCATAGAGACCCATATAGACCCACACTCATAGAGACCCACAGAGACCCATACACTCAGAGACCCACAGAGACCCATACTCATAGAGACCCATACTCATAGAAACCCACAGAGACCCATACTCATAGAGACCCATACAGACCCACACTCATAAGAGACCCATAGACCCATACACTCAGAGACCCATGCTCATAGAGACCCACAGAGACCCATACTCATAGAGACCCATATAGACCCACACTCATAGAGACCCACAGAGACCCATACACTCAGAGACCCACAGAGACCCATACTCATAGAGACTCACAGAGACCCCGACTCCCAGAGACCCACAGAGACCCACACTCACAGAGACCCACAGAGACCCACACTCACAGAGACCCACAGAGACCCATACTCACAGAGACCCATAGACCGATACACTCAGAGACCCATACTCATAGAGACCCACAGAGACCCATACTCACAGAGACCCATACTCATAGAGACACACAGAGACCCATACTCATAGAGACCCACAGAGACCCATACTCATAGAGACCCACAGAGACCCATACTCATAGAGACCCACAGAGACCCATACTCATAGAGACCCACAGAGACCCATACTCATGGAGACCCACAGATACCCATACTCATGGAGACCCACAGAGACCCTCACTCATAGAGACCCTCACTCATAGAGACCCACACTCATAGAGACCCACATAGACCCATACTCACAGAGACCCATACTCACAGAGACCCACAGAGACCCATACTCACAGAGACCCATAGACCCATACACTCAGAGACCCATACTCATAGAGACCCACAGAGACCCATACTCGCAGAGACCCATACTCATAGAGACCCACACTCATAGAGACCCACATAGACCCATACTCACAGAGACCCATACTCACATAGACCCATACTCACAGAGACCCATACTCATAGAGACCCATACTAAAACTAAACTAGTTGACCAGGCTAATGCCCCACTGAGCTGTATATCTCATTGTTCAGCAGCGACTAGGCTGTCACAAATGACAGCTCAACGAAGTGGCTTATCGGCATCATCATCATCATCACGTGGGCATTTATATCAGCAGCCAAATAACAGTGTAACATGAAAAAAATTGTTCCTGGGTAGTAAGTGCTATTTCCTAATTGCTTACGCCTCAAAAGTACAGAAAATGGCTATTATTCCCCACAAACTCTGCTTTTGTGACCAGGGCAGTGATATTTTGAAATTTACCTTTTTTCCAGAACATTACAGGTATATTCAGTGCTGAGGAAACTTGGAGTAACTTCTAGAACATTCAAGAACTTACTAGTAATATAAATAGTCGTATAAATACAGGGGTCTCAAGCCAACCAGTTCAAATCTTGACTTAAAGCTTTTCGTGACTGCAGGAATTAATATTCTTTGGGTCTTTCGTTAAAGTCACATAGATAGGTAAAAATTTTAATAATAAACTCCAATAAAAAATGTTTTATTTTAAAACAACGGTTTCATTTATATTTAAAGCTTTCGTGACTGCAGGGATTCATATTCTTGGTTCTTTCGGTAAAGTCACCACGTAGAAGGGAAAATTTTCTTGCTGTGGTTTTCACGCCTGATGATGATGATGATTGCTTGTGGTGCAGTCGAAACGTCGTGAGAATTTTATTGTTTTATATTTTTATTATTTTATTGTTTCCCTTCTACGTGGTGACTTTACCGAAAGAACCAAGAATATAACGGTTTTATTAACAACTTCGTTTAACTCGCGGTCTTTGAGAAGTTTGTGAGTGGCGCCTGCGTTTTGTGCGAGCCGATTCCACAGTTTAGGGGCATAAGGCTTTTTTGACCTACACACAAATATATACAGTGAGGGGAAAAAATTATTTGATCCCCTGCTGATTTTGGCACGTTTGCCCACTGACAATGAAATGATCAGTCTATAATTTTAATGGTAGGTTTATTTGAACAGTGAGAGACAGAATAACTAACAAAAAAATCCAGAAAAACGCATGTCAAAAATGTTATGAATTGATTTGCATTTTAATGAGGGAAATAAGTATTTGACCCCTCTGCAAAACATGACTTAGTACTTGGTGGCAAAACCCTTGTTGGCAATCACAGAGGTCCGACGTTTCTTGTAGTTGGCCACCAGGTTTGCACACATCTCAGAAGGGATTTTGTCCCACTCCTCTTTGCAGATCTTCTCCAAGTCATTAAGGTTTCGAGGCTGACGTTTGGCAACTCGAACCTTCAGCTCCCTCCACAGATTTCTATGGGATTAAGGTCTGGAGACTGGCTAGGCCACTCCAGGACCTTAATGTGCTTCTTCTTGAGCCACTCCTTTGTTGCCTAGGCCGTGTGTTTTGGGTCATTGTCATTCTGGAATACCCATCCACGACCCATTTTCAATGCCCTGGCTGAGGAAAGGAGGTTCTCACCCAAGATTTGACGGTACATGGCCCCGTCCATCGTCCCTTTGATGCGTTGAAGTTGTCCTGTCCCCTTAGCAGAAAAACACTCCCAAAGCATAATGTTTTCACCTCCATGTTTGACGGTGGGGATGGTGTTCTTGGGGTCATAGGCAGCATTCCTCCTCCTCCAAACATGGCGAGTTGCGTTAATGCCAAAGAGCTCCATTTTGGTGTCATCTGACCACAACACTTTCACCCAGTTGTCCTCTGAATCATTCAGATATTCATTGGCAAACTTCAGACGGGCATGTATATGCGCTTTCTTGAGCAGGGGGACCTTGCGGGCGCTGCAGGATTGCAGTTCTTCACGGCGTAGTGTGTTACCAATTGTTTTCTTGGTGACTATGGTCCCAGCTGCCTTTTATGTCATTGACAAGATCCTCCCGTGTAGTTCTGGGCTGATTCCTCACCGTTCTCATGATCATTGCAACTCCACGAGGTGAGATCTTGCATGGAACCCAGGCTGAGGGAGATTGACAGTTCTTTTGTGTATCTTCCATTTGCGAATAATCGCACCAACTGTTGTCACCTTCTCACCAAGCTGCTTGGCAATGGTCGTGTAGCCCATTCCAGCCTTGTGTAGGTCTACAATCTTGTCCCTGACATCCTTGGAGAGCTCTTTGGTCTTGGCCATGGTGTAGAGTTTGGAATCTGATTGATCGATTGCTTCTGTGGACAGGTGTCTTTTATACAGGTAACAAGCTGAGATTAGGAGCACTCCCTTTAAGAGTGTGCTCCTAATCTCAGCTCGTTACCTGTATAAAAGACACCTGGGAGCCAGAAATCTTGCTGATTGAGAAGGGGGTCAAATACTTATTTCCCTCATTAAAATGCAAATCAATTTATAACATTTTTGACATGCGTTTTTCTAGATTTTGTTGTTGCTATTCTGTCTCTCACTGTTCAATTAAACCTACAATTATAATTATAAACTGATCATTTCTTTGTCAGTGGGCAAACGTACAAAATCAGCAGGGGATCAAATACTTTTTTCCCTCACTGTACACAGTAAAACCTTGGATTTGCGAGCATAATTCGTTGCGGAAACGTATTTTTTATTCAAAGCACTCGTATATCAAAGCACTCGTATGTCAGTTGTGATCACGTGACGCTCGGCAGACACAGCGTGTATACGTACTGCATCATCATCAAGATCCCGGAGTGCAATGAATTCCCCAAGAAGCTCACTGGGTAAGGAGAAAGCGGCTTGGGACAGCTTTGTCGCAGTGGTTCGTGGCTTCCTGGGCAATCACAAGGTAAAACCTATTTCTATATCTTGTTACTGGCAAAGGAGGTCTCATAATATAAATGCTCACCCCGAGCCCTCAATACTCTGATAGTGCGCTGTTTTTGAGTTGTACGCCTTTTGGCGTCTTCTGGTTCAACACCAATGGAGACTAGGCTCTAAGAAAAGCCGTCTCGGGTGTGGACCAATCAAATTCAAGGACAGTGCATATTATTATCAGAGTTGTCTTTTTTGTTTGCATTTTGACTGCTTGTGTTGTGGTTATTGCAAACACGATGCCTTGAATGAAGGTGTCAGTTTTTGTGCCAGTTAAAAGGGTTAAACCTATTCCTATACGCGAAGCTGGTTGAGGCTCTGGTGAAGAACTACGGCAAAGTTGGGTGCAGGATGTCCCTCAAAGTCCATATCTTTGATGCTCATCTTGATACATTCAAGGAGAACATGGGAGCGTACTCGGAGGAGCAAGGCGAGCGCTTCCACCAGAGTATGCTGGACTTTGAACGCCGCTACCAAGGACGGTAATAACGAGAACACGATGGGAGACTACATTTGGGGGCTGAATCGTGAAAGTGATTACCAGTGTAATCATAAATCTCGAAAAACTGCTCACTTCTAAATCTTTTGTAGCCATGTGTGTATTACCTTAGTATAAATACATGCTAATTTTGATTCATATGTTGTTTTTTTTCTGACATTACGTGAACGAAAAGACAAAAATTCGCCCGTTTTCTCATTGAAAATAGGTAAATTTCAAAATATCACTGTCCTTGTCACAAAAGCAAAGTTCGTGAGGAATAATAGCCACTTTCTATACTTTTTAGGCATAAGCAATTACGAAATAACCCTTACTACCCAGGAACAAAAATTGTGTTACATCGTGTAATCTAAACACATTTCTACAGACTCAGAGAGACCCATCGACACCCATACTCCAAGGGACCGCCAGAAACCCAGAGAAACCCATACTCATAGACCCAATGAGACCCATACTCATGGAGACCCATACTCATGGAGACTCATACGCATAGAGACCCATACTCATGGAGACCCATACTCATGGAGACCCATACTCATAGAGACCCATACTCATAGAGACCCATACTCATAGAGACCCATACTCATAGAGACCCATACTAATGGAGACCCATACTCATGGAGACCCATACTCATAGAGACCCATACTCATGGAGACCCATACTCATAGAGACCCACACTCATGGAGACCCACACTCATAGAGACCCACACTCATGGAGACCCATACTCATAGAGACCCATACTCATAGAGACCCATACTCATGGAAACCCGTACACACACGTAGACGTACACACACGTAGACGTACACACACGTACACACACGTTCACGTACACACACGTTCACGTACACACACACACGTACACACACGTACACACACGTACACACGCACGTACACACACACGTACACACACGTACACACACGTTCACGTACACACACGTTCACGTATACACACACAGACGTACACAAAGTTCCCCCGAATAGCCTGTAACAGACTGTAGGGGCAAGTGCTGTTAGCGAGCACCTATGAAGGCCGGAATGGTACACGAGGGGGTGGGTGTACGTGAACGTGTGTGTACGTGAACGTGTGTGTACGTGAACGTGTGTGTAAGTGTACGTGAACGTGTGTGTACGTGAACGTGTGTGTGTGTGTACGTGTGTGCGGTAGTTTAGCGGTGAGCGCTATGCTGAGCTATGAACCTGGCGACCCGGGATCGAATCCCACTCGCGGCCAACACCACCGGTGACGAATATTTGAACCGGCGTGTGCCTCCCCTATGTCCACTCGGCCTAGGGGAGTGTAGTCAACATCGCCACTGGGGAGACAAAGGCGGCCGGGCGTGGTGCTGGCCACCCACCCCCTCGTAAGCCGTGCTGACCTTCATAGGTGCTCGCAAAAAGGCACTTGCCCCAACAGTCTGTAAAGGCTACACGGGGGATCTTTGTCTTTGCTGTGGATAGCTGTGGTGGTGGCTCCATGTCCGACTCCACTACTGTGTAGGCCGGGTGGTGGTGGTGGTACCGGTGGTGGTGGCAGTGGTGGCGGTGGTGGTGGTGCAATGGTGGTGGTGGCGGTTGAGGCAGTGCAGGGTTTGTGGATCACGCAAAGAAGTGAAACTCCCTTCCCCGTGAGCGTCTTGAGAGGAGCCGTACCCAGGGTCGTCCGTAGTCTGGTGGGGGGGGGGCTGGAGGCCCCCCAAATCGCGGGGCCCGGGGCGGTCTCCACGACCCCAAGGGGGACGCCTCTTGCCCTTGACCCTCGCTCGCCCTGACAGCAGGCGGCGCGGTGAGTGGACACGTGATCGCCATCTGTTACCATCCGTACGGGGGGTGGGGGATAGAGCGTTGCTCCTTGCTCCCCCCTCTATCCCCCCCCCTCGCCCTTCTCATCAACGCCACGAGCGGATTTTATTTGAATCGAGATCTTTGCTCGCAAGCGCTTCGGTTGACTTCCACTACACTTCTATACACTACACTGTACACTACACTATACACTACACTTCTATATACTACACTTCTATACACTACACTTCTATACACTACACTGTACACTACACTATACACTACACTTCTATACACTACAGTTCTATACACTACACTATACACTACACTTCTATACACTACACTGTACACTACACTATACACTACACTTCTATACACTACACTGTACACTACACTATACACTACACTTCTATACACTACACTATACACTACACTTCTATACACTACCCTGTACACTACACTATTCACTACACTTATATACACTACACTGTACACTACACTATACACTACACTTCTATACACTACCCTGTACACTACACTATACACTACACTTCTATACACTACCCTGTACACTACACTATACACTACACTTCTATACACTGTACACTACACTATACACTACTCTATACACTACTCTATACACTACACTTCTATACACTACACTGTACACTACACTTCTATACACTACACTGTACACTACACTATACACTACACTTCTATACACTGCACTGTACACTACACTATACACTACAGCATATACTACACTATACTACTATACACTACACGACTATACACTACACTGTACACTACACTTCTATACACTGCACTGTACACTACACTATACTTTACACTATACACTAAAGCATACACTACACTATACTACTATACACTACACGACTATACACTACACGACTATACATTACACGACTATAGACTATACACACTACACTACTATGCACTGCACACTACACTACTATATATTACACTACACATAACACTACTATACACTACACTACTATACACTACTACGCACTCCTAAATACCACTATACACTCCTAAACTACACTCTACAATACATTATATGCTACTATACACTACAATACATACTACACTACTATCCACTATATTATCCACTACATTTTCTAATCTACTATACAATACACTAATTTTAACTGCACTACTATACACTGCACTACTATACACTACACTAATATACACTACACTATACACTACACTAATATACACTACACTATACACTACACTATACACTACACTAATATACACTACACTATACACTACACTAATATACACTACACTATACACTACACACGTATATACTACACTACTATACACTACACACGTATATACTACACTACTATACACTACACACACTACACTATACACTACACACGTATATACTACACTACTATACACTACACTAATATACACTACACTATACACTACTATACACTACACTAATATACACTACACTATACACTACACTATACACTACACTAATATACACTACATTATACACTACACTATACACTACACTAATATACACTACACTATATACTACACACGTATATACTACACTACTATACACTACACACACTACACTATACACTACACACGTATATACTACACTACTATACACTACACACACTACGCTATACACTACACACGTATATACTACACTACTATACACCACACTCCACTATACTACATTGAGAACTCAGAAGTTCAACATACATACACCACACTATACACTACACTATACACCACCCTAATGGAACATTAACACGTAGGCTTTCGCGACCAATATCATCCATAACGTGTTTGTTTTTCGGGTTAGATCGCGTAAATCCAAATGTGTCGTGAAACTCGCCACCACCCGACACAGCCAACAGGAGGATTTCTCCACATATCTGGCTGTGACCTGATGAAGCCAGTTGTAATTACTGGCGAAACGTCGTACTCGGATTGTAAACGTCGTGGCTTTACTCTCGAAAACATCGGTATGCTGTACTGGTATACTACACTAACAACACTACACTATACGCTACACTATGCGCTACACTACACCACTAGTGCTGTGCCAGTAACGAATTGGCATGTTCCTTTTTACGTGACAAACCTTACTAATTGGCTGTGTTGAGTGGTGGCAGGTTTGACGCCACATTTATATTTACACGGTCTAACCCACAAAAAACCTACATTATACTAATGGAACATCTTTGCTGGTTAGAAACATTCAGGCCGGCCTGCCTATGATCCACCCTGGGTTTATCCAGGGTGGATTGTGTGAGGCGCTCACAAATCCTCTAAATATCTGGACATAAGTCCCATCGGTGAGCTCCTCCGGCAGGCGAGGCTGCGTTGGCTGGGTCATGTAACCCGCATGCCCAGCCACCGCATGCCGAAACAGCTGGATAGAGGGGACTAAACGGGCACGGCACGAGCTAGAGAAGAGATGGAGTGATGTGGTACAGGAGGCACGGCCTAGAGAAGAGATGGAGTGATGTGGTACAGGAGAACGTGGAGCTGAGTGGACTTGCCGATGACCGGTACCAGCGGTGTCAAGATCGGCCTCTGTGGAGGAGGCTCGTGAAGGACGCTACTGGGCAGTTGGAGGCAGTCGCCCTCCAGCAACAACGGAGGGCGGAGGAGCGACGCTCACAACAACGAGCGGAGCGCCGGGCGGCTAAAACACAGCAGGTTGGCACAGTTGGGGGGCACAGGTGGTGCATCGGCCAGGTCATCTCAGTCAGTCGGCCCGTGGCACATGCTCGGTCGGTCTGTCCCGTGACCTCCTGCCAGGAGGCCGTTCGACACTTCACGTGGCCGCCGTAACGTGTGGACATCCTGGCACAAGCGCCGTGGTGATGTCACCGTCACTTAAAGCAATTTCATTGCTGCTCTCTCCCTCAGTTGCACGTCTTCCAGCGCAGCTCATATAAATTCGAGTTTTTCAAATCCACCCCTGCTTACGTTTAGATTTTTCGATGTAGTGCTTGAGCATTTTCGCTTTTCAGCGTGGAAGCCTGTTGAATTCTGATCGTGTTATTGGAGTCACGCGGCACTTTTGCTTGCTTTGGTGGTCGCACGCGGTTAATGTGACCGGTTGTCCTGAGTTTGTTCCCGTTTCTTTGGCAATGACATTGATTTGGGCTATGCGAAGTCTATTTGTGATGTCGCATCCATTGTCACACTGCGTAATAGCGATACATCCTTGATGGTCTCGGTCATCCACGTCTTCACGTCTCTGCAAGCAAACGGTGTATTAAATCTTGATTCTGAAGCTTTCGAGACTGCGGGAATACCCATACCCTGTGGCTCTTTCGGTAAAGGCTAGCAATAACGCGGGTATAAAATAAAGCGTGCCGCTGACGGACGCTTCTTGTGCCGCTGCGCCCCCGAAACGTCGTGATTTATTTTCATTTTATACCTACGTTGGTGACTTTACCGAAGGAACCCGAAGAGCATTGGTGCATGGTAACATCTCGTCGGTGTTTGAGCCCCGTGTTTAAATCATCTCTGCAATCCACCCGGTAAAGGGCTCCTGCCGCTGTGAATGCGGAGGACCGGTGACGTTATGCGACACTCAGCCTCCGTGGCCCCGGTGCCCACGGTGAGGTTTTTTTATTCAAAGGCGTTTTGATTGTGCGAGGATGGTGCTGAAGGGCGCCCCTGGTGTGAAAGTAACACGGCCTGACACCCCAGCAGCAGAGTCGTGACGGTGGTGGTGGTGGGGGGGGGGGGGTGGAGAGGCTGCGGAAAACCACCGAGGCCCCCCCCCCTCCCTCCTGCTCCCATGCTCCTGCATCCTTCCCTCTGCCCCCCCCCCCACCTTCCCATGCCCCCCACCCCTTCCTATGCTCCTCCCTGCCCCCCACCCCTTCCCATGCTCCCCCCTGCCCCCCTGTCCCCCGTGCCCCCCCCTTGCTTCCTCCCTCCTTTCCTGTGCTCCCCCCTCCCTCTCCTCCCCAACACTCCCCATTGCTCCTCCCCTGCTCCCTCCTCCTCCCTCCTCCTCTTCCACCTCCTCCTGCTCCTCCTCCTTCTCCTGCTCCTCCTGCTCCTCCCTCTCCTCCTTCTCCTCCTCCTGCGCCTCCTCCCTCCTCCTACTCCTGCTCCTCCCTCCTCCTCCCTCCTCCTCCTGCTCCTCCTCCCTCCTCCTGCTCCTCCTCCTCCCTCCTCCTCCCTCCTCCTCTTCCACCTCCTCCTGCTCCTCCTCCTTCTCCTGCTCCTCCTGCTCCTCCCTCTCCTCCTTCTCCTCCTCCTGCTCCTCCTCCCTCCTCCTGCTCCTCCTCCTCCCTCCTCCTCCCTCCTCCTCTTCCACCTCCTCCTGCTCCTTCTCCTGCTCCTCCTGCGCCTCCCTCTCCTCCTTCTCCTCCTCCTGCTCCTCCTCCCTACTCCTGCTCCTCCCTCCTCCTCCCTCCTCCTCCTGCTCCTCCTCCCTCCTCCTGCTCCTCCTCTCTCCTACTCCTCCTGCTCCTCCTCCTGCTCCTCCTCCTCCCTCCTCCTCCCTCCTCCTTCCTCCTTCTCCTCCTCCTGCTCCTCCTCCCGATAATAAAGAATGAATCTGTGAGCTCCGGCTGGTGGTGGTGGGGGGGGGACTCCATTTTCTGGTGGTGCTGGCGGCGTTGGCGGTGCCTCTTCGATTTGACGCCGTGGAGTTTGTGTCTGTCGGCCTCTGCTGCTGCTTCTTGTTTGTTGTTGTTGTTGTTCGCTTCCCCGACAGCCGGCGTGGTGTGTCGTGTGTGTGGCTGTTGTTGTTTTTGTTGTCGAGAAAGAGAGGAGAGAAGAGAGAGGATAGATTTTTCTCAAGTTTTGAGGAGGGCTGCGAGTGGAAAGTTTCTGAGCTCTCGCTCTCTCTCACTCGCCGTCACTCACTCTCCCACTCTCACTCTCTCCCACTCACACTCACTCCCACTCTCCCACTCACTCTCCCACTCTCTCCCACTCTCACTCTCTCCCACTCTCCCACTCACTCTCCCACTCTCACTCTCTCCCACTCACACTCTCTCCCACTCTCCCACTCACTCTCCCACCCTCCCACTCACTCTCCCATTCTCACTCGCCGTCACTCACTCTCCCACCCTCACTCTCTCCCACTCACACTCACTCCCACTCTCTCACACTCACTCTCTCTCCCACTCTCACTCGCCGTCACTCACTCTCCCACTCTCACCCTCTCCCACTCACTCCCACTCTCTCTCACTCACACTCACTCTCTCTCCCACTCTCTATCCCACTCTCTATCCCACTCTCTATCCCACTCACTCTCACTCTCCCACTCACTCTCCCACTCACTCTCACTCTCCCACTCACTCTCACTCTCCCACTCACTCTCCCATTCACTCTCACTCTCCCACTCACTCTCACTCTCCCACTCACTCTCACTCTCCCACTCTCTCCCACTCACTCTCCCACTCTCTCTCACTCTCTCCCACTCACTCTCCCACTCTCACTCTCCCACTCACTCTCCCACTCTCTCACACTCTCTCTCCCACTCTCTCTCACTCTCCCACTCACTCTCCCACTCACTCTCACTCTCTCACTCTCCCACTCTCACTCTCCCACTCACTCTCTCACACTCTCTCACTCTCCCACTCACTCTCCCACTCTCTCTCACTCTCCCACTCTCACACTCGCTCTCATCTTTCTCTCCCGCTCTCTCACTCACACTCACTCTCCCACTCTCTCTCTCACTCACACTCTCTCTCCCACTCACTCTCCCTCCCACTCCCTCCCACTCACTCTCCCACTCTCTCTCCCACTCTCCCTCCCACTCACTCTCCCTCCCACTCACTCTCCCACTCTCTCTCCCACTCTCTCTCCCACTCTCCCCGACTCTTTCTCTCCCTGTCTCCCCGCAGCAGCAGCAGCAGCGTCACTTTATCATTCTTCTGGCAGCCGGGGATGGAAGAGTCAGCGAAAGGAGAGGCACAAAGGAGAGGGGCCAAGGGAGAGTGAAGGGAGAGCGAAGGGAGAGCGAAGGGAGAGCGAAGGGAGAGTGGGCAGTTTAGAGGTTATGATTGTGAGATTGTAATTGTGAGATTCTTATTATGAGATTGTCATAATCTGTTTGTGCTTGTGAAATTCTGATTGTGAGATTCTGATTATGAGATTGTGAGATTCTAATTGTGAGAATCTGTGATTGTAAGATTGTGATTGTGAGAATCTGTGATTGTGAGATTGTGATTGTGAGATTCTGATTGTGACTGTGAGATTCTGATTATGAGATTCTGATTGTGATTTGTGAGATTGTGATTGTGAGATTCGGATTGTGATTGTTAGATTCTGATTGTGATATTCTGATTGTGAGATTCTGATTGTGATTGTGAGATTCGGATTGTGATTGTGAGATTCGGATTGTGATTGTGAGATTCGGGTGGTGATTTTGAGATTCTGATTGTGATTGTGAGATCTGATTGTGACATTCGGATTGTGATTGTGATATTCTGATTCTGATTGTGAGATTCTGATTGTGAGATTGTGATTGTGGGGCTGCGGCGTGGTGGGGAGCCGGCCTCTTCTGGGCGTACGCACCGAACGTAACGTAGACTCAACTTCTTCCATCGCAGCGTAGTAGTGTGTATAGTGTAGTGTATATTAGTGTGTTGTAGTATACAGTGTAGTGTATTATAGTGTAGTGTGTATAGTGTAGTGTATATTAGTGAGTTGTAGTATATAGTGTTTATTATAGTGTTGTGTATTATAGTGTAGTGTATAGTGTAGTGTATAGTATATAGTGTAGTGTATAGTATATAGTGTAGTGTATAGGCGTGTATAGTGTAGTATATAGTGTAGTGTATAGTATATAGTGTAGGGTAGTATATAGTGTAGTATACAGTAGTATATAGTGTAGTGTGTAGTAGTTTAGTGTATAGTGTAGTGTATAGTGGTGTGTAGTGTAGTGTATAGTAGTGTATAGTGTAGTGTATAGTGTAGTGTATAGTCGTGTATAGTGGTGTGTAGTGTATAGTGTAGTAGAAAGTATTGTATTGTGTAGAACGTAACGTCCACTGAACTTCTTCTTTCGCACCGTGCGTACGTAACCAGTAGTGTGTATAGTGTAGTGTATAGTAGTGTGTAGTGTATAGTGTAGTGTGTGTAGTGTATAGTGCAGTGCATAGTAGTGTATAGTGTAGTATATAGTGTAGTGTATAGTGTAGTGTATGGTGTAGTATATAGTGTAGTGTATGGTGTAGTATGTAGTGTAGTGTATAGTGGTGTATAGTAGTGTGTGTAGTATATAGTAGTGTGTGTAGTGTATAGTAGTGTGTGTAGTGTATAGTGTAGTGTATAGTAGTATGTGTAGTGTATAGTGTAGTGTATAGTAGTGTGTGTAGTGTATAGTGTAGTGTATAGTAGTGTATAGTGTAGTGTATAGTAGTATGTGTAGTGTATAGTGTAGTGTATAGTAGTGTATAGTGTAGTGTATAGTGTAGTGTATAGTAGTATGTGTAGTGTATAGTATGTATGTTGAACTTATTATTTTGCTCACCGTGCTTACCGGAGGTGCGTGTGGGTTGAAGGACGACCAACTAATATGGTGGTGTAGTGTATGGTAGTGTAGTGTATAGTAGTGTGTAGTGTAGTGTATAGTAGTGCAGTGTATAGTGCAGTGTATAGTGTAGTTTATAGTAGTGTAGTGTATAGTGGTGTAGTGTATAGTGTAGTGTATAGTAGTATAGTGTAGTGTATAGTGTAGTGTATAGTAGTGTAGTGTATAGTGTAGTGTACAGTGTACTGTATAGTGGTGTAGTGTATAGTAGTGTAGTGTATAGTGTTAATAGTGTAGTGTATAGTAGTGTAGTGTATAGTAGTGTATAGTAGTGTAGTGTATAGTAGTATAGTGTATAGTAGTGTAGTGTATAGTGTACTGTATAGTAGTGTAGTGTATAGAAGTGTATAGTAGTGTATAGTGTGTATAGTAGTGTAGTGTATAGTAGTGTAGTATATAGTAGTGTAGTGTATGGTTGTATAGTGTATAGTAGTGTAGTGTATAATAGTGTATAGTAGTGTATAGTGTAGTGTATAGTAGTGTATAGTGTAGTGTATAGTAGTGTATAGTCGTGTAGTGTATAGTAGTGTAGTGTGTATTTCAGTGTCCGCGTGCTGAACTTCTTTGCCACCGTACGTAGCCATCCGTGGTAATCGGAGGTGGTGGTGGGGGGGGGTCTATGAGGTGAGACTTCTGCTTCTCTCACTGCCCCCACCCAACCTCCCTCCCTCCTCCTCACCCCATCCCTCCTCATCATCCTCCTCTCTCCTTCCTCCTGCGGCGGCGGTGGTGGTGGTGGTGGTGGTGCGCGGTGGTCTGTGTGTGTGTGTGGGGGGGGGAGCGGTGGCGCTGCGGTTAGCACCACCCCGCCGCACTACGGGAGAGCCGGCCCGAGTTCGATTCCGGCTCGGGGCCACCACCAACACCGCCGACGAGCGGCGACGATTCTCTGTACCGGTCCCGAGGCGTCCCCTAGGTCGACTCGGCCTCAAACGAGTACCCGCTTGCGGTGTGCAGTAAACATCGCTGCGAGGGAGACAAAGGCGGCCGGGCGTGCCGCTGGCCCACCCCAGCCGGACGTCACAGGCGCTGCTGCCCGCTACTTGTTAAGAGGCTACGCGGGGGATCTTTGTCTTTGGTGTGTGTCGGGCTGTGGTGTTGGTGGCGGTGGGGGGGGCGCCGGCCCCCCGTGGCTTAAAAGGCGGGGGGGGGGGCCCTCTTTGTGATCGGTGCGGTCGAGGGGTGACCCATTCCTCACGTCGGTTGGCTCATCTCCTTGGGGTTCCAACTTGGGGGGGTTCGTAGCACCCCCATACCACCCCGTACAACCCCCGGTACCCCCTATACCACCCCGTACCACTCCCGGTACCCCCTATACCTCCCCGTACCACTCCCGGTACCCCCTATACCACCCCGTAACACCCCCGGTACCCCCTATACCACCCCGTACCACTCCCGGTACCCCCTATACCACCCCGTACCACCCCCGGTACCCCCCTATACACCCCATACCACCCCGTACCACTCCCGGTACCCCCCTATACCACCCCGTACCACCCCCGGTACCACCCCGTACCACCCCGTACCACTCCCGGTACCCCCCTATACCACCCCGTACCACTCCCGGTACCCCCCTATACCACCCCGTACCACCCCGTACCACCCCCGGTACCCCCCTATACCACCCCGTACCACCCCGTACCACCACCGGTACCCCCCTATACCTCCCCGTACCACTCCCGGTACCCCCCTATACCACCCCGTACCACCCCCGGTACCACCCCGTACCACCCCGTACCACTCCCGGTACCCCCCTATACCACCCCGTACCACCCCCGGTACCTCCCCGTACCACCCCCGGTACCACCCCCCCCCCCGCCCCCCGGCCGGCCGTCTCGAGGGGCCCGTGCCCCCCCCCCCCCCGCGGCGATGTGCGAGCGCGCGAGGCAGCGCGGGGTGCGCGTCCCCGCCGCTGCCGTGTGCCTCCCGTCGGCGCTGCGTGGCCGCGGCAAGGTGCTGCGGATCTGCCGCGAGCTCGTCTCCTGCTCCTCTGCCAGGGCCCAGCGGGGCCACCGTCACTCCTCCTGCTCCTCCTCCGGCAGCTGCGGAGCTGACGGCGGCGGCGGCGGTGGTGGTGGTGGTGGTGGTGGCGGTGAGACTCTCAACATCATCCCCCCCACCCAGGATTCCTTCCCCCCACCCACCCACCGCAGCTGAGATGCTGACCCCTGACCTTTTCCCCCAGCGTGCGTACGTGTGTGTACACGTGCGTGCGTGCGTGTGTACGTGCGTGCGTGCGTACGTGCGTGCGTGCGTGTGTACGTGCGTGCGTGTGCACGTACGTGCGTGCGTGTGCACGTACGTGCGTGCGTGTGCACGTACGTGCGTGAGTGTGCACGTACGTACGTGCGTGTGTGTGCACGTACGTACGTGCGTGCGTGTGCACGTACGTACGTGCGTGCGTGTGCACGTAGCGGGGATTGGTATTGGTTGAATTTCTGCTTTTGGCACCGCCGTGCGTGGGCCAAAGCGTGGCAAGTCGGAGGGGAAGAACGACAGGCCAGCAGCTCTACACTCCTACTACTACTACAGCAGCAGTAGTGTAGTGGTGTGTAGTGTGGTGTGTAGTAGTCTAGTGTAGTGTGTAGTGGTGTGTATTAGAGTGTGTAGTAGTGTGTAGTAGTAGTGTAGTGGTGTGTAGTAGTGTGTAGTAGTCTAGTGTGTAGTGTAGTGTGTAGTAGTGGTGTGTATTAGAGTGTGTAGTAGTGTAGTGGTGTGTATTAGAGTGTGTAGTAGTGTAGTGGTGTGTATTAGAGTGTGTAGTGGTGTGTATTAGAGTGTAGTAGTAGAGTAGTGTGTAGTAGTGTGTAGTGTGTAGTAGTAGTGTAGTGTGTAGTAGTGTGTAGTAGTAGTGTAGTGTGTAGTAGTGTGTAGTAGTAGTGTAGTGTGTAGTAGTCTAGTGTGTAGTAGTGTGTAGTAGTAGAGTAGTGTGTAGTAGTGTGTAGTAGTGTGTAGTAGTGTGTAGTAGAGTGTAGTGTAGTGTAGTAGAGTGTAGTAGTGTGTAGTAGTGTAGTGGTGTGTATTAGAGTGTGTAGTAGTGTGTAGTAGTGGTGTGTATTAGAGTGTGTAGTAGTGTAGTAGTGGTGTGTATTAGAGTGTGTAGTAGTGTAGTGGTGTGTATTAGAGTGTAGTAGTAGAGTAGTGTGTAGTAGTGTGTAGTAGTGTAGTGTGTAGTCTAGTGTGTAGTAGTGTAGTGTGTAGTAGTCTAGTGTGTAGTAGTGTGTAGTAGTAGTGTAGTGTGTAGTAGTGTGTAGTAGTAGTGTAGTGTGTAGTAGTCTAGTGTGTAGTAGTAGAGTGTAGTAGTGTGTAGTAGTCTAGTGTGTAGTAGTGTGTAGTAGTGTAGTGTGTAGTAGTCTAGTGTGTAGTAGTCTGTAGTAGTGTGTAGTAGTCTAGTGTGTAGTAGTGTGTAGTAGTAGTGTAGTGTGTAGTAGTCTAGTGTGTAGTAGTGTGTAGTAGTGTGTAGTAGTGTGTAGTAGAGTAGTGTGTAGTAGTCTAGTGTGTAGTAGTCTAGTGTGTAGTAGTGTGTAGTAGTGTAGTGTGTAGTAGTGTGTAGTAGTCTAGTGTGTAGTAGTCTAGTGTGTAGTGTAGTGTGTAGTAGTCTAGTGTGCAGTAGTGTGTAGTAGAGTGTAGTAGTGTGTAGTAGATTGTAGTAGAGTAGTGTGTAGTAGTGTAGTGTGTAGTAGTGTGTAGTAGTGTAGTGTGAAGTAGTGTAGTGTAGCGTGTAGTGTATAATGTGTAGTAGTGTGTAGTAGTGTAGTGTATAGCGTATAGTGTAGTGTGTAGTAGTGTAGTGTATAGTGTAGTGTGTAGTAGTGTAGTGTATAGTGTAGTGTATAGCGTATAGTGTAGTGTGTAGTAGTGTAGTGTATAGTCTAGTGTGTAGTAGTGTAGTGTATTGTGTAGTGTGTAATGTATAGTGTAGTGTGTAGTAGTGTAGTGTAGTGTGAAGTAGTGTAGTGTAGCGTGTAGTGTATAGTGTAGTGTAGTGTGAAGTAGAGTAGTGTGTAGTAGCGTAGTGTGCGAGCGAGTGCGCGCGACGATGCCGTAACCACCGTCTTTGTTTCGATGGATTACCAGCACCCCCCACTCATCTTCCTCCACCCCCTCTCCCCCTGCCACCGAACCGGACACCACGGCCATTGTGGACCGGCCGGTGAGGATGATGGCGGGGGTGGCGGGGGGGGGGGGGGTCACGTGGTGGTGGTGGAGGGCGTGGTGCTGGAGACCCCCCCCCCCCTCGTGTGCCACAGTGCAGGTCCTTCATAGGTGCTCGCTAACAGCACTTGCCCCTGCAGTCTGTAACAGGCTACGCGGGGGATCTTTGACTTTGGTGTGACGAGATGTGTCGTGCCCGTGGGATCAGTGGTGGGATCAGTGCAGAGGTGAAGATCGATGCAGAGGTGGGATCAGTGCAGAGGTGGGATCAGTGGTGGGATCATTGCAGGTACGAAGATCAATGCAGAGGTGGGATCAGTGGTGGGATCATTGCAGAGGTGAAGATCATTGCAGAGATGGGATCAGTGCAGAGGTGGGATCAGTGGTGGGATCAGTGCAGGATACGAAGATCAATGCAGAGATGGGAGCAGTGGTGGGATCAATGCTGATATGGGGATCAATGCAGAGATGGGATCAATGCAGAGGTGGGATCAGTGCAGAGATGGGATCAGTGGTGGGATCAGTGCAGAGGTGAAGATCATTGCAGAGATGGGATCAATGCAGAGGTGGGATCAGTGGTGGGATCAATGCTGATATGGGGATCAATGCAGAGATGGTGATCAATGCAGAGGTGGGATCAGTGGTGGGATCAATGCAGGTACGAAGATCAATGCAGAGATTGTGATCAATGCAGAGGTGGGATCAGTGATGGGATCAATGCTGATATGGGGATCAATGCAGATATGGGGATCAGTGCAGATATGAAGATCAATGCAGAGATGGGATCAATGCAGAGGTGGGATCAGTGGTGGGATCAATGCAGAGATGGGATCAATGCAGAGATGGTGATCAATGCAGAGGTGGGATCAGTGCAGGTAAGGCCGCTCTTCGTCAGAAGCAACCTGGCCACAAATGACAGCGCAACCAAGGGGCTCATCGTCATCGTCGTCATCGTCGTCATCATCATCATCATTGCCATCATCGTCGTCATCATCGTCGTCGTCACCGTGATGCGGAAACGCCATAGCAGCAGCCAAATGCTCTTTGGTTATTTGGGGTAAAGTCACGTGGGTAGTAATGAAATAAAATACCCACGTGGTGACTTGACACGAAAGAACCAAGGAGTGATGGATTCCCTGCAGTCACGAGAGCTTCAAGTCAAGCAGCCCAAATACTTTGAGCTTGCGTGGCGACGTCGATTCTCAATGTGGAGGGTAAACTCCCGGAGAGAAATCCACGCGACCACGGGGAGAGAGAGAGAGAGGCACAGACTCCACAAATATACAGCAGCAGCAGCAGGCATCGTCAGGGTCGGGATCGAACCCACGACCTTCTGTAGACCAGGCGAGGCAGTCAACATCTCCTAGCCACCGTGATGATGATGAGAGAGAGAGATCCACAGACTCCAAATCTACAGCAGCAGCAGCAGGCGTCGTGAGGGTCGGGATCGAACCCACGACCTCCTGCACACCAGGCGAGGTCGTTAACATCTCCTAGCCACTGGCGGCGCCACCTGTGTGAACGTCGCTGTCCGTGTGTGTGCGTGCGTGTGCGCGTGCGTGCGTGTGTGTGTGTGTGTGCGTGCGTGCGTGTGTGCGTGCGTGCGTCAGACTCGCTTCACCGGCCGCTGGTGGGGGTGGCGTCGGGCACGGCGATGCTGGCCGGGAGCTGCGGCGGCGGCGGCGCCGGCGGCGGCGGCGGCGGAGTCGGAGGAGGGGCGGACGGCGCCCTGCGCGACGTGGCGCGCTGGAACTCGAAGGAGTCGCTGCTGTCGGGCGCCGAGGACGGCAGCGACGAGGCGAACCTCTTCGTGGCACTCTACGACTTCGTGGCGAGCGGAGACAACACGCTGAGCATCACCAAGGGTCGCTCGCTCGCTCTCTCCCTCGCTTGCTCGCTCACTCAGTCACGCTCTCTCGCTCAGTCACGCTCACTCACTTGGTCACTCAGTCGGTCACGCTCGCTCACTCAGTCAGTCACGCTCACTCAGTCAGTCACGCTCACTCAGTCACGCTCACTCAGTCAGTCAGTCACGCTCACTCAGTCACACTCACTCAGTCGGTCACGCTCGCTCACTCAGTCACGCTTACTCAGTCAGTCAGTCACGCTCACTCAGTTGGTCAGTCATGCTCGCTCACTCAGTCACGCTCACTCAGTCAGTCAGTCACGCTCACTCAGTCACGCTCACTCAGTCGGTCATGCTCGCTCACTCAGTCACGCTCACTCACTCACTCAGTCAGTCACGCTCACTCAGTCAGTCACGCTCTCTCTCTCATGCTCCACTCACACTCACTCTCTCACCCTCTCACTCTCTCACTCTCACTCTCTCACTCACACACTCACTCTCTCACTCTCTCACACTCTCACTCTCTCACTCTCTCACTCTCACACTCACTCTCTCGCTCTCTCACTCTCTCACACTCTCACTCTCTCACTCTCACACTCTCACTCTTTCACTCTCACACTCACTCTCTCACACTCTCTCAATCTCTCTCACACTCACACTCTCTCACTCACTCTCCCACTCACTCTCACACTCTCTCTCACTCACACTCTCACTCTCTCACACTCACACTCTCACTCTCTCACACTCTCTCAATCTCTCTCACTCTCACACTCTCTCACTCTCACACTCTCTCACTCACACACTCTCACTCACACACTCTCACTCACTCTCACACTCTCACACTCTCTCACTCACTCTCACTCTCTCACTCACTCTCACTCTCTCACTCTCTCACACTCTCTCACTCTCTCACTCACTCTCTCGTCCCCTCCCCTCCGCTACCCCCCGCCCGCCACCACCACCACCACCGCAGGCGAGAAGCTGCGAGTGCTGGGCTACAACCACAACGGCGAGTGGAGCGAGGTGCAGTCCCGCAACGGCCAGGGATGGGTGCCCAGCAACTACATCTCGCCGGTGAACAGCCTGGAGAAGCACTCGTGGTACCACGGCCCCGTGTCGCGCAACGCCGCCGAGTACCTGCTCAGCAGCGGCATCAACGGCTCCTTCCTGGTGCGCGAGTCGGAGAGCAGCCCGGGGCAGCTGTCCATCTCGCTGCGCTGCGAGGGGCGCGTCTACCACTACCGCATCAACACGGCGAGCGACGGCAAGGTGTGAGGTCGCCGCTAGCGCCGTTACCACTACCGCCATTACCACTACCGCATCAACACGGCCAGCGACGGCAAGGTGTGAGGTCGCCGCTAGCGCCGTTACCACTACCGCCATCACTGCCGTTACCACTACCCACGTTACCACTACCGCATCAACACGGCCAGCGACGGCAAGGTGTGAGGTCGCCGCTAGCGCCGTTACCACTACCGCCATTACCACTACCGCATCAACACGGCCAGCGACGGCAAGGTGTGAGGTCGCCGCTAGCGCCGTTACCACTACCGCCATTACCACTACCGCCATCACTGCCGTTACCACTACCGCCATTACCAGTACCGCCATTACCACTACCGCCATTACCACTACCGCCATTACCACTACCGCCATTACCACTACCGCCATTACCACTACCGTCGTCACTACCGCCATTACCACTACCGCCATTACCACTACCGCCATTACCACTACCGCCATTACCACTACCGCCATCACTGCCGTTACCACTACCCACGTTACCACTACCGCCATTACCACTACCGCCATTACCACTACCGCATCACCACGGCCAGCGACGGCAAGGTGAGGTTGCCGCTGGGGCCACCACCACTACCACCACCCCCCCCTACCCCCACCACTCGGGGTGGTGGTCGCTGGGCCACACACCGCTCCCTCTTGCTTCTGGAGGCTTCCTCGCGGCGCTGCCTTTACCTTCTCCCGCCCACGTGCCCCCCCCCAACCCCCCCCCCCCCCCCCACGTGCGCCCCCCCGCCCGCAGGTGTACGTGACTTCGGACAGCCGCTTCAGCACGCTGGCCGAGCTGGTGCACCACCACTCGAGCGTGGCGGACGGCCTGATCACGACGCTGCACTACCCGGCGCCCAAGCTGACCAAGCCGACGGTGTACGGCGTGTCGCCCATCTACGACAAGTGGGAGATGGAGCGCACCGACATCACCATGAAGCACAAGCTGGGCGGCGGGCAGTACGGGGAGGTGTACGAGGGCGTGTGGCGCAAGTACAGCCTCACCGTCGCCGTCAAGACGCTCAAGGTGCGGGTGGGGGGGGGGGATGGTGTAGCGGGCACACCGCTCGCTCGCTCGCTCAACCGCTCGCTCGCTCGGCCGTACGCTCGGCCACGCGCTCGCCCGTACGCTCACTCGCTCGCTCGACCGTACACTCAACCACGCGCTCGCCCATATGCTCACTTGCTCACTCAACTGTACACTCAACCACGCGCTCGCCCGTACGCTCACTCGCTCGCTCGACCGTACGCTCGGCCACACACGCTCGCTCGACCGCTCGAGCTTACACTCGACCACTCGCTCATCCGTACACTCCACCGCCTCACTCCGCGCCGCACGCTCGCTTGCTCGCTCGCACACTCGACCGGGCACTCGTCCACGTGCTTGCCCGCACGCTCACTCACTCAACCGGACACGCGTCCACGTGCTCGCCAGCATGCTCACTCACTCGACCGGACACGCGTCCACGTGCTCGCCAGCATGCTCACTCACTCAACCGGACACTCGTCCACATACTCACCCGCACGCTCATTCACTCGACCGGACACTCGTCCACATGCTCACCCGCACGCTCACTCACTCAACCGGACACTCGTCCACATGCTCACCCGCACGCTCACTCTCTCGGTGTGTGTGTGTGTGTCACTGCGCGTGTGTCACTGTGCTCCAGGAGGACACGATGGAGGTGGAGGAGTTCCTGAAGGAGGCGGCCGTCATGAAGGAGATCAAACACCCAAACCTGGTGCAGCTCCTGGGTTAGCGCTCACCCAGCCCCTCACCCACCACCTCACTCACCCACCCACCTAGCCCCTCACCCACTCACCCACCCACCACCTCACCCACCCACCTAGCCCCTCACCCACTCACCCACCCACCACCTCACCCACCCACCACCTCAACCACCCACCCAGCCCCTCACCCACTCACCCACCCACCTAGCCCCTCACCCACCCACCCAGCCCCTCACCCACCCACCCACCCCCTCCACCCACCACCTCACCCCCCCCACCCACCATCCACCCCACCCACCCACGCGCGTGCATTGCGCGTGACACACACACACGCACACACGCGTGTGTCCGTCGCGCGTGCCGGGCGTCCGCCGCCGGTGTCCGTGACGCGGGTTGCGTCCGTGTGTGTGTGTGTGCGTGCGTGTGTGTGTGCGTGTGTGTGTGCGTGTGTGTGTGTGCGTGCGTGTGTGTGTGCGTGTGTGTGTGCGTGTGTGTGTGTGTGTGCGTGCGTGTGTGTGTGCGTGTGTGTGTGCGTGTGTGTGTGCGTGTGTGTGCGTGTGTGCGTGCATCACGTCACAGGCGTGTGCACGAGGGAGCCGCCCTTCTACATCGTCACGGAGTTCATGCCGCGCGGCAACCTGCTGGACTTCCTGCGCGAGTGCAGCCGCGCGGAGGTGACGGCCGTGGTGCTCCTCTACATGGCCACGCAGATCTCCTCCGCCATGGAGTACCTGGAGCGCAAGAACTTCATCCACCGGTCAGACGCGACCCCCGCCCCACCCCCACCCTGACTACCGCCCCCCCCCACCCTGACTACCGCCCCCCCCCCCCGACTACCGCCTGAGTATCCACAGAAGGCGGGGTTAGCTCTATTGGGATTGGTCAATAAACCGACCAATCCGGTTGCACGGCAACGGGGACGGTCGCGAGTTCATCTCCTGGTCATCACCGCCACCGCTACCACCACCACCTCCACCACCGCCACCACCGCCTCCACCACCGCCACCACAAGCACCACCACCACCATCACCACCACCACCACCACCGCCGCCACCACCACCGCCACCACCACCACCACCGCCGCCGCCACCACCACCGCCACCACCACGATCACCACCACCGCCGCCGCCACCACCAGCGGCTGGACTAACCGCTGCCGCGCGCCATCCCCAAGGGACCTGGCGGCACGGAACTGCCTGGTGAGCGAGAACCACGTGGTGAAGGTGGCGGATTTTGGGCTGAGCCGGCTGATGACGGGCGACACGTACACGGCACGTGCCGGAGCCAAGTTCCCCATCAAGTGGACGGCGCCCGAGAGCCTCGCCTACAACAAGTTCTCCATCAAGTCCGACGTGTGGGGTGGGACGGAAAGCCGCGCTCGCTCGCACGCTCGCACGCTCTCACTCACTCTCACACTCACTCACACACTCACTCACACACTCACTCACTCGCTCTCACTCACACACTCACATACTCACACACACTCACTCACACACACTCACACACTCGCCTACAACAAGTTCTCCATCAAGTCCGACGTGTGGGGTGGGACGGAAAGCCGCGCTCGCTCGCACGCTCGCACGCTCTCACTCACTCTCACACTCACTCACACACTCACTCACACACTCACTCACTCGCTCTCACTCACACACTCACATACTCACATACACTCACTCACACACACTCACACACTCGCCTACAACAAGTTCTCCATCAAGTCCGACGTGTGGGGTGGGACGGAAAGCCGCGCTCGCTCGCATGCTCGCACGCTCTCACTCACACACTCTCACACACACTCACACACTCACTCACTCGCCCTCACACACACACTCACACACACACTCACTCACACACTCACACTCGCTCTCACACACACACTAACTCACACACTCACACACACTCACAAACACTCGCTCTCACTCGCCCTCACACACACACTCACACACACTCACTCGCTCTCACTCACTCTCACTCACACACTCACTCACACACTCACACACTCACACACTCACACTCGCTCTCACTCACTCTCACTCACACACTCACTCACACACACACTCACACACACACTCACATACTCACACTCTCACTCACACACTCACTCACACACACACTCACTCACACACTAACTCACACGCTCGCTCGCTCGCACGCTCTCACACACACACGCTCTCACTCACACACTCACACTCACTCACTCACACACACTCGCTCTCACACACACTCACACACTCGCACTCACTCACACACACTCGCTCTCACACACACTCACACACTCGCTCTCACTCGCTCTCACTCACACACACACTCACTCGCACACTCACTCTCACTCACACACACACTCACACAAACACTCACTCACACACTCACTCTCACTCACACACTCACACACACACTCACACACACACTCACTCACACACTCGCTCTCACTCACACACACAAAGACAAAGACAAAGATCCCCCGTATAGCCTTAACAGACTGTAGGGGCAAGTGCTGTTAGCGAGCACCTATGAAGGCCGGAACGGTACACGAGGGGGTGGGTGGCCAGCACCACGCCCGACCGCCTTTGTCTCCCTAGTGGCAATGTTTACACACCGCACCAGGTACTCATTCGAGGCTGAGTCGACCTAGGGGAGGCCCGGGACCGGTTCAGATAATCGTCACTGGTGTTGGCCGTGAGCGGGAATCGAACCCGG
The DNA here is from genome assembly GCF_048934315.1 of Petromyzon marinus. Taxonomy (NCBI): domain Eukaryota; kingdom Metazoa; phylum Chordata; class Hyperoartia; order Petromyzontiformes; family Petromyzontidae; genus Petromyzon; species Petromyzon marinus. Next base: position 7,285,889 of record NC_133740.1, on the reverse strand, counting down.
GTCGCCAGGTTCATAGCGCAGCGCGCTAACCGCTACACTATCGCTCCCCACACACACTCACTCACACACTCACACTCACCCGCTCTCACTCACACACACACTCGCTCTCACTCACACACTCGCTCTCACTCGCTCTCACACACACACTCACACACACACTCACTCTCTCACGCTCGCTCTCACTCACACACACACTCACTCACACACTCGCTCTCACTCACCCACACTCACTCACACACTAACTCACACACGCTCACACACTCACTCACTCACTTGCACACTCGCTCTCACTCACACACACACACTCACATACTCACACACACACTCACACTCTCACGCTTGCTCTCACTCACACATACTCGCTCTCACTCACTCACACACTTGCTCACTCACTCACTCGCTCTCACACTCGCTCTCACTCACTCACGCTCGCTCGCTCTCACTCACTCACACACTCGCTCTCACGCTCACTCACTTACGTTCACTCACTCACACACTCGCTCTCTCGCTCGCTCTCACTCACTCACGCTCGCTCTCACTCACACTCGCTCACTCGCTCTCACGCTCACTCTCACTCACTCACGCTCGCTCTCACTCACGCTCGCTCTCACTCACTCACACACTCGCTCTCTCGCTCGCTCTCACTCACTCACACTCACTCTCACTCACGCTCGCTCACTCACTCTCACTCTAGCTCGCTGTCACACTCACCCCCCCTCGCTCACTCACGCTCACTCACACTCGCCCCACTCACTCGCTCACACTCATCCTGCTCTCTCACTCACCCCCCCACTCTCACTCACACTCACCCCCCTTCATAACCGCCCCGGCGTACGTAGCTTAACCGCGATAACCGCCCCTGCGTACGTAGCTTAACCGTGATAACCGCCCTGGTGTACGTAGCTTAACCGTGATAACCGCCCCTGGTGTACGTAGCTTAACCGCGATAACCGCCCCAGCATACGTAGCTTAACCGCGATAACCGTCCCGGTGAACGTAGCTTAACCACGATAACCGCCCTGGTGTACGTAGCTTAACCGCGATAACCGCCCCTGCGTACGTAGCTTAACCGCGATAACCGCCCCGGTGAATGTAGCTTAACCGCGATAACCGCTCCAGCGTACGTAGCTTAACCCCGATAACCGCCCTGCTGTACGTAGCTTAACCGCGATAACCGCCCTGGTGTACGTAGCTTAACCCCGATAACCGCCCTGGCATACGTAGCTTAACCGCGATAACCGCCCCGGCGTACGTAGCTTAACCGCGATAACCGCCCCGGCGTACGTAGCTTAACCGCGATAACCGCTCCGGCGTACGTAGCTTAACCGCGATAACCGCCCCGCCGTACGTAGCTTAACCGTGATAACCACCCCGGCGTACGTAGCTTAACCACGATAACCGCCCCTGCGTACGTAGCTTAACCCCGATAACCGCCCTGCTGTACGTAGCTTAACCGCGATAACCGCCCCGGTGAACGTAGCTTAACCGCGCTGACCCCTGTTGCGTGCGTGTCCCGGGCGCAGCGTTCGGTGTGCTGCTGTGGGAGATCGCCACGTACGGACTGTCGCCCTACCCGGGCATCGACCTCTCGCAGGTCTACGAGCGCCTGGAGAAGGGATACCGCATGGACCGCCCCAAGGGCTGCCCGCACCCCGTCTACCAGCTCATGCGCTCCTGTGGGTGACCACGCTGACACGCACCGCAAAACACGCACCACGTACACGCACCACGTACACGCACCGCATACACCACATACACGCACCGCACACACCACGTACACGCACCGCACGCCCGCACCGCACGCACCGCACACGCACCGCGCGGACACACCGCACGGACACACCGGACACACCGCTTGCACCGCACGCACCACACACACCACACAACACACATACACGCATCACACACCGCACACGCACCGCACACACACCGCATACACCACACACACACCACACACACACACACCACGCACACATACACCGTACACACACACACCACGCACACACACACACATGCACTGCACACACCCCCACACACACACACACCGCACACACATACACCGCACACACATACACCGCACACACACACATGCACCACACACACCGCACACACACACCACACACACACAACACACATACACGCATCACACACACCGCACACGCACCGCACACACACCGCATACACCACACACACACCACACACACACACCGCACACACACACACACCACGCACACATACACCGTACACACACACACCACGCACACACACCACGCACACACACACACATGCACTGCACACACACCGCACACACACACACCGCACACACATACACCGCACACACATACACCGCACACACACACATGCACCACACACACACACCGCACACACACACCACGCACACACACACACACCACACATACACCGCACACACCACACACGCACCGCACACACACCGCATACACCACACACACACCGTGCACACACCCCACACGCACTTCACACCCCCGCACACACACACCGTACAGACGGCACGCACACACCACACACACTTCACACACCACACACACACACACCGCACACACATACACCGCATACTCCACCCACACACACACACCACATACACCACACACACACACCACAAACACACACACAACGCTCGCACTCACTCCCGCCACCAGATAGGCAGGGCCTGCAACTAAAACTAAACGCTGCTGCTGTTGCTGCTGCTCAATAGAGTAGTTTTAAAAGTGTCTGTGGGTTAGCTCTGGTCTGGTATGTCTGTTATGCACAGTACGTACAACTTCTTTCGCGCCGTACGTAGCCGAACGTACTGATTGGAGGTGGTAAACGAAGAATAAGTCTGGCCAAATGATAGCACAACGAAGTGGCTTGTCATCATCATCACCATCATCATCACGCCAACATTTATAGCAGGAAAATACTCTAAAACGTGTGTTTCTACAGACTCATAGACACCCATAGACCCAAAGAGACCCACAGAGTCCCATACTCATAGAGACCCAAAGAGACCCACAGAGTCCCATACTCGGAGACCCAAAGAGACCCACAGATACCCATACTTATAGAGACCCACAGAGACCCACAGAGACCCATACTTATAGAGACCCACAGAGACCCACAGAGACCCATACTCATAGAGACCCACAGAGTCCCATACTCATAGAGACCCATAGAGACCCACAGAGACCCATACTTATAGAGACCCACAGAGACCCATACTCATAGAGACCCACAGAGACCCATACTCATAGAGACCCACAGAGTCCAATACTCATAGAGACCAACAGAGACCCATACTCATGGAGACTCACAGAGTCCCATACTCAGAGAGACCCACAGAGACTCATACTCATAGAGACCCATACTCATAGAGACCCATAGAGACGCACAGAGACCCACAGAGACCCATACTCATAGAGACCCACAGAGACCCATACTCATAGAGACCCACAGACACTCATACTCATAGAGACCCACAGAGACCCACACTCACAGAGACCCACAGACACCCATACTCACAGAGACCCACACTCATAGAAACCCACAGACACCGATACTCACAGAGACCCACAGACACCCATACTCACAGAGACCCACAGACACCCATACTCACAGAGACCCACACTAAAACAGACCTTTTTATTTTGCCAGGTAAGGGCTCCACTGAGCTGTGTCGCTTTTTCGTGGAAGCGACGCCCTGGACCATCGCAAATGGCAACAGCACAACGAAGTGGCTGAGTGTCGCGATGATCGTCGTGATGATCGCCGCGATGATCGTCACGATGATCGCCGTGATGATCGCCGCGATGATCGCCGCGATGATCGTCGCGATGATCGTCGCAATGATCGCCGCGATGATGGCCGCGATGATCGCCGCGACGATCGCCGCGATGATCGCCGCGACGATCACGTGGAATTGTATAGTGGCAGCCAAATACTGGAATCCGAAACGCGTGGTGACGCCGATTCTAAATGTGGAGGGCAAAGCCGGAGGAGGACCCGGAGGAAAAAGCCACGGAGAGAGAGAGAGAGACGCAGACTCCAAATCTACAGCAGCAGTAGCAGCAGGCGTCGTCAGGGTCGGGATCGAACCCACGACCTCCTGCAGACCAGGCGAGGTAGTTAACATCTCCTAGCCACAGTGATGATGATGATGATGATGAGAAAGAGACACAGACCTCCTGTAGATCAGGCGAGGTAGTCAACATCTCATAGCCACCGTGATGATGATGATGATGATGAGAGAGAGACACAGACCTCCTGTATACCGGGCGAGGTAGTCAACATCTCATAGCCACCATGATGATGATGAGAGAGAGAGACACAGACCTCCTGTAGACCAGGCGAGGTAGTCAACATCTCATAGCCACCGTGATGATGATGAGAGAGCGACACAGACCTCCTGTATACCAGGCGAGGTAGTCAACATCTCATAGCCACCGTGATGATGAGAGAGAGACACAGACCTCCTGTGTACCAGGCGAGGTAGTCAACATCTCATAGCCACCGTAATGATGATGAGAGAGAGACACAGACCTCCTGTAGACCAGGCGAGGTAGTCAACATCTCATAGCCACCGTGATGATGATGATGATGAGAGAGAGACACAGACCTCCTGTATATCAGGCGAGGTAGTCAACATCTCATAGCCACCATGATGATGATGAGAGAGAGACACAGACCTCCTGTATACCAGGCGAGGTAGTCAACATCTCCTAGACACCACAACGCATGGCCTGGCCCGGGGCTTTGTGGAAAATCCTGAGCACGTGGACGGGGGCAACGGGCTTGGAGCCAGCACGGCTTGAGCACACGGCTCCTCCTGGAGATTCGTGAATAGGGAGCTTTGTAGCTCATCAGATTGATCTCCTGGTGTGAATAAATAAATAAGCAATCCCGATTCTGGTTCTCTCGCCAGAGAGTGGGGAGTGGTGTTGGTGGTTGACTGGGTGTGCGGTGGTGGATTGCTTGGTGATTGTGGCGGTGGACTGTGCGGTTGGTTGACTGCGTGATGGTTGACTTTGCGGGTGGTTGACTGTGTGGGTGGGTGATTGCGTGGTTGATTTTGTAGTGGTTGACTGTGTGGTGGTTGATTTTGTGGGTGGTTGACTGTGTGGGTGGTTGACTGTGTGGTGGACTGTGTGGGTGGTTGACCGTGTGGTGGACTGTGCGGTTGGTTGACTGCGTGATGGTTGACTGTGTGGGTGGTGGACTGTGTGGGTGGTTGACTGTGCAGGTTGGCAGTGGAATCCGCTGGACCGGCCTTCGTTTGCCGAGACTCACCGCGCCTTCGACACCATGTTCCATGACTCCAGCATCTCTGACGGTGACCGCACGTACACACACGTACACACACGTACAGACACGTACACACACGTACACACACGTACACGCACACACACATACACACACATACACACACGTGCACACAAGTACACACACGTGCACACAAGTACACACACGTACATGCACACACACGTACACACGTACACACACGTACACACACGTACACACACGCACGCACACACACACACGTACACACACGTACACACACGTACACACACGTACACACACGCACGCACACACACACACGTACACACACGTACACACACGCACGCATGCACGCACACACACACACGTACACACACGTACACACACGTACACACACGCACACACACGCACACACACGCACACACACATACACACACGTGCACAGAAGTACACACACGTACACGCACACACACACACGCACACACACACACACACGTACACACGTACAGACACACACACGCACGCGCACACACACACGTACACACGCACACACACACGCACGCACACACGTACACACGCACACACACGCGCACGCACACACGCACGCACACACACACGTACACACGCGCACACACGCGCACACACACGTACACACGCACACACACATACACACAAACGTGCAAACACGTACACATGTATACACACACGTACAACAACAACCGCCATTCGCCACTAAGTGGCGGTGACGTCACCACGACGCTTGTGCCAGGCTATGTGCACGTTGAAGCCACGTGAAGTGTCGAACGCCCGCCGGCAGGAGGTCACGGGGCAGAGCCAGGTTCCACGGGTCGACTGACTGAGATGACTGGCTGATGCACCACCTGTGCCCCCTACTGTGCCAACTTGCTGTGCTTTAGCCACCCGGTGCTCCGGTCGTTGTTCTGAGCGTCGCTCCTCCGCCCTCCGTTGTTGCTGGCAGGCGACTGCCTCCAACTGCCCAATAGCGTCCTTCACGAGCCTCCTCCACAGAGGCCGATCTTGACACCGCTGGTACCAGTCATCGGCAAGTCCACTCAGCTCCACGTCCTCCTGTACCACATCACTCCATCTCTTCTCTAGCCGGTGCCGCACCCGTTTAGCCCCCTCTATCCGGCCGAACAAAAGCTGTTTAGGCATGCGGTGGCTGGGCATGCGGGCTACATGACCCAGCCAATGCAGCCTTGCCTGCCGGAGGAGCTCACAGATGGGACCTTGCCCAGATCTTTCAAAGATTTGTGAGCTCCTCACACAATCCAGCCTGGTTAAACCCAGGATGGATCGTAGGCAGGCCAGCCTAAATGTTTCTAACCGGCGAAGATGTTCCATGAGGGAGGTCAACGTTTTGCAAGCGTAGAAAAGGGATCGGCATTACTGTGGCCGAGAAGACCGGAAGCTTCGTATGGAGTGACAGACCAGCTAGCTTCTACACAGCGTTACGCAGACGATAAAAACATGCCGCTCGACTGATTCGGAGTGAGACCTCTGCTGTCAAACCGGAGCCGGTCATGAGCCCACTGCCCAGGTATGGGAAACTCTCCACTATCTCCACAATTGCCCCATCACCAATTGGGAGTAATGGAGGTGGAGTGTCTAACGGTACAAAATACCCAGGCAGGTGCTTAGTTTTGGTGGGGCTGATGGTTAGGCCCCACCTCTTAGTGGCAAGCTCCAGGTTCAGCAGGAGCACCTCCAACTCCTCCTCTTTGTGAACAGCAATCACCAGACCATCAGCATACATAACATGGTTGACCAATAGGGAGCTATCCCTTGACCACACCCGGGCATCAATCAGCCTCCCATTGTATCTGTGCAAGATGGAAATTCCTCCGGTACAGCCATCAAAGGCTTCATGGTCGAAATAGCCAGAGGATATCCCTGTCGCACCCCAAGGTGAACAGGGGATGGCTTCGATTCCCGGCCACGTAATTTTACCCGGGCCTGCTCACCATCATGAAGGTCCTTAATGATTGTGAGCAGAGAGTCAGAGACTCCGAAAGCACGAAGAGGCCGAGCCTGCTAATGGGATCATCGCCCTTGACCAGGTCAATAAAGCAAAGATGTAGGTCCTGTTGGAATTCCCTACACCTCTGCTGTAGCAGACGAACATAAAATATGGCATCTGTGCAGGACCAACCTTTCCTGAAACCACATTGTGGTTCCGCAAGCCTCTCCTCAAAGAGTATGGATCCCTGCAGTCACGAAAACTTGGTAAGGGCCATGTTGAATAATCCTTGCCAGGACTTTTCCCGGCACACTGAGGAGGGAGATGCCCCTGTAGTTGTTACAGTCTGTGCGAGTAGAGGACCAGCCACCCCCTCATGGTGGCAGGAGCTAGAGCCGGTCCACCGGACCTCCTGAATACTGCAGAGATCCAGGCAGTACCGGTCCAGCTCCAGACAGAGGAGTGGCAGCCTCTCATCCGTAGTGAGCGTTCGAACATTCCACGTGGCCATCCGTAGTGGCTTTTTATTGTTTCTGGAGGAGCCCCGAGGGTAAAGATTCAATCTCCTGGCTCCACCAAATGGGGTTTGGCCAGGAGACGTCATAGACGCCTGTACCCCCCGGGGCCTCCGGCACGAGCTTAGTTAGATTTTTAACACGTGGCTTAGTGGTACTTGGATTGAAGGTGGAGGGGTTAACCAGCCCCCGCACCCGTCCAGAGCCCCTCATTGGCTGCCATGGTAACTACAAGAGCCATGAGGGGAAAAGCCGAATGGAGTTGGATTTTCCCCCTCTTGGCAATGCTCGCATCCACCACAGCGTTACCAACCGGCACCACACATACACACACAGCCACACACAACAACAACAACCGCCATTCGCCACTAAGTGGGGGTGACGTCACCACGACGCTTGTGCCAGGCCATGTGCACCTTGAGGCCACGTGAAGTGTCGAACGCCCGCTGGCAGGAGGTCACGGGGCAGACCCAGCCATGGGTCGACTGACTGAGATGACTGAGATGACTGGCTGATGCACCACCTGTGCCCCCTACTGTGCCAACCTGCTGTGCTTTAGCCACCCGGCGCTCTGCTCGTTGTGAGCGTCGCTCCTCCACCCTCAGTTGTTGTTGGAGGGCGACTGCCTCCAACTGCCCAGTAGCATCCTTCATGAGCCTCCTCCAAAGAGGCCGATCTTGACACCGCTGGTACCAGTCATCGGCAAGTCCACTCGCTCCACGTCCTCCTGTACCACATCACTCCATCTCTTCTCTAGCCCGTGCCGCGCCCGTTTAACCACCTCGATCCGGCCGAACAAAAGCTGTTTCGGCATGCGGTGGCTGGGCATGCGGGCTACATGACCCAGCCAACGCAGCCTTGCCTGCCGGAGGAGCTCACCGATGGAACCTTGCCCAGATCTTTCAAGGGATTTGTGAGCTCCTCACACAATCCAGCCTGGTTAAACCCAAGATGGATCGTAGGGAGGCTAGCCTAAATGTTTCTAACTGGTGAAGATGTTCCATTAGGGGGGTCCACGTTTCGCAAGCGTAGAGAAGGGAGGGAATGACCGTGGCCGAGAAGACCTGAAGCTTAGTGCGGAGTGACAGACCAGGTAGCTTCCACACAGCGTTACGCAACCGATGAAAAGATATTGCCGCTCGACTGATTCGGAGTGAGACCTCTGCTGTTAAACTGGAACTGGTCATAAGCACACTGCCCAGGTATGGGAAACTCTCCACTCTCTCCACAACTGCCCCATCACCGATTGGGAGTTGTGGGGGTAGAGTGTCCGATGGTACAAAATACCCAGGCAGGTGCTTAGTTTTGGTGGGGCTGATGGTAAGGCCCCATCTCTTAGTGGCACGCTCCAGTCTCAGCAGCAGCGTCTTCAACTCCTCCTCTGAATGAGCAGCTATTACCAAATCATCGGCATACATAACGTGGTTGAGCCATCCCTTGACCGCACCCGGGCATCGATCAGCCTCCCATTATATCTGTACCATATGGAGATTCCCCCGGTACAGCTATTGAAGGCTTCACGAACTGCGTGGTCAAAATAGATGTTAAAAATGTGGGAGCCAGAGGACATCCCTGTCGCACCCCAAGGTGTACAGGGAATGGCTCTCACTCCCGGCCACGTAGTTTTACCCGGGCCCACTCACCATCATGAAGGTCCTTAATGATCGTGAGCAGAGGGTCAGGGACTCCGAAAGCACGAAGAACAACGCAGAGGCCAGGCCTACTGATGGTATCATAGGCCTTGACCAAGTCAATAAAGCAGAGATGTAGGTCTTGCTGGAATTCCCTACACCTCTGCTGTAGCAGACGAACAGAAAATATGGCATCTGTGCAGGACCGCCCTTTCCTGAAACCGCATTGGGGCTCCGCAAGCCTCTCCTCAGCGTGCCTGGCAAGGCAATGTTGAATAATCCTTGCCAGGACCTTTCCCGACACACTGAGGAGTGAGATGCCCCTGTAGTTGTTACAGTCTGTGCGGTCCCCCTTCTTAAAGAGGGGGACCACTAGGGCATCCTTCCAATCCTGCGGAACCCGTCCAGTGGTCCAGACTGTTGTTATGATGTCCTATAGGGCAGTCTGTGCACAAACGCCACCCTCCCTCAGCATTTCGCTTGGGAGATCATCTCTGCCCCGGTGCCTTTCCTGGTCTCAGACTCCGGATCGCCTTCAGTACTTCCTCAACAGATGGCACCTCAGCCAGCCACTCACAGGGGGTGACTTCTTCCAATATTTGAGGCACCGCAGCCTCAGCAGGGTCATCCCCACTTTGTGCCACGATGTTTTCCTGGCTAAGGGAGTTTCCCTCCCCCAGGACCTCACAGAAATGCTCAGCAAATCTGCAAACCTGTTCCTGGGGGTCAGAGATTGGATCACCGTTTTTTCCCCTAATTATGGTAATAGGTGTGGCACTGCAGGTTACTTTTTTGATGGAGTTAACCAGAGATTTGTAATCGCGGGCCACTGAGGCAGACGCCATCTCCTCAGCAACCCGCGACCACCACCCATCCTTGCAGCGCCTCATGGCTCTCCAAACCTCCGAGCGAAGGCTGAAGTAAGCCTCCTCATTCTCTGACTTGGGATTCTGTAGCCGATGACAGTGGGCCTGTCGCTTTTTCTCAACTATACTGAACACCTCCTCTGTCAGCCAGGGTCTCTGGGGAGGTCTGGACCGCGTACCCAAAGCAGCCAATGCAGCTGCATGAGTGACAGTCCTGAACCTCGCCCATTTACTCTCGACATCAGGAGGAGTGGGAGACAATGCCAACCCCAGTCGCAAACGATGATGAAATTCTCGCTTGCAACTTTCATCAGATAACTGAGACCAGGCCACTTTAGGTTGGAATGGGGTCCTGGGTGTACACCCACCACCGGAGTGGAAGAATGGCAAGCGCATCTTACAGATGACTAGTCGATGGTCAGAGGGCAGATCAGCTCCACGGTAGGTCCTGGTGTCAAGGACATGGGCTCGCATCTGCTGGTCCGTCACTATGTAGTCCAGCAGATGTTCTTGCTTGGACCCGGCATGCATCCATGATGTTGTGTGGATGCGCCAATGCCAGAACAGCGTGTTGGTAATTACAAGCCCATGGGCTGCACAAAAATCTAGCAGCCTCCTACCGTTGTTATTGAGCTGATCTGGCCGATGCCCTCCAATCACTCCAGACCAGGTGCCAGCATCATGACCAACTCGGGCATTGAAGTCACCCAACAAGATGACTCTATCCCAAGGGGCCACTTTAGCCAGCACCTGTGACAGGAGGTCATGGAAGGCATCTGACTCATCGGCTTTGCCTGCATCCCTCCATGGATGTTCGTCTTCGGTGGGGGCGTAACTAACCACGACCACCACTCCTCGCCTCCGGTTGATGGGAAGGCGAGCCCAAAGTAGCCTGGTACTTACAGCTTCCCACACCTCACCGCCACGCTCCCACGCCCTCTTCATTCTTTTGTTCAAAAGAGCCACACCCTGTTGTTTGGCAGTCTGCTGCCCCGAGTAGAGGACTGTCCACCCCTCATGGTGGCAGGAGCCAGAACCGGTCCACCGGACCTCCTGAATGCCACAGAGATCCAGGCGGTACCGGTCCAGCTCCCGACAGAGGAGTGGCAGCCTCTCCTCCGCAGTGAGCGTTCGAACATTCCACGTGGCCACACGAAGTGGCTTTTCGTTGTTTCTGGAGGAGCCCCGAGGGTAGAGATTCAATCTCCTGGCTCCGCCAATTGGGGTTTGGCCAGGAGACGTCATAGACGCCTGTCCCCCCGGGGCCTCCGGCACAAGCTTATTAGTTATATATTTAAATCGTAGTTTCGTGGTCATTTTTTGAAGGTGGAGGGGTCACCAGCCCCTCGCACCCGTCCCCAGCTACACACACAGCTACACACACACTCGTTCTAGCGTGGATCACCGAGAACCCCCTCACCTTCCACCCCTCCCCCCCCCCCCCCAGAGGTGGAGCGAGAGCTGGAGAAGAAGGCCGTGGCTCCGTCTCCGCTCTCGGTTGGCGGCGGCGGCAGCGGCGCCGTCATCACGGCCAACGCCGCCGGGGGACCCGCGGCGCCGGGTGCCGGCGCTGGCGTCCGGGCGCCGGAGCTGCCCCCCAAGACCCCCAAAAGCAAGGAGGGGTCCGAGGGGGCCCCCGGCGCGGAGGGGCGAGAGTGGGCGGGAGGCTGCGACGGGGCCGCGACGGCGCCCGGGGGCCAGCAGCAGCAGCAGCAGCACGGCAGCGCAAACACCCTGCCCCGCACGGCGCACAGCCACGATTCTGGTACCCTCACTCACATCACTCACATCACTCACATCACGTCCTCCCTCCCCTCCCTCCCTCCCTCCCCGCCCATCCAACCCCCTCCCCTCCCTCCCTCCCTCCCCTCCCTCCCTCCCCGATCCCCACCTCCCTTTCCCTCCCTCCCCGCCCATCCAACCCCCTCCCCTCCCTCCCTCCCTCCCCTCCCCTCCCTCTCCCATCCCCGATCCCCACCTCCCTTTCCCTCCCTCCCATCCCCCTTCCCCTCCCTCCCATCCCCCTTCCCCTCCCTCCCTCCTGTCCCCCTTCTCCCTCCCTCCTATGGTGGTAACGATGACAACACTGGTGGGACTGGTTGTTAGCCGTGCTCGTGGTGGTGGTGGCGGCGGCGACGGTGGCGGCAATGTCGACGACGGTGGCGGTGCTGCTGATGACGGTGCCGGTGCTGCCGCCGCGTGTGTCCGCGCCGGCGCCCAGACCCGCAGGCCGAGCTGGACGAGCGCCAGCCCCAGGGCTTCTTCCGTGAGCGCAAGCCGGGCTCCCTCTTCAGCTCGCTCATGTGGAAGAAGAAGAAGCAGGCGGCGTCCGCGGCGGCGACCGCGGCGCCGGTATCGCCGGCGACCGCGCCGGCGCCGGCGCCGCCGGCCGCGCCGGCCGCCGGGACGACGCCGGCGACAACGGCGGCGGCGGCGGCGGCGGTGGCGGCACCGCCGCCTCCCAAGCGGAGCAGCTCGTTCCGGGAGGCCGAGCCGCGGCGTCGGAGGGTCCCCGGCTCTCCGGGGGGCGGCAGCGTCGCCGCCGCCGCCGCCGGTGCAAACGGCGGCGCCCACCACCACCAGCAGCAGCAGCAGCAGCAGGGAGCGACGGCGAACGGGACGGGCGGCGCCGCGGCGCTGGCCAACGGCGGGCTGGCGGCGCTCGCCGGGTTCCTGCGGCGCTCCGACAAGCCGGAGCGCGCCGGGGACAGGACGGCCGGCGGCGCCACCGCCGCCGGCAGCGACGAGGAGGGGGGGGCGACCTCCCAACGCGGCGCCGGCCAGCGTCCCGCCGTGCCGGCCGGCTCGGCGGGGGACGCCCAGCGCAGGGGCGGCGACGGCGCCGGGGCGCCGCCCTCCGCCGCCTCCGCCGGCGGGAAGCGCTCGGCGCTGCCCCCGTGCCTGCCGACGCGCAGGCGCGGGGACGACTGCGGCGGCGGCGGCGGCGGCGGCGGCGGCGTCGCCGGCTGCGTCAATGGCCGGGCCACCCCGCCGCCCAGGGCTTCCGCGGCGGCGCCGGCGAGCGTCGCTCGGACGTTCCAGAGGTCGGCGGGCATGGGGGACGCCGACGGCCCCGGGGTGACGCCGCGGCCCCGGCAGAGGGTGGCGCAGCGCGCCGCCACGCTGGCGTCCAGCGTGCGGGAGCGAGCGGCCGCCGTCAGCAGGGCGTCCGGGAGGGCGGCGCCGGCCGGCGCCGCCGCGACGTCGCCGCCGCCGCCGGCGGCCGCCGGCACGGAGACCGCCGCCTCCGCCGCCTCCGCCGCCGCGACCTCCGGTGCCTCCGCCGCGAGCGCCGTCGCCACCGCCGGCGCCGCCGCCCCCCTGGCTACGGGCTCTCTGAGCCAGCGGCGGGGGGAGCTGGCGAACAGGCACGGCTCGCCGGGCCCGGCCGCTCTGGCAACGCCGGGCGGCGGGAAGGAGAAGGGGGCCGGCGGGGGCCTCGGCGCGGCCGCGCAACTCCGCTCGGCGCGGCCGGGCGCGGCAACGGCGCCAGCCGACGGGCGGCCTTCGGAGAGCGCCGGCGGCGGCAGCGGCGGCAGGGCCAGGCCGGCCGCCAACGGGGACGGCGGCCGCAAGGGGGCAGCCGCCGGCGGCGGCGGCGGCGGCGTCGGCGTCGGCGTCTCGGCGCCGCCGAGGGGCGGGGCCAAGGGGACGGCGTCCAACCCCGGGCCGGAGCGCGGAGCCGTCGGCGCCCAGCAGCACCACCTGCTGGGCCCCCACGCATCGGCGCGCTCCTCCCTGCGCAAGACGGCGGGGCCGGCGCGGCCCAGCGGGCAGAGCGTGACGCGCGACACGGTGCTGGAGCGAGCCGAGGCCCTGCGGGTCGCCGTCAACGGCGGCGCCGGCGGCTCCTCGGCCTCCCCCCTCCCCGCGGCGACGGCGGCGGCGGCGGCGCCGGCGCCGGCGGCGCCGGCGGCCGTCGTGTCCCACGTGGCGGTGCTGGAGGCCGGGCAGCAGCTGCTGGCGTCGTGCCAGGCGTACGTGAGCGCCATCAAGCAGATGCGCGCCAAGTTCGCGCTGCGCGAAGCCGTGGACAAGCTGGAGCTGGCGCTGCGCGAGATGCGCGTCTCCCCGGGCTCGGCGTCGGCGCTGGGGCCCGGCGCGGCCGCCAGCTCCGCCGGCGCCCTCCTCGCCAGCGCCGACGACATTGCGCTCATCGTGACGAGGTAGCGACGGCGCCGGCGGTGGAAGAGGGATGACGACGACGACGAGGAGGACGAGGAGGAGGAGGAGGAGGAAGAAGAAGAGACTCCGCGTGGCTCCGAGACACTGCCGGCTCCGTCCCAGCCTACGGCCCCGCCGGGAGAGACTGACCGCGGCGGCGCCGGTCAAGTGGCAGATCGGAGGGGGCCTCGGCACAAGCGGGGGGGGGGGAGGGGGGGGCAAGAGGGGCATGATGCCCCCCCTCACCCCCGCACCTTCATCCATGAGGACTTGCACACAGCGGCCTTTATCAAGCAAGCAATAGATGCTAAGAGTTTTGTTATCGACGAAGATGCTGTACGTTTATTTCCTTTTTTTTTAGACACGGTGACGGGGGGCCACTCTCACTTGGGGCGGTGGGGGTTACACAGTGGGGGGGGGGGGTGCAGGGGAGAGGGGTCACCCCCCCCCCCCAGGGAGGGGGGGGGGAGGGGGTGGCGGTCCGGGTCACGCGGCTCAAGTGTGGACGGTCGGGAAGACGCTTGCCCCCCCCCCCTCACCCCCCATCGCGCCCCCCCCCCCGCGACCTCCAACCCCGACTCCTCCCCCTTCCCACGCTCCCCCCCTATCTGTGTCCACCCCCCCTCCCCTTATCCCTCCCCGCCCCCCAGTGTTGCCCACGCTAGCCCAGTGTCCCAGCTGCGCGCCACCCACGCTCCCGTGTAGCGCACATCCCTCCTTGTCACCCCCCACTCACCCCCACTCACCCCCCACTCACCCCCACTCCACCTCCCACTCACCCCCCACTCACCCCCCACTCACCCCCACTCCACCCCCCACTCACCCCCCACTCACCCCCACGCGCACTCCCCGGCGTGCGTGCGTGCGTTTGTATACCGCCCACGTGGGCACCTTGCCGGTTTTTAATACTGTACCACTTGGTTGCTGTACCACGTGGGCTGCTCTCTCTCAGACTCTCGCCTCCGCTGTGTCTCACCGCGTGTCTCACCGCGTGTCTCACCGCGTGTCTCACCGCGTGTCTCACCGCCTGTGTCGTGTGTCGTGTGTGTGTGACTGCGTGCCTGAGAGGGGGGAGCGGTGGTGTCGTAGCGGGTAGCGCTACGCCGCGCTACGAACCCGGCGGCCCGAGTTCGATTCCCGCTCACGGCCACCAACACCGGTCAGTTGATCCGGTCCCGGGCCTCCCCTAGGTCGACTCGGCCTCAAGTGGGTACCGGGTGCGTTGTGTAAACATCGCCACTGGGGGAGACAAAGGCGGCCGGGCGTGGTGCTGGCCACCCCACCCCCTCGTGTGCCGTTCCGGCCTTCATAGGTGCTCGCTTAACAGCACTTGCCCCTACGGTCTGTGAACACTATAGGGGGTGGGGGGAGGTCTTTGTATGTGTGTGTCAGCGTCTCGCCGTGCGTGCGTGCGCGTGTGTCGCGTGGGGTGGAGCGGGGAGCGGCAACGAATGTGAACAGCGAGGTACCTCGCCCGCCGCTCCTCTCGTCGTCATGGGGCAGTAGCGAAACCTGCCGTCGCCACGGCCAACGGCACTCATCACCCTCGCGGCGGTGGCGGCGGAGGCGGTGGCGGAGGCGGTGGCGGAGGCAGTGGCGGCGGTGGCGGCGGAGGCAGTGGCGGAGGCGGTGGCTTTCCTGGCTGGCCGTCGAGCGAAAGACGGACGGGGGTCACCGTGCGGCGTTTTCGGGCTGCTGCTGCTGCTTCCGCGGCCGTCTGGAACGCTCTTCAGCATACACTACTATACACTACACTAAAGACACGACTATACATTACACTATACACTACTGTGCACAACACTACTATACATAACACCACACATTACACTGCCGTACATGACACTATACACTACACTAAACACATTATTATACGCGAAAAATACACCACGCTATACACTACTATACCATAGACTATACACTACATGACTATACACTACTACAATACTCCATGACTTGACACTACGCGATACACTACACTACTATACACTACTGTACCATAGACTATACACTACATGACTATACACTACTACAATACTTAACACTCCACGACTTGGCACTACGCGATACACTACACTACTATACACTACTGTACCATAGACTATACACTACATGACTATACACTACTACAATACTCCATGACTTGACACTACGCGATACACTACACTACTATACACTACTATACCATAGACTATACACTACATGACTATACACTACTACAATAATCCACGACTTAACACTACGCGATACACTACACTACTATACACTACTATACCATAGACTATACACTACATGACTATACACTACTACAATACTCCACGACTTGACACTACGCGATACACTACACTACTATACACTACTATACCATAGACTATACACTACATGACTATACACTACTACAATACTCCATGACTTGACACTACGCGATACACTACACTACTATACACTACTGTCCCATAGACTATACACTACATGACTATACACTACTACAATACTTAACACTCCACGACTTGGCACTACGCGATACACTACACTACTATACACTACTGTACCATAGACTATACACTACATGACTATACACTACTACAATACTCCATGACTTGACACTACGCGATACACTACACTACTATACACTACTATACCATAGACTATACACTACATGACTATACACTACTACAATAATCCACGACTTAACACTACGCGATACACTACACTACTATACACTACTATACCATAGACTATACACTACATGACTATACACTACTACAATACTCCACGACTTGACACTACGCGATACACTACACTACTATACACTACTCTACCATAGACTATACACTACATAACTATACACTACTACAATACTCCACGACTTGACACTACGCGATACACTACACTACTATACACTACCATACCATAGACTATACACTACATGACTATACACTACTACATACTCAACACTCCACGACTTGACACAACGCGATACACTACACTACTATACACTACTATACCATAGACTATACACTACATGACTATACACTACTACAATACTCCACGACTTGACACTACGCGATACACTACACTACTATACACTACTATACCATAGACTATACACTACATGACTATACACTACTACAATGATCCACGACTTAACACTACGCGATACACTACACTACTATACACTACTATACCATAGACTATACACTACATGACTATACACTACTACAATACTCAACACTCCATGACGTGACACTACGCGATACACTACACTACTATACACCACTATACCATAGACTATACACTACATGACTATACACTACTACAATAATCGACGACTTAACACTACGCGATACACTACACTACTATACACTACGGCACTATACTCAATTGAGAACTAATTTCTTTAGAATGGCTTGTTGTGTGTTAGTGTGTTGCCCCCCCCCCCCCCCCGCACGTATGGTGTGAAAGAAGTTCAACACACACACACACACACACCACGTTTTCCCCACTCGCAACGAACTACAACATCAGAGACGATTATCTAAACCGGTCCCGGGACTCCGCCTAAGTCGATTCAGCCTCAAATGAGTAACCCTGGTGCGGTGCGTACCAAACATCAACACTGGGGAGACAAAGGTGGCCGGGCATGGTGCTGGCCACCCACCGGCTCACGTGCCACAGTGCTGGCCTTCATAGGTGCTCGCTAACAGCACTTACCCCAACATTCTGTTAAGGCTGTTAGCCTTTGGATCAGTGTCGGTCTTCGGGATCAGTGTTGGTCTACGGGGTCAGTGTCAGTCTACTGCTCCAGTGTCGGTCTACGGGGTCAGTGTCAGTCTACGGGGTCAGTGTCAGTCTACGGGGTCAGTGACAGTCTACTGCTCCAGTGTCAGCCTACGGGGTCAGTGTTGGTCTATGGGGTCAGTGTTGGTCTATGGGGTCAGTGTCGGCCTACGGGGTCAGTGTCGGTCTATGGGGTCAGTGTCGGTCTACGGGGTGAGTGTCGGTCTACGGGGTCAGTGTCGGTCTACGGGGTCAGTGTCGGTCTACGGGGTCAGTGTCGGTCTACGGGGTGAGTGTCGGTCTATGGGGTCAGTCTCAGTCTACGGGGTCAGTGTCAGTCTACTGCTCCAGTGTCGGCCTACGGGGTCAGTGTTGGTCTATGGGGTCAGTCTCGGTCTACGGGGTCAGTGTCAGTCTACGGGGTCAGTGTCAGTCTACAGGGTCAGTGTTAGTCTACGGGGTCAGTGTCAGTCTACGGGGTCAGTGTTGGTCTACGGGGTCAGTGTCGGTCTACGGGGTCAGTGTCGGTCTACGGGGTCAGTGTCGGTCTATGGGGTCAGTGTTGGTCTACGGGGTCAGTGTCAGTCTACGGGGTCAGTGTCAGTCTACGGGGTCAGTGTTGGTCTACGGGGTCAGTATCAGTCTACAGGCCCAGTGTCCGCCCTCCCCCCTCACCGTCCACCCACCCCAATCCGAGAGCAGCTGGAACCTTTACCTGGGTGGAAACTTATTTACCTCTGCAAGGGTGCCGCACTCTCCAGCCATTGCTGCTATAGTACCCTTGTTCATTATTTTTTTTGTTAATACGTCTTAACGAAATATATAAATTCCGTTAAGATTAAATAAGGCAACGTGTCTCTTAGCCGCCCTGCCAGGGTTCCTAGCGCGCAGCCGTCTAGAGTCTAGACATGGGCAAAGTACGGCCCGTTGGGCTTTTTAATCCGGCCCGCCGAACTTGTCCAAATATTATTATTAAATTGAATTTTACCTTTCTCCTGTAATGCCCCCATTTCCCCATTAGATGGCGCACTTTGACCGGGAGTGGCCCGGCCCCTCTGTCAAATTTTAGAACCCATTGTGGCCCGCGAGGCGAAAAATTTGGCCACCCCTGGCTCTAGACTGACTATAACACTGGACCCAGAGACCAACACTGGCCCCCCCTAGACTAACTGTCTCTCACTACCATCATATCTCTCTTTGGATCCCTCACCATCTCACGATATCTCTCGCCATCTCACGAAATCTCTTAACTGTGCTCCGAGTCTAAATGTGGAGGGGGAAAAAACCCGGAGGACCCGGAGAAAAATCCACGTGACCACGGGCAGAGAGAGACGCAAACTCCACATATAGAGCAGCAGGACATCGTCAGGGTCGGGATCGAATCCACGACCTCCTGCATACCATGCGAAAGTAGTTGACATCTCGCAACCGTCATCCATCAACTCGCCAATTCACTCACCCAACCACTCCACCCAGTCTGGTGGAACCATCAACTCACCGATTCACTCGCCCACCCACTCACCCTTCCCACGCCACCACTGGTGGAACCATCGACTCGCTCGCCGATTCACACACTTCTAGATTTGAAGCTTTCGTGACTGCAAGGATCCCTACTCTTTGGTTCTATTTGGTAAAGTCACGTAGGTAAAAATAAAAAAAATAAAAAAATTACGACGTTTCGGCCACAACACAAGTGGCCTTCATCAGGTGAAGGGACCCGGACTGTCCAGAGGACAGCGTTGGAGTGAAGACAGCCAAGCCCAGGTCGCGTCCTTTAAGCTGTGTGGGAGGAAGCAAAGGACACGACCTGGGCTTGGCTGTCTTCACTCCAACGCTGTCCTCTGGACAGTCCAGTCCCTTCACCTGATGAAGGCCACTTGTGTTGTGGCCGAAACGTCGTGATTTTTTGTTATTTTATTTTTACCTACGTGACTTTACCGAATAGAACCAAAGAGTATGGATTCACACACTGCTCGCCCATTCACTCACCCATCGCCTGCCTGCATCATCAGAACATCGCCGCCGGGACCGATGCGGCATCGCGTCCCCTTCACGAATGGGGAATTCAAGAAAACGGTAGAAGTGTGCGATAGTGGCCATGCAACACGCACTGTGTACCACATCGTGATACGCGTACTAATTTTATAGACGCACAGAGTCAGAGACGCGTAAGACATTATATATAAGGGGGTGTTTTTTATGTTTTCATTTGACCAGGCAGGGCCCCCAACTGCACTGCGTCGCTCTTTTTTCAGAAGCGAGCTGGCCATCACAAATGATGGCTCAACGAAGGCCGGCTTATCGTCATCGTGACGTTGACATTAATAATAGCCCAATCGAAACGCAGGTTTCTACAGACCCCTCGACGCACAGAGACCCATGCTCACCAAGGCTGCTCGAGACCCATACTAAGAGACACGTACACAACCACACTCGGAGACCCACAAACCCGCAGAGACTCATACTCATAGAGACCTACACAGATCCTTACAGGACTCCTAAGAGACCCACAGACACCCATAGAAACACATTCCATAGAGACCCATACTCAAGAGAGACCCATACTCAGAGAGCCACAAAGACCCATAGAGACTCGCAGAGAACCACAGAGACCCACAGACTCATCGAGACCCACAGACACCCATAGAAACACATTCCATAGAGACCCATACTCAGAGACCCATACTCAGAGACCCACAAAGACCCATAGAGACTCGCAGAGAACCACAGAGACCCACGGACTCATCGAGACCCATACTAAATCTAAACTTAAATTTTTATTAGGTAAGGTGGGCGTTGCTGGCGCTCACGTGACGCGGTTACGCGCCCGTGACGTCACAAGTCACGCGCTTCGGCTGACGTCACCTCGGGGGGGGGGCGGGTGGAGCTGGTGGAAGGAGCAGTGATCACGTGCCCGGCACGAGCTCGCGCGTTTGATTGGGCAACGGTCTCGCCCCTCACGTGGTTGAGGAGTTGGCGACCAATCAGGAAGCGCAACTGGCGAAGAGCCTCGCCAACTCTTGGATAACCGGAGGCGCCATCTTGGGTAGGAGTGTAGCCCCTCCCTCCCCGCTATTAAATGTCCACGTGATGCTGATAATCCACTTGGTTGAGCTGCTAGCATTTGTGATGGCCAGGTCAGGGCAAGGCCGTAACCATGGAGTCAACATTGGGGGGGAACCAAATCTTTCAGGGGGTCTGGGTGTCTCCCCCCCCCCCCCCCGAAAAAAAAATCAAAATTTGAAAACGAATTTCCGGCCTAAAATATAAAAAAATATTCACTAACACATGCGATGGACTTTTTATTTATTTTTTTACAATAATGTCTAACAGTGTTATTGTATTACATTGCTCTGTTCTTTCTTTTCTTGTTTCATTGTATGAAATGGAAGAGATTAGGGATTAATAAAGTACAACCATAACCACAATCATATAAACAGAAATCTATTTTATAGCGATATATTGGGGGGGGGGGGCATTTTGAGCATATTTGAATATCGGGGGAGATGTGTGCCCCCCAATATTTATTATAATTACAGCCTTGGGTCAGGGCTTCCTAAAAAGATATCCACAGCAGCTAAGAGGGACCTTAACCTGATAAAAAAAAGTAAAATATAGTTTAGTTTTAGTATGGGTCTCTTTGGGTTTCTGTGAGTATGAGTCTTCAGAAACACGCGTTTAGAGTTTTTGGCTGCTATGAATGTTCACGTGATGATGATGATAAGCCAGTTCGTTGAGCTGCTATAAGGGGGGATCGCTTCTAAAATAAGAGCGACACAGCAGCTCAATGTGACCTTAACCTGGTGAAATAAAAAAAAATATCGTTTAGTTTAGAACAAGGACGTAATTATAATATATATTGGGGGGGGGGGTGGGACACACATCCCCACATCCCCCCCAATATTCAAATATGCTCAAGATGTCCCCCCCCCCCTCAATATATTGCTATAAAATAGATTTCTGTTTTAGGTTATACTGTGTAGTAACCTCCTGGTTACACCAGCAGCGCACGGGATTATTGTGTCCGTCCGTCGTGCATCCAAAAATGGGAGGGGTGGGGCTGAGTGGGGAGGGGCTGGGTGGGGAGGGGTGGGTGGGGAGGGTGGGGAGGGGCTGGTCACCCCGTGGTGCCCTTATAAAACTCAACGTTTAACCTACTCACGCCGGCTTGTGCCCGCCCTCACAGTCGGGCATATTGTGCGGAATACACCACGTGGTGGTGCCGCCGTTGTAGACCCTGGCCATTGACCGAGCAACCCAACGTTCCTACCAGCTCCTCCCTCCGCAGGAGAATGAGTTTTTGCCGTGCATGTCGAGCTTGTTGCAGGCTGCTACCCCCCCCACCCTCTCTATCATTGGCTCCTCCTCCCTCCCCCCCCTCACTCATCTACACAGCCTCTTGTTATCAGCAGATCTTTTGCCTACTTCAGCAATTTGTTTGCTGCTGTGATTGTCCCGCCTGATGACGGACGCTTGTGTTGCGTCCGAGACGTCGTGATTTAATTTATTTTATACTTTCTACCCACGTGACTTCACCGAAAGAAGCAAAAGAGATCGTTGCAGTCACGAAAACTCCAAATCTTGTTCATATGGTTGTGGTTATGGTTGTACTTTATTAAGCCCTAATCTCTGCCATTAAATACAATGAAACAAGAAAAATAAAAAAGAAAAAAAACAGGGCAATGTAATACAATAACACTATTAGACATTATTGTTAAAAAAATAAATATAAAAAGTCCAACCTATGTATTAGTGATTTTTTAAAAATATTTTAGGCAGGAAATTCGTTTTAAAATGTAGATTTTTTTTTTCTGGATGGGGACCCCCAGAAAGATTTGGTCCCCCCAGAAAGATTTGGTCCCTTTTAATGTTGACTCCATGGCTACGGCCTTGGTTTAGAAACATGCGTTTAGAGCATTTTCTTGCTATAATGTCCACGTGATGATGATGATGATGATAAGCCGTTTCGTTGAGCTATCATTTGTGGCCAGGTCGCTTCTGACAAAGCTATACTCTTTGGTTCTATACGGTAAAGTCACGTAGGTAAAAAAATAAAACAGCAAAAATCACGACGTTTCGGCCACAACACAAGTGGCCTTCATCAGGTGAAGGGACCGTACTGTCCAGAGGACAGCGTTGGAGTTCTATTCGGTAAAGTCACCTATATGTGACTTTACCGAATAGAACCAAAGAGTGTGGATCCTTGCAGTCACGAAAGCTTCAAACAGTGATTTGTATATGTTATATGTTGTTATATGTTAAGCAGCCATTTAAACAGGTCCCTGCAGGGTGGGCTGGTAGGACAAGTCTCTGCGCTGTCTATTGCTGATTTTACACCCAACAGCACGAGATTTCACTTCGTTAAAGTATTGAAAGGGGACGGACGGACGGACACATTAATCTATTGCAGGCTGGTACACTCAGTTTACAACATCGTTCCTACCAGTAGAAACGCGAAATCAAGATAATGCAGTGGATGTAAATACTCGAATAGTTATTTAAAGAAATGCAAAAATCAGGACGGTAAAATGTAAATAGTGATTTGTGTATCTTAAATATCCATTTAAGAAACAGGAAATCAAGATAATGGAGTGAATGTAAATGCCTAAATATTATTTGAAGAAATGCAAAAACAAAGGCGGTGAAATGTTAATAGTGATCTAAACGTGTTCAACGGTCATTTAAGAAACCCTAAAATGGTTTCAAATTAAATTTCGATTTAAAGCTTTCGTGACTGCAGGGATTCATATTCTTGGTTCTTTCGGTAAAGTCACGTAGAAGGGAAATAATAATAAAATAATAAAAACAATAACATTCTCACGTTTCGATTGAAACGCGTTTCAAATTAGCCCTTACCAACATGGCCGCCGACGCTTCGCGTGACGTCACCGCTTTCCCCGAGGGGGCCCCTCCCCCACTCGCCCTCCCCCCGTCACGTGATGTCTCTGGGGTGGTGGAGGCAGAGCAGCAGGAAGAAGCAGCAATGGCGAGTCAGTCCCACGGCATCCAGCAGCTGCTGCAGGCCGAGAAGCGAGCGGCGGAGAAGGTGTCCGAAGCTCGCAAGCGTGAGTGGGGGGTGTCTATGTAGGGGGGGTGTCTGTGCGGGGTGTCTATGTGGGGTGTCTATGTAGGGGGGGTGTCTGTGCGGGGTGTCTGTCTGTGTAGGGGGGGTGTCTGTGTGGGTGTCTGTGTGGGTGTCTGTCTGGGTGTCTGTGTGGGGTGGCTGTGTGGGGTGTCTGTGCGGGTGTTTGTCTGTGTAGGGTGTCTGTATGGGGTGTCTGTCTGGGTGTCTGTGTGGGGTGTCTGTGTGGGGTGTCTATGTAGGGTGTCTATGTAGGGGGGTGTCTGTGTGGGGTGTCTGTGTGGGGTGTCTGTGTGGGGTGTCTGTGTAGGGTGTCTGTGTAGGGTGTCTGTGTGGGGTGTCTGTGTGGGGTGTCTGTGTGGGGTGTCTGTGTAGGGTGTCTGTGTAGGGTGTCTGTGTGTGGTGTCTGTGTAGGGTGTCTGTGTAGGGTGTCTGTGTAGGGTGTCTGTGTAGGTGTCTGTCTGTGTAGGGTGTTTGTCTGTGTAGGGTGTCTGTCTGTGTAGGTGTCTGTCTGTGTGGGGTGTCTGTGTAGGGTGTCTGTGTGGGGTGTCTGTGTGTGGTGTCTGTGTGGGGTGTCTGTGTGGGGTGTCTGTGTGGGGTGTCTGTGTGGGGTGTCTGTGTGCGGTGTCTGTGTAGGGTGTCTGTGTGGGGTGTCTGTGTGGGGTGTCTGTGTAGGGTGTCTGTGTAGGTGTCTGTCTGTGTAGGGTGTTTGTTTGTGTAGGGTGTCTGTCTGTGTAGGTGTCTGTCTGTGTGGGGTGTCTGTGTGGGGTGTATGTGTGTGTGGTGTCTGTGTAGGGTGTCTGTGTAGGGTGTCTGTGTGGGGTGTCTGTGTGGGGTGTCTGTGTGGGGTGTCTGTGTGGGATGTCTGTGTGTGGTGTCTGTGTAGGGTGTCTGTGTGGGGTGTCTGTGTAGGGTGTCTTTGTGGGGTGTCTTTGTGGGGTGTCTGTGTGGGTGTCTGTGTGGGGTGTCTGTGTGGGGTGTCTGTGTGGGGTGTCTGTGTGGGTGTCTGTGTGGGGTGTCTGTGTGGGGTGTCTGTGTGGGGTGTCTGTATGGGGTGTCTGTGTGGGTGTCTGTGTGGGGTGTCTGTGTGGGGTGTCTGTGTAGGGTGTCTGTGTGGGGTGTCTGTGTAGGGTGTCTGTGTAGGGTGTCTGTGCGGGTGTCTGTGTAGGGTGTCTGTGCGGGTGTCTGTCTGTGTAGGGTGTCTGTGTGGGGTGTCTGTGTGGGGTGTCTCTGCGGGGTGTCTGTGCGGGGTGTCTGTGCGGGGTGTCTGTCTGTCTGTGTAGGGTGTCTGTGTGGGGTGTCTGTGTAGGGTGTCTGTGTAGGGTGTCTGTGTGGGGTGTCTGTGCGGGGTGTCTGTGCGGGGTGTCTGTCTGTCTGTGTGGGGTGTCTGTGTAGGGTGTCTATGTGGGTGCCTGTGTGGGTGTCTGTCTGTGTTGGGGTGTCTGTGCGGGGTGTCTGTCTGTCTGTGCGGGGTGTCTGTACGGCTCTGGGTGTCTGTCTGTGCGGGGTGTCTGTGTGGGGTGTCTCTGCGGGGTGTCTGTGTGGGGTGTCTGTGTGGGGTGTCTGTGTGGGGTGTCTGTGTAGGGTGTCTTTGTGTGGTGTCTGTATGGGGTGTCTGTGTGGGGTGTCTGTGTGGGGTGTCTGTGTGGGATGTCTGTGTGTGGTGTCTGTGTAGGGTGTCTGTGTGGGGTGTCTGTGTAGGGTGTCTTTGTGGGGTGTCTGTGTGGGTGTCTGTGTGGGGTGTCTGTGTGGGGTGTCTGTGTGGGTGTCTGTGTGGGGTATCTGTGTGGGGTGTCTGTGTAGGGTGTCTGTGTAGGGTGTCTGTGTAGGGTGTCTGTGCGGGTGTCTGTGTAGGGTGTCTGTGCGGGTGTCTGTCTGTGTAGGGTGTCTGTGTGGGGTGTCTGTGTGGGGTGTCTGTGCGGGGTGTCTGTGCGGGGTGTCTGTGCGGGTGTCTGTGTGGGGTGTCTGTGTAGGGTGTCTGTGTAGGGTGTCTGTGCGGGTGTCT
This sequence comes from Petromyzon marinus, assembly GCF_048934315.1. Lineage (NCBI taxonomy): Eukaryota > Metazoa > Chordata > Hyperoartia > Petromyzontiformes > Petromyzontidae > Petromyzon > Petromyzon marinus. The sequence goes on along the minus strand of NC_133740.1, from coordinate 7,259,576 downwards.
GTCTGTGTAGGGTGTCTGTGTGGGGTGTCTGTGTGGGGTGTCTGTGTGGGTGTCTGTGTGGGGTATCTGTGTGGGGTGTCTGTGTGGGGTGTCTGTGTAGGGTGTCTGTGTAGGGTGTCTGTGCGGGTGTCTGTGTAGGGTGTCTGTGCGGGTGTCTGTCTGTGTGGGGTGTCTGTGCGGGGTGTCTGTGCGGGGTGTCTGTGCGGGTGTCTGTGTGGGGTGTCTGTGTAGGGTGTCTGTGTAGGGTGTCTGTGCGGGTGTCTGTCTGTGTAGGGTGTCTGTGTGGGGTGTCTGTGTGGGGTGTCTCTGCGGGGTGTCTGTGCGGGGTGTCTGTGCGGGGTGTCTGTGCGGGGTGTCTGTCTGTCTGTGTGGGGTGTCTGTCTGTCTGTGTGGGGTGTCTGTGTAGGGTGTCTGTGTGGGGTGTCTGTGTGGGGTGTCTGTGTAGGGTGTCTGTGTAGAGTGTCTGTGTAGGGTGTCTGTGTGGGGTGTCTGTGTAGGGTGTCTGTGTAGGGTGTCTGTGTGGGGTGTCTGTGTGGGGTGTCTGTGTAGGGTGTCTGTGTAGGGTGTCTGTGTGGGGTGTCTGTGCGGGGTGTCTGTGCGGGGTGTCTGTCTGTCTGTGTGGGGTGTCTGTGTAGGGTGTCTGTGTGGGGTGTTTGTGTAGGGTGTCTGTGTAGGGTGTCTGTGTAGGGTGTCTGTGTGGGGTGTCTGTGTGGGGTGTCTGTGTGGGGTGTCTGTGCGGGGTGTCTGTCTGTCTGTGTAGGGTGTCTGTGTAGGGTGTCTATGTGGGTGCCTGTGTGGGTGTCTGTCTGTGTGGGGTGTCTGTGCGGTGTGTCTGTGCGGGGTGTCTGTCTGTCTGTGCGGGGTGTCTGTGCGGGGTGTCTGTGTAGGGTGTCTGTGCGGGGTGTCTGTGCGGGGTGTCTGTGTGGGGTGTCTGTGCGGGGTGTCTGTACGGCTCTGGGTGTCTGTCTGTGTAGGGTGTCTGTGTGTGGTGTCTGTGTAGGGTGTCTGTGTGTGGTGTCTGTGTAGGGTGTCTGTGCGGGGTGTCTGTGCGGGGTGTCTGTGTGGGGTGTCTGTGCGGGGTGTCTGTACGGCTCTGGGTGTCTGTCTGTGTAGGGTGTCTGTGTAGGGTGTCTGTGCGGGGTATCTGTGTGGGGTGTCTGTGTGGGGTGTCTGTGTGGGTGTCTGTGTGGGGTGTCTGTGTAGGGTGTCTGTGTAGGGTGTCTGTGTGGGGTGTCTGTGCGGGGTGTCTGTACGGCTCTGGGTGTCTGTCTGTGTAGGGTGTCTGTGTAGGGTGTCTGTGCAGGATGTCTGTGCGGGGTGTCTGTCTGTGCGGGGTGTCTGTACGGCTCTGGGTGTCTGTCTGTGTAGGGTGTCTGTGTAGGGTGTCTGTGCGGGGTGTCTGTCTGTGCGGGGTGTCTGTGCGGGGTGTCTGTACGGCTCTGGGTGTCTGTGTGGGGTGTCTGTGCAGGATGTCTGTGCGGGGTGTCTGTCTGTGCGGGGTGTCTGTACGGTTCTGGGTGTCTGTCTGTGTAGGGTGTCTGTGTAGGGTGTCTGTGCGGGGTGTCTGTCTGTGCGGGGTGTCTGTGCGGGGTGTCTGTACGGCTCTGGGTGTCTCTGTGGGGTGTCTGTCTGTGCGGGGTGTCTGTACGGCTCTGGGTGTCTGTCTGTGTAGGGTGTCTGTGTAGGGTGTCTGTGCGGGGTGTCTGTACGGCTCTGGGTGTCTGTGTGGGGTGTCTGTCTGTGCGGGGTGTCTGTACGGCTCTGGGTGTCTGTGTGGGGTGTCTGTCTGTGCGGGGTGTCTGTCTGTGCGGGGTGTCTGTACGGCTCTGGGTGTCTGTGTGGGGTGTCTCAGGGAAGAACCAGCGGCTGAAGCTCGCCAAGAAGGAGGCACAGGCGGAGATCGACGAGTACAAGACGAAGCGTGAGGAGGAGTTCGCTCAGCGGCGCGACGCGGTGAGACCCCCGGCACGGCAACGTGGAGTGGGCGAGGCGGGGGGGGGGGGTTACAGACGGGGGCGGCTGCGGCCACTCCTACCGTGAACGCCAGATACGACAGGCGCTGTGTGAGTGGTGTGCTGTGTGTGAGTGAGTGGTGTGCTGTGTGGTGTGCTGTGTGTGAGTGGTGTGCTGTGTGTGAGTGGTGTGCTGTGTGTGAGTGAGTGGTGTGCTGTGTGAGTGTGAGTGGTGTGCTGTGAGTGAGTGGTGCGCTGTGTGTGTGAGTGGTGTGTGAGTGGTGTGTGAGAGGTGCGCTGTGTGTGAGTGGTGTGCTGTGTGTGTGTGTGAGTGGTGTGCTGTGTGTGTGTGTGAGTGGTGCGCTGTGTGTGAGTGGTGCGCTGTGTGTGTGTGTGAGTGGTGCGCTGTGTGTGAGTGGTGCGCTGTGTGTGTGTGTGAGTGGTGCGCTGTGTGTGAGTGGTGCGCTGTGTGTGTGTGTGAGTGGTGTGCTGTGTGTGAGTGTGAGTGGTGCGCTGTGTGTGAGTGGTGCGCTGTGTGTGAGTGGTGCGCTGTGTGTGTGTGAGTGGTGCGCTGTGTGTGAGTGTGAGTGGTGTGCTATGTGAGTGGGGCGCTGTGTGTGTGTGTGAGTGGTGTGCTATGTGAGTGGTGCGCTGTGTGAGTGGTGTCCTGTGTGTGCGCGAGTGAACGGTGCACCCCCTCTGTGCCGTGTGCTCCAGTGGGTTTATGTCGCCTCCACCCCCCCCCCCCCCCCCCGTGTCGTCTGCACGCAGGCCCTGGGCTCGCAGGGCGACGTGTCAGCGCGCGTGGACGAGGACACGGACCGGCGCCTCGTGGCGATGAAGGACGGCTTCGGCGACCGGCGGGACGCCGTCCTGGACAGCCTGCTGGCGCTCGTGTGCGACGTGCGCCCCCAGATCCACGAGAATTACCGCATCGCCAGCGCCTAGCCGCCCAACCGGCGCCACCGCATCGTCACCACCGCCGCCGCCGGCACCGCATCGTCACCACCGCCGCAGCATCGCCGCCATCACCGCCGCCGCCGGCACCACCGCAGCAGCATCGCTGAAACACACCGCCACTACCGCCTCACTGTAGTCACTCTCACTGCACTACCACCATCTCACTGTAACCGCGTTACACTGTAACCACGTTACCCTGTAACCACGTTACCGTGTAACCACGTTACAGTGTAACCACGTTACACTGTAACCACGTTACCGTGTAACCACGTTACAGTGTAACCACGTTACCGTGTAACCACGTTACCGTGTAACCACGTTACCGTGTAACCACGTTACAGTGTAACCACGTTACCCTGTAACCACGTTACAGTGTAACCACGTTACCCTGTAACCACGTTACAGTGTAACCACGTTACCGTGTAACCACGTTACCGTGTAGCCACGTTACAGTGTAACCACGTTACCGTGTAACCACGTTACCCTGTAACCACGTTACCCTGTAACCACGTTACAGTGTAACCACGTTACACTGTAACCACGTTACCGTGTAACCACGTTACACTGTAACCACGTTACCGTGTAACCACGTTACACTGTAACCACGTTACAGTGTAACCACGTTACCGTGTAACCACGTTACCCTGTAACCACGTTACACTGTAACCACGTTACCGTGTAACCACGTTACACTGTAACCACGTTACCGTGTAACCACGTTACCCTGTAACCACGTTACAGTGTAACCACGTTACAGTGTAACCACGTTACACTAACCACGTTACCGTGTAACCACGTTACAGTGTAACCACGTTACCGTGTAACCACGTTACACTGTAACCACGTTACCGTGTAACCACGTTACACTGTAACCACGTTACCGTGTAACCACGTTACACTGTAACCACGTTACAGTGTAACCACGTTACACTGTAACCACGTTACCGTGTAACCACGTTACACTGTAACCACGTTACCGTGTAACCACGTTACACTGTAACCACGTTACAGTGTAACCACGTTACACTGTAACCACGTTACCGTGTAACCACGTTACACTGTAACCACGTTACCGTGTAACCACGTTACCCTGTAACCACGTTACAGTGTAACCACGTTACCGTGTAACCACGTTACCGTGTAACCACGTTACACTGTAACCATGTTACCGTGTAACCGTGGTTACACTAACCACGTTGCCGTGTAACCACGTTACAGTGTAACCACGTTACACTGTAACCACGTTACCGTGTAACCACGTTACACTGTAATCACGTTACCGTGTAACCACGTTACACTGTAACCACGTTACCGTGTAACCACGTTACCCTGTAACCACGTTACAGTGTAACCACATTACCGTGTAACCACGTTACAGTGTAACCACGTTACCGTGTAACCACGTTACACTGTAACCATGTTACCGTGTAACTGTGGTTACACTGTAACCATGTTACCGTGTAACTGTGGTTACACTGTAACCACGTTGCCGTGTAACCACGTTACAGTGTAACCACGTTACACTGTAACCACGTTACCGTGTAACCACGTTACACTGTAACCACGTTACCGTGTAACCACATTACCGTGTAACCACGTTACCGTGTAGCCACGTTACAGTGTAACCACGTTACCGTGTAACCACGTTACCCTGTAACCACGTTACAGTGTAACCACGTTACACTGTATACACGTTACCGTGTAACCACGTTACACTGTAACCACGTTACCGTGTAACCACGTTACACTGCAACCACGTTACAGTGTAACCACGTTACCGTGTAACCACGTTACCCTGTAACCACGTTACACTGTAACCACGTTACCGTGTAACCACGTTACACTGTAACCACGTTACCGTGTAACCACGTTACCCTGTAACCACGTTACAGTGTAACCACGTTACAGTGTAACCACGTTACACTAACCACGTTACCGTGTAACCACGTTACCGTGTAACCACGTTACAGTGTAACCACGTTACCGTGTAACCACGTTACCGTGTAACCACGTTACACTGTAACAACGTTACCGTGTAACCACGTTACACTGTAACAACGTTACCGTGTAACCACGTTACACTGTAACCACGTTACAGTGTAACCACGTTACAGTGTAACCACGTTACACTGTAACCACGTTACCGTGTAACCACGTTACCCTGTAACCACGTTACAGTGTAACCACGTTACACTGTAACCACGTTACCGTGTAACCACGTTACAGTGTAACCACGTTACCGTGTAACCGCGTTACCGTGTAACCACGTTACACTGTAACCATGTTACCGTGTAACCGTGGTTACACTGTAACCACGTTGCCGTGTAACCACGTTACAGTGTAACCACGTTACACTGTAACCCCATTTATCGTGTAACCACACGCTTTACCACGTCACTGTGTAAGCAAGTGTTTAGGTCCATCATTTCCCTCCCCCGTGTAGCCTGGGGCAAGTGCCGTTCGTAGTGAGTAGCAGAAGCTTTGAAGGCTACCGGCATTGTGGCGCACGAGGGGGTGGGTGGCCAGCACCACGCCCGGCCGCCTTTGTCTCCCCAGTGGCGATGTTTACACACCGCACCAGGTACTCATTTGAGGCTGAGTCGACGTAGGGGAGGCCCAGGACCGGCTCAGATAATCGTCACTGGTGTTGGTCGTGAGCTGGAATCGAACCCGGGCCGCCGGGTTCGTAGCGCAGTGCGCTGACCGCGACACCACCACCACCACACCCCACCACCATCATCATCACCACACCCCACCACTACACACCACCACCACCACCACCACCACACCACCACCCAACCAACACACCACCACCACACCACCACCACACCACACCACCACACCACCACCACACCACCACCACGTTCTTCCACTTCGCGCTTCCTCCTCCTCCTCGAACCTCCTGCGGCCTCCACCGTGGCCCTGGAGCCCCGCAGGAGGCCACTGCCTTAACCACAACGCACCATTGCACTGCCGCCCAGGGGCCTTAACGCACCGCAGGGACCACCGCGGGGACACGCGGGGACACGCGGGGACACCGTGGGGACACTGGGCATCGTGTTTACACTCCCACCCACACAGGAGCCTTAACGCACGAGGGGGGGTGCCATGGGCAGGCGAGGGGGTACCCGGGCAGGCGAGGGGACACCAGCAGTGCACTATTGACAATCGCGCCTCCCCACTCACGCGTGTGGAGGGGGGACTACCAAACCGCGCGGCCGGAGAAGACTCCCGGGGTGGGGGGGGGGGGGGTACGTCGTGAGTGGAGGAAGTGGCCTTGAATCGCGTGGCGGTCTGGGAGTGGGGGGCTGGGGGGGCCTCGTGGGTGGGGGGGCGGTGTGGGTAGGGTGGGTGGATCAGTGTGGGTGGGTGGGGGCGGTGTGTGTGGGTGGGGGCGGTGTGGGTGGGCGGGTGGTGGGAACGCGTTCTGAGATGGGAGGAATTTGAGCGAGGTTCGCTCTCTCGTTGTGTTACTCAGTGGTGTCGTGTGTGTGTGGTTCCTCTGGTTCCAACGTTGCGTAGTTCCTCTGTGTGGTCCTTCTGGTTCCATTGTGTGGTCACTGTGTGGTTCCTTTGCGTGATTCCTCTGTGTGGTTCCGCTGGTTCCATTGTGTGGTCACTGTGTGGTTCCTTTGCGTGATTCCTCTGTGTGGTTCCTCTGTGTGGTCCTTCTGGTTCCATTGTGTGGTCACTGTGTGGTTCCTTTGCGTGATTCCTCTGTGTGGTTCCGCTGTGTGGTTCCACTGTGTGGTTCCGCTGTGTGGTTCCGCTGGTTCCATTGTGTGGTCACTGTGTGGTTCCTTTGCGTGATTCCTCTGTGTGGTCTTGCTGTGTGGTTCTGCTGGTTCCACTCTATAGTCACTCCGTGTCGTTCCACTGTGTTCCTCTGTAGTTTTGTTCCTCCGCGAGGTTCCCCTGTGTGGTCCCTCGAACCCTCCGTGCGGTTCCTCGCGTGTCGTGCAGCAGTAGATCGAGTGGCTAATTCTCTGTCGAGCTCGCACGCGCACACACGCACACGCACAGAGTGTTTTTGAGATTAAACTCTTCGATGATTCCTGATCCCACTGACGGCTTCGTTCCATCTTTCGTCCCGGCGTGAGACGCTCTGGTCACCGCTCACCGTCACAGCTTTCTCCTGCAGAGAGCTGAAGTGAAACTCCTCCCAGCCCGTGGTGAAACGAGAAGTGAAACTCCTCCCAGCCCGTGGTGAAACAAGAAGTGAAACTCCTCCCCCCATGGTCAAACGAGAAGTGAAACCCCTCTCCCCGTGGTGAAACGAGAAGTGAAACTCCTCCCCCCATGGTGAAACGAGAAGTGAAACTCCTCCTCCCATGGTGAAACTAGAAGTGAAACCCCTCCCCCCATGGTGAAACAAGAAGTGAAACCCCTCCCCCCATGGTGAAACTAGAAGTGAAATTCCTCCCCCCGTGGTGAAACGAGAAGTGAAACCCCTCCCCCCATGGTGAAACAAGAAGTGAAACCCCTCCCCTGTGGTGAAACTAGAAGTGAAACCCCTCCCCCCATGGTGAAACAAGAAGTGAAACCCCTCCCCCCATGGTGAAACAAGAAGTGAAACCCCTCCCCCCATGGTGAAACGAGAAGTGAAACCCCTCCCCCCATGGTGAAACAAGAAGTGAAACCCCTCCCCCCATGGTGAAACGAGAAGTGAAACTCCTCCCCCCATGGTGAAACTAGAAGTGAAACCCCTCCCCCCATGGTGAAACAAGAAGTGAAACTCCTCCCCCCATGGTGAACCGAGAAGTGAAACCCCTCCCCCCATGGTGAACCGAGAAGTGAAACCCCTCCCCCCATGGTGAAACAAGAAGTGAAACCCCTCCCCCCATGGTGAACCGAGAAGCGAAACCCCTCCCCCATGGTGAAACGAGAAGTGAAACCCCTCCCCCCATGGTGAAACGAGAAGTGAAACCCCTCCCCCCATGGTGAAACAAGAAGTGAACCCCTCCCCCCATGGTGAACTGAGAAGTGAAACCCCTCCCAGCCCGTGGTGAAACTAGAAGTGAAACCCCTCCCCCCATGGTGAAACGAGAAGTGAAACTCCTCCCAGCCCGTGGTGAAACGAGAAGTGAAACCCCTCCCCTGTGGTGAAACTAGAAGTGAAACTCCTCCCCCCATGGTGAAACGAGAAGTGAAACCCCTCCCCCCATGGTGAAACAAGAAGTGAAACCCCTCCCCTGTGGTGAAACTAGAAGTGAAACTCCTCCCCCCATGGTGAAACGAGAAGTGAAACTCCTCCCCCCATGGTGAAACGAGAAGTGAAACCCCTCCCCCCATGGTGAAACTAGAAGTGAAACTCCTCCCTCCATGGTGAAACAAGAAGTGAAACCCCTCCCCCCATGGTGAAACGAGAAGTGAAACTCCTCCCCCCATGGTGAAACGAGAAGTGAAACTCCTCCCCCCATGGTGAAACGAGAAGTGAAACCCCTCCCCTCTATGGTGAAACGAGAAGTGAAACTCCTCCCCCCCCCATGGTGAAACAAGAAGTGAAACCCCTCCCCCCGTGGTGAAACGAGAAGTGAAACTCCTCCCCCCATGGTGAAACGAGAAGTGAAACCCCTCCCCCCATGGTGAAACGAGAAGTGAAACCCCTCCCCCCATGGTGAAACAAGAAGTGAAACCCCTCCCCCCATGCTGAAACGAGAAGTGAAACCCCTCCCCCCATGGTGAAACAAGAAGTGAAACTCCTCCCCCCGTGGTGAAACAAGAAGTGAAACCCCTCCCCCCATGGTGAAACGAGAAGTTAAACCCCTCCCCCCATGGTGAAACGAGAAGTGAAACCCCTCCCCCAATGGTGAAACGAGAAGTGAAACTCCTCCCCCCCCCATGGTGAAACAAGAAGTGAAACCCCTCCCCCCATGGTGAAACTAGAAGTGAAACCCCTCCCCCCGTGGTGAAACTAGAAGTGAAACCCCTCCCACAATGGTGAAACGAGAAGTGAAACCCCTCCCCCCATTAGAAACGAGAAGTGAAACCCCTCCCCCCATGGTGAAACGAGAAGTGAAACCCCTCCCCCCATGGTGAAACGAGAAGTGAAACCCCTCCCCCAATGGTGAAACGAGAAGTGAAACCCCTCCCCCCATGGTGAAACAAGAAGTGAAACCCCTCCCCCCATGGTGAAACGAGAAGTGAAACTCCTCCCCCCCATGGTGAAACGAGAAGTGAAACCGCTCCCCCCATGGTGAAACAAGAAGTGAAACTCCTCCCACCCATGGTGAAACGAGAAGTGAAACCCCTCCCCCCATGGTGAAACGAGAAGTGAAACCCCTCCCCCCATAGTGAAACAAGAAGTGAAACCCCTCCCCCCATGGTGAAACGAGAAGTGAAACCCCTCCCCCCATGGTGAAACGAGAAGTGAAACCCCCCCGTGGTGAAACAAGAAGTGAAACCCCTCCCCCCATGGTGAAACGAGAAGTGAAACCCCTCCCCCCATGGTGAAACGAGAAGTGAAACCCCTCCCCCCATGGTGAAACGAGAAGTGAAACCCCTCCCCCCATGGTGAAACAAGAAGTGAAACCCCTCCCCCCATGGTGAAACGAGAAGTGAAACCCCTCCCCCCATGGTGAAACAAGAAGTGAAACCCCTCCCCCCATGGTGAAACGAGAAGTGAAACCCCTCCCCCCATGGTGAAACGAGAAGTGAAACCCCTCCCCCCATGGTGAAACGAGAAGTGAAACCCCTCCCCCCATGGTGAAACAAGAAGTGAAACTCCTCCCCCCATGGTGAAACGAGAAGTGAAACCGCTCCCCCCATGGTGAAACAAGAAGTGAAACTCCTCCCCACATGGTGAAACTAGAAGTGAAACCCCTCCCCCCATGGTGAAACGAGAAGTGAAACCCCTCCCCCCATGGTGAAACGAGAAGTGAAACCCCTCCCCCCATGGTGAAACGAGAAGTGAAACCCCTCCCCCCATGGTGAAACGAGAAGTGAAACCCCTCCCCCCATGGTGAAACGAGAAGTGAAACCCCGCCCCCCATGGTGAAACGAGAAGTGAAACCCCTCCCCCCATGGTGAAACGAGAAGTGAAACCCCTCCCCCCGTGGTGAAACAAGAAGTGAAACTCCTCCCCCCGTGGTGAAACGAGAAGTGAAACTCCTCCCCCCATGGTGAAACGAGAAGTGAAACTCCTCCCCCCGTGGTGAAACGAGAAGTGAAACTCCTCCCACCATGGTGAAACGAGAAGTGAAACCCCTCCCCCCATGGTGAAACGAGAAGTGAAACCCCTCCCCCCATGGTGAAACGAGAAGTGAAACCCCTCCCCTCTATGGTGAAACAAGAAGTGAAACCCCTCCCCCCATGGTGAAACGAGAAGTGAAACCCCTCTCCCCATAGTGAAACAAGAAGTGAAACCCCTCCCCCCATGGTGAAACGAGAAGTGAAACTCCTCCCCCCATGGTGAAACGAGAAGTGAAACCCCTCCCCCCATGGTGAAACGAGAAGTGAAACCCCTCCCCCCATGGTGAAACGAGAAGTGAAACCCCTCCCCCCGTGGTGAAACAAGAAGTGAAACTCCTCCCCCCGTGGTGAAACGAGAAGTGAAACTCCTCCCCCCATGGTGAAACGAGAAGTGAAACTCCTCCCCCCGTGGTGAAACGAGAAGTGAAACTCCTCCCCCCATGGTGAAACGAGAAGTGAAACCCCTCCCCCCATGGTGAAACGAGAAGTGAAACCCCTCCCCCCGTGGTGAAACGAGAAGTGAAACCCCTCCCCCCATGGTGAAACGAGAAGTGAAACCCCTCCCTCCATGGTGAAACGAGAAGTGAAACTCCTCCCCCCATGGTGAAACAAGAAGTGAAACCCCTCCCCCCATGGTGAAACAAGAAGTGAAACCCCTCCCCCCATGGTGAAACTAGAAGTGAAACCCCTCCCCCCATGGTGAAACGAGAAGTGAAACCCCTCCCCCCATGGTGAAACTAGAAGTGAAACTCCTCCCCCCATGGTGAAATGAGAAGTGAAACTCCCTCCCCCCATGGTGAAACGAGAAGTGAAACTCCTCCCCCCATGGTGAAACGAGAAGTGAAACTCCTCCCCCCATGGTGAAACAAGAAGTGAAACCCCTCCCTCCATGGTGAAACGAGAAGTGAAACCCCTCCCCCCATGGTGAAACGAGAAGTGAAACCCCTCCCCCCATGGTGAAACAAGAAGTGAAACCCCTCTATGGTGAAACGAGAAGTGAAATTCCTCCCCCCATGGTGAAACGAGAATTGAAACTCCTCCCCCCATGGTGAAACGAGAAGTGAAACCCCTCCCCCCGTGGTGAAACGAGAAGTGAAACTCCTCCCTCCATGGTGAAACTAGAAGTGAAACTCCTCCCCCCATGGTGAAACAAGAAGTGAACCCCTCCCCCTATGGTGAAACGAGAAGTGAAACCCCTCCCCCCATGGTGAAACGAGAAGTGAAACTCCTCCCTCCATGGTGAAACTAGAAGTGAAACCCCTCCCCCCCATGGTGAAACAAGAAGTGAAACTCCTCCCTCCATGGTGAAACTAGAAGTGAAACTCCTCCCCCCATGGTGAAACAAGAAGTGAAACTCCTCCCGCCGTGGTGAGATGAGAAGTGAAACTCCTCCCCCCATAGTTAAACAAGAAGTGAAACCCCTCCCCCCATGGTGAAACGAGAATTTACGCAGTTACTTTGAAGCGAAGATGGGTTCCCAATCATTCCTGCTATTTGCTGCCGCTGCCAATAAGTCACAGGGACAAACGTTTCGACCCTGGTTCCCCCCCCCCCCCCCAACGGACAACAGCATCATTATATTCTTGGTTCTTTCGGTAAAGTCACCACGTAGAAGGGAAACAATAAAATAATTAAAATATAAAACAATACAATTCTCACGACGTCTCGACTGCAACACAAGCAATCATCATCGGGTGTGAAAACCACAGCAAGTAAATTTGAAAAATTTAAAAAAAAATTCTTGCTGTGGTTTTCACACCTGATGATGATGATTGCTTGTGTTGCAGTCGAAACGTCGTGATAATTTTATTGTTTTGCATTTGTATTATTTTATTGTTTCCCTTCTACATGGTGACTTTACTGAAAGAACCAAGAATATGAATCCCTGCAGTCACGAAAGCTATAAATCAAAATTTAACAGGATCATTATTATCACGTTGCTGTTTTGTCAAGATGCAAAAAAATCCAACCAACATCAACGTGCCGATTCGACCAAATTCATCTGAAGGAAAACTTTTGGGGAGACGGTCGTCAATTTGTACCCAAATGTGATACATGTCATCACTCTCGGACAATTCGAACTGTAGAGGGTTACCGTATTTCTTAACTAGCGCGCTTCACACAGATAACTTGGGCCAGGGATTGTACGCAGGTAACTTGGGCCAGGGATTGCACGCAGGTAACTTGGGCCAGGGATTGCACGCAGATAACTTGGGCCAGAGATGACACGCAGATAACTTGGGCCAGGGATTGCACGCAGACAACTTGGGCCAGGGATGACACGCAGATAACTTGGGCCAGGGATTGCATGCAGATAACTTGGGCCAGGGATGACACCCAGATAACTTGGGCCAGGGATTGCACGCAGATAACTTGGGCCAGGGATTGCACGCAGACAACTTGGGCCAGGGATGACACGCAGATAACTTGGGCCAGGGATTGCACGCAGGTAACTTGGGCCAGGGATTACACGCAGATAACTTGGGCCAGGGATTGCACGCAGATAACTTGGGCCAGGGATTGAACGCAGGTAACTTGGGCCAGGGATTGCACGCAGGTAACTTGGGCCAAGGATTACACGCACATAACTTGGGCCAGGGATTGCACGCAGGTAACTTGGGCCAGGGATTACACGCAGGTAACTTGGGCCAAGGATTACACGCACATAACTTGGGCCAGGGATTGCACGCAGGTAACTTGGGCCAAGGATTGCACGCAGGTAACTTGGGCCAGGGATGGCACGCAGATAACTTGGGCCAGGGATTGCACGCAGGTAACTTGGGTCAGGGATTGCATGCAAGTAACTTGGGCCAGGGATTGCACGCAAGTAGCGTCGATGCAAAAACAGCGATGACAGCGACGATGCGGAGGCAGCGACGGCGTGAAGACAGTCGACCCCAATCCCACGGCAGCCCCGAGCCTCGCCGCTCGCTCCCTTTTATCCCCCGGTGTGGCCTCACTCCGCCCCTGGCCACGCCCCCTTTCTCGAACTCTCTAGCCAGTTCCAGAAGTTCCCTGACGGTTCCCCTTTGTGACTAGTCCATGCACTGTCTTTGCACCCGCACTGTCTCCACACACGCACTGTCGATACACGTACATAGAGACATTTTCGATTAACTAAATTCAATGCAATCTTTCAAACTGTAGTTTTTTTAAGAAATCAAACTTTTTTTTATGAACCCACCACATGACGTGCAATTACACGAGTATATCCCTAGTCGAGATTTGTTGGTTAGATCGCGTAATTCTAGATTTAAAGCTTTCGTGACTGCTAGGATCCATACTCTTTGGTTCTAATGGGTAAAGTCACGTAACTTTACCCAATAGAACCAAAGAGTATAGATCGCGTAAATATAATAACAGGATTTCTCCACAAATCTGGCTGTCGTCTGATGATGCTGGTCGCAATGACTGGCGAAACGTCGCACTGGTAAAATGGTGTGGATTTACTCTCCAACACACCGGTGTGCTGTACCAGTGTTGAGATGCAAATGACGACGCTGAGGCAGGTCTTTGGTTAAGGGCTTTCGCCAGAGGTTTATTAAGGGATTCCGATACACTCCCCAGGGGTAGGGGGGGTTCTACACTGGGTTCTTCACCCGGACCCTCACTCTGTCTGTTCTTCGCTCGGCTAGCTCCAGGGCTCTCGCCCTCGAGAACGGACCGGGGGATCAGCCAACACCGTCCGACCGGGGAGAGCAGCCGAGCGACCATCGTCCCCAGACCAGCCGCGTGGTCCTGGGCCGGCCCAGGGGTCTCCGCCCAGTGGGACTGCTGCTGCTGCTGCCCGGTAGACTTCCAGGGGGAGTCTGCCGGGGAGGGGGGGGGGCATCCTCACCAGGGGGCCCGAACCACCTCAACCGGCTCCTCTCGATCCGAAGGAACAGCAGGGGGGCCTCTGACTCCGATGCTCTCCCAGATTACCGAGCCCCTCGCCCGGTCACGGAGAGAGAGCCGGACAACCCTGCGGAGAAACCTCATTTGGGCCCCTTGTAATCACCGCAACCTCATCCTTCCTGCCGTTACCCAAAGCTCATAACCATCGTAGGCGAGGGTGGGAACGTAGATATAGCTGTAAACCGAGAGCCTTGTTTGAGAACTCAGCTCCCGCTGCACTACCACAGAACGGCACAGTACTTGCAACCATTGTGGACGCCATCTCTCACCACCATCTCTCTTCTATCTCTCTGCCATCTCTCTCCCATCTCTCGCCCATCTCTCCCTGCTATCTCTGTCCCATCTCTCCGTCATCTCTCTCCCATCTGTCCGCTATCTCTCTCCGCTATCTCTCTCCCATCTCCCATCTCTCCGCTATCTCTCTCCCATCTCCCCGCTATCTCTCTCCCATCTCTCTCCCATCTCTCCGCTATCACTGTCCTACCTCTCCGCTATCTCTCTACCACCTCTCCGCTATCTCTCTCCCATCTCTCCGCCATCTCTCTCCCATCTCTCCCCGCCATCTCTCTCCCATCTCTCCACCATCTCTGTCCCACCTCTCCACTATCTCTCTCCCATCTCTCTCCCATCTCTCCGCTATCTCTGTCCCAACTCTCCGCCATCTCTCTCCCAACTCTCTCCCATCTCTGTCCCATCTCTCCGCTATCTCCGTCCCACCTCTCCGCTATCTCTCTCGCATCTCTCTCCCATCTCTCCGTTATCTCTCTCCCATCTCTCTCCGCCATCTCTCTGCCATCTCTCTGCTATCTCTCTCCCATCTCTCTCCCATCTCTCCGCCATCTCTCTCCCATCTCTCCCCACCATCTCTCTGCCATCTCTCCGCTATCTCTCTCCCATCTCTCCCCACCATGTCTCTCCCATCTCTCCGCTATCTCTCTCCCATCTCTCCCCACCATCTCTCTACCATCTCTCTGCCATCTATCTACCATCTCTCCCCACCATCTCTCTACCATCTCTCTGCTATCTCTGTCCCATCTCTCTGCTATCTCTGTCCCATCTCCCCACCATCTTTCTCCCATCTCTCCCCACCATCTCTCTACCATCTCTCCCTGCTATCTCTCTCCCATCTCTCTGCTATCTCTCTCCCATCTCTCCGCCATCTCTGTCCCACCTCTCCGCTATCTCTGTCCCATCTCTCCGCCATCTCTCTCCCATCTCTCCACCATCTCTGTCCCACCTCTCCGCTATCTCTCCCTCATCTCTCCGCTATCTCTGTCCTACCTCTCCGCTATCTCTCTACCACCTCTCCGCTATCTCTGTACCACCTCTCCGCTAACTCTCTCCCATCTCTCCGCCATCTCTCTCCCATCTCTCTCCCATCTCTCCCCACCATCTCTCTCCCATCTCTCCGCTATCTCTCTCCCATCTCTCCGCCATATCTCTCCCATCTCTCTCCCATCTCTCCCCGCCATCTCTCTCCCATCTCTCCGCCATCTCTGTCCCACCTCTCCACTATCTCTCTCCCATCTCTCTCCCATCTCTCCGCTATCTCTGTCCCAACTCTCCGCCATCTCTCTCCCATCTCTCTCCCATCTCTGTCCCATCTCTCCGCTATCTCCGTCCCACCTCTCCGCTATCTCTCTCCCATCTCTATCCCATCTCTCCGCTATCTCTCTCCCATCTCTCTCCGCCATCTCTCTGCCATCTCTCCGCTATCTCTCTCCCATCTCTCTCCCATCTCTCCGCCATCTCTCTCCCATCTCTCCCCGCCATCTCTCTGCCATCTCTCCGCTATCTCTCTCCCATCTCTCCCCACCATCTCTCTCCCATCTCTCCGCTATCTCTCTCCCATCTCTCCCCACCATCTCTCTACCATCTCTCTGCCAACTATCTACCATCTCTCCCCACCATCTCTCTACCATCTCTCTGCTATCTCTGTCCCATTTCTCTGCTATCTCTGTCCCATCTCCCCACCATCTCTCTCCCATCTCTCCCCACCATCTCTCTACCATCTCTCCCTGCTATCTCTCTCCCATCTCTCCGCTATCTCTCTCCCATCTCTCCGCCATCTCTGTCCCACCTCTCCGCTATCTCTGTCCCTTCTCTCCGCCATCTCTCTCCCATCTCTCCGCCATCTCTGTCCCACCTCTCCGCTATCTCTCTCCCATCTCTCTCCCATCTCTCCGCTATCTCTGTCCCACCTCTCCGCTATCTCTGTCCCATCTCTCCGCCATCTCTCTCCCATCTCTCCGCCATCTCTGTCCCACCTCTCCGCTATCTCTCTCCCATCTCTCTCCCATCTCTCCGCTATCTCTGTCCTACCTCTCCACTATCTCTCTACCACCTCTCCCGCCATCTCTGTCCCACCTCTCCGCTATCTCTCTCCCATCTCTCTCCCATCTCCCCGCTATCTCCATCCCACCTCTCCGCTATCTCTCTCCCATCTCTCTCCCATCTCTGTCCCATCTCTCTACCATCTCTCTCCGCCATCTCTCTGCCATCTCTCTCCCATCTCTCTCCCATCTCTCCCCGCCATCTCTCTCCCATCTCTCCGTCATCTCTGTCCCACCTCTCCACTATCTCTCTCCCATCTCTCTCCCATCTCTCCGCTATCTCCGTCCCATCTCTCCGCCATCTCTCTCCCATCTCTCCCCACCATCTCTCTACCATCTCTCTCCCACTTGCACTCTTCCTTACCCTGTCCCCCTTCTCTCCTCCACCCTCTCGGTGGCTAGGAGATGTTACCCACCTCACCCGGTATACAGGAGGTTGTGTACTCTTTTTTTTTTGGCAAAGTCACGTAGTTTAACACGTAGCAGGCTTTCGCGACCAATATTATTCACAATAAAGGTTTTTTGGGTTAGATCGCGTTATTTATAAATGTGTCGTAACCCTCCACCACCCGACCGGGAGCAAGTGGAGGTCTTTACCATTCTGGCGAATTGCCCGATGATGCTGGATGTAATTACCAAGAGAAACGTCGTACTCAAATTTTAAATGATGTTGAATCACTCTTCAACACACCGGCGGGCTAAAGTAGTGAACTATTTTGTCCTTTGTCAACGTGACACATTTTTTTTTAAATGTTTGGCCGTGTCGGGTGGTGGAGGGTTACGACACATTTATAAATAACGCGATTCTAACCCAAACAACTTTATTATGAAGGTCGCGTAGGTAACAAAAGTAAATGAAATAAATGAAAACAGCTAAATTAAATCACGACGTTTCGGAGGCAACACAGGCTTCCTTCATCAGGTGTAAAGAAGTTTGGCGTTGCCTCCGAAACGTCGTGATTTAATTGAGTTGTTTTAATTTATTTTACTGATTTTTTTTTACCTACGTGACTTTACCGGAAAAAAAACAAAGATTATGAATCCTTGCAGTCACGAAAGCTTCACATCTAGAAGGAGGTTGTGTGTTCAATCACGACCCTTTACTTGGTAAGATACATAATAATGTTTAGATGCAATAAAATAAGATATTAGCTCAGTGAGCCTTTACCTGGTAAGATAAATTAAGTTTATTTTATTAAATGTTTTGTATTATTTGCTGTTGTAATGTTATGACCCCCCCCCCCCCCAGTGCCCCCCTTGATTAGACATCCGTGTAGCGGAATGGGGGAAAGAGCTTCAAAGCTTATCGGATTTACCTCTTGTAATAAATAAATCAATTCGTAACCCCCCCCCTTTCCCCACGTAATATGGCGGCGGTGGCAACGCTAAGCAATGACGTCACCCCCTTCTACCACCACCCTCCTCGCCCCTACGTAAAATGGCGATGGTGGCGACGCCCAGCGATGACGTCACGCACCCTACCTTCCCCCCGACCTACGTATTTGACGGCGATAGTGACACTCCGCGATGACGTCACCGCCTCCACTATCCCCCACCCCCAACTCCCCCCTTTTTAATATGGCGGAGGTGGCGACACTCCGCGATGACGCCACCTCCCCTGCACCCCCTACGTAAGATGGCGGGCACTCCGCGATGACGTCACGCACTTACCGTCCCCCTCCCCCATTCGTAAGATGGCGGAGGTGGTGACACTCCGCGATGACGTTACGCACAAGCTACAACCCCTCCACTCCCTACGTAATATGGCGGAAGGTGGTGACGCTCCGCGATGACGTCACGCATCGGCTACAACCCCTCCACTCCCTACGTAATATGGCGGAAGGAGGTGACACTAAGCGATGACGTCACGCACCGCTCCCTCACCCCCCATCCCCACCACCCCGCGTCTTGCCTGATCGGTGTCCGAGGCTTCTTCGGCCAAGTCGAGGAGCGAGAGAGGAGAGGGGGACGTTGGAGTCGGGATTGGGCGGGCGTGGGGGTAGAGAGAGAGAGTGAAAGGTGGTCAGGGGGTCTCTGTCGCTACCGCTGCTGCTGAAACCGTGGGGAAGCCGCCCGCGACTCGTCCCCCAACCCAATCCACCAGCACCACCACCACGATCCGACCGCCGCGATGTTCGTCGAGGAGGAGAAGATCTTCGCGGCCCAGGCGCTGCTGCTGCGCCTCACGGTGCTCGCGGCCGACGGCGCCGAGTGGCGGGGCGAGGCGGCCGAGGCGGCGCCCCTGCGTGAGCTCAAAGAGCGCGCGCTGCCGCAGGTAGGCCCGACGGCGCATCCTGCGGTCTTGCCTGAGCGGCCCGCGGCGGACGCCTCGAGCCGGCGGGGAGACCCCCAACCTAGACACCCCCCCCCCCCCACCCACCCTAGATACCCCCCCCCCCACCCACCCACCCTAGATACCCCCCCCCCCACCCACCCACCCTAGATACCCCCCCCCCCACCCACCCACCCTAGATACCCCCCCCACCCACCCACCCTAGATACCCCCCCCCACCCACCCACCCTAGATACCCCCCCCCACCCACCCACCCTAGATACCCCCCCCCCCCCCACCCACCCACCCTAGATACCCCCCCCACCCACCCACCCTAGATACCCCCCCCACCCACCCTAGATACCCCCCCCCCACCCACCCACCCACCCTAGATACCCCCCCCCCACCCACCCACCCTAGATACCCCCCCCCACCCACCCACCCACCCTAGATACCCCCCCCCACCCACCCACCCACCCTAGATACCTCCCCCCACCCACCCACCCTAGATACCCCCCCCCACCCACCCACCCTAGATACCCCCCCCCCACCCACCCACCCACCCTAGATACCCGCCCCCACCCACCCACCCACCCTAGATACCCCCCCCCACCCACCCACCCACCCTAGATACCCCCCCCACCCACCCACCCACCCTAGATACCCCACCCACCCACCCACCCTAGATACCCCCCCCACCCACCCACCCTAGATACCCCCCCCACCCACCCACCCTAGATACCCACCCCCACCCACCCACCCTAGATACCCCCCCCCACCCACCCACCCTAGATACCCCCCCCCACCCACCCACCCTAGATACCCCCCCCCACCCACCCTAGATACCCCCCCCACCCACCCACCCACCCTAGATACCCCCCCCACCCACCCACCCACCCACCCTAGATACCCCCCCCACCCACCCACCCACCCTAGATACCCCCCCCACCCACCCACCCTAGATACCCCACCCACCCACCCTAGATACCCCCCCCACCCACCCACCCACCCTAGATACCCCCCCCACCCACCCACCCACCCTAGATACCCCCCCCACCCACCCACCCTAGATACCCCCCCCACCCACCCACCCACCCTAGATACCCCCCCCACCCACCCACCCACCCTAGATACCCCCCCCACCCACCCACCCTAGATACCCCCCCCCCCACTCACCCACCCTAGATACCCCCCCCCCCACCCACCCACCCTAGATACCCCCCCCCCACCCACCCACCCTAGATACCCCCCCCCCACCCACCCACCCTAGATACCCCCCCCCACCCACCCACCCTAGATACCCCCCCCACCCACCCACCCTAGATACCCCCCCCCCACCCACCCACCCTAGATACCCCCCCCCCACCCACCCACCCTAGATACCCCCCCCCCACCCACCCACCCTAGATACCCCCCCCCCCACCCACCCACCCTAGATACCCCCCCCCCCACCCACCCACCCTAGATACCCCCCCCCCCCACCCACCCACCCTAGATACCCCCCCCACCCACCCACCCACCCTAGATCCCCCCCCCCACCCACCCACCCACCCTAGATACCCCCCCCACCCACCCACCCACCCTAGATACCCCCACCCACCCTAGATACCCCCCCCCACCCACCCACCCTAGATACCCCCCCCACCCACCCACCCTAGATACCCCCCACCCACCCTAGATACCCCCCCCCCACCCACCCACCCTAGATACCCCCCCACCCACCCACCCTAGATACCCCCACCCACCCACCCTAGATACCCCCCCCCACCCACCCTAGATACCCCCCCCCACCCACCCACCCTAGATACCCCCCCCCACCCACCCACCCTAGATACCCCCCCCCACCCACCCACCCTAGATACCCCCCCCCCCCACCCACCCTAGATACCCCCCCACCCACCCACCCTAGATACCCCCCCCCACCCACCCACCCTAGATACCCCCCCCCCACCCACCCACCCTAGATACCCCCCCCCCACCCACCCACCCTAGATACCCCCCCCACCCACCCTAGATACCCCCCACCCACCCACCCTAGATACCCCCCCCCCCACCCACCCTAGATACCCCCCCCACCCACCCTAGATACCCCCCCCCCATCCACCCTAGATACACCCACCCACCCACCCTAGATACACCCACCCACCCACCCTAGATACACCCACCCACCCACCCTAGATACACCCACCCACCCACCCTAGATACACCCACCCACCCTAGATACACCTACCCACCCACCCTAGATACACCCACCCACCCTAGATACACCCACCCACCCACCCTAGATACACCCACCCACCCACCCTAGATACACCCACCCACCCTAGATACACCCACCCACCCACCCTAGATACACCCACCCACCCACCCTAGATACACCCACCCACCCACCCTAGATACACCCACCCACCCACCCTAGATACACCCACCCACCCACCCTAGATACACCCACCCACCCACCCTAGATACACCCACCCTAGATACCCCCACCCACCCACCCTAGATACACCCACCCACCCACCCTAGATACACCCACCCACCCACCCTAGATACACCCACCCACCCTAGATTACACCCACCCACCCACCCTAGATACACCCACCCACCCACCCTAGATACACCCACCCACCCACCCTAGATACACCCACCCTAGATACACCCACCCACCCACCCTAGATACACCCACCCTAGATACACCCACCCACCCTAGATACACCCACCCACCCACCCTAGATACACCCACCCTAGATACCCCCACCCACCCACCCTAGATACCCCCACCCACCCACCCTAGATACCCCCACCCACCCACCCTAGACACCCCCACCCACCCACCCTAGACACCCCCACCCACCCACCCTAGACACCCCCCCCACCCACCAACCCTAGATACCCCCCCACCCTAGACACCCCCCACCTTCGACCCCCCCCCACCTTAGACACCCCCCACCCTAGACACCCCCCCCCCACCTTCGACCCCCCCCCACCTTAGACACCCCCCCACCCTAGACACCCCCCCCCCACCCTAGACACCCCCCACCCTAGCCCCCCCCCACCAGTTAAGGATTGCGTCACGTAAACAGAACGCGGACGATTGGTTACTGGTCCAGCACTCCACCGGTGTCACTATATATCAATGTGTCGTTAAACCCGCCACCACCCGACACGGCCAATCGGTTAAGGGTTGCGTCACTTAAACAGAACGCGGACGATTCGTTCCGACTTTCCCACACACACACACGCACACAAGCAACGCACCTCCTGTTGGTGTGCTGAACGACGTGACGCAAACCCCGGTAAATTCGCTGTGTCCTGGCGGTGGTGGTGGCGGTGGTGGTGGCGGTGGCTTGGTTGAATAACGCCAACATTTCTCAATGAACGTCATCTAAACCCCTCAATCTAAACAGGTCCCTGCAGGGTGGGCTGGTAGGAACATTGGAATTTTGCGCGATTTTATTTTTACACCCCCAACAGCACGAGATTTCACTTCGTTAAAGTATTGAAAGGGGGCGGACGGACGGACACGTTAATCTATTGCAGGCTGGTACACTCAGTTCACAACTTCGTTACTACCAGTAAAACACCAAACCTCTAAGAATGCCACTGTTTGGTGCCTTACGGTGAAGTCATCACGTAGGTAGAAGAAGAATAATAAATAATAATTATAATAGATAACGCCGTTTCGATCGCAACGATAAGCGGTCGCACTCAGGCGGAAATAAATAATACAGCTGTTCCACAGCTGTTCCACTGTTGTAATTGTTCATGTGGCAGTGGGTTTATACCGCAACACACAACCGGTTAGTGCTGTACTAGTCTACTATACACTATACTGTACACTACACTGTACACTGTACTGTACACTACACACTACACCGCACACTACACTGTACACTACACTGTACACTATACACTGAACACTACACTGTACACTACACTGCACACTACACTGTACACTATACACCGTACACTACACTATACACTGCACACAACACTGTACACTATACTGCACACTACACTGTACACTATACACTACACTATACACTACGCACTACACTGTACACTATACACTACACTGCACACTACACTGCACACTACACTGTACACTACACTGTACACTACTATGCACTGCACTACACTATACACTACACTGCACACTACACTGTATACTATACTGCACACTACACTGTACACTACACTACGCACTACACTGTACACTACACTGCACACTACACTGTACACTGCACTGTACACTACACTATACACTACTATGCACTACACTATACACTACACTATGCACTACTACACTGCACACTACATTGTACACTACACTACACTACCCTGTACACTACACTATGCACTACACTATGCACTACACTGTAATTATTCACAACGGGTTAGTGCTGTACTCGTAACGAATTTGCCACGTTTTGTGTCCATGACGCGCAAGTTGGCCGGGTGGTGGGGGGCTTTACGACGCAATTCATATTCACGCCATCCAACCCAACAAAAAAAACGACCCGCCACGTGTTAAAGCAAAATAAAAAGTAGCTTCAATCGATGAAACTGAATGGATTCGCTTAATTCAAACAACCTTGGAGCTTACGTTGGACCGACAGCCACATAGCGCCCGCGTTCCACGCGTACGACCGCACGCACTCCTGGCTGAACCTTACCCATAACCTCCTTAGGTTGCCCTGACCTCAGCCACAGCCCCACGTGGTGCCCTCTTGCCCCACCGCCGCCGCCCGCTACTTAGTGCAGCGGTCGGCAGCCGGCGTCTCGGGAACCCGCTCTTTAATAACCCGCTTGGGTGTCGTTCAAATTCCTAGACCTGGTCTACAAATCTCTTGGTCGACTTGCCCCAGCGTGTCTTGCCACGCTCGGATCTTTCACCGTCTCCGCCTTCTCAGTCTTTCCCCGTCTACATTCTCAATCTTTCTCCGTCTCTGCCTTCCCAATCTTTCACCGTCTCTACTTTCTCAATCTTTCTCCGTCTCTGCCTTCTCAATCTTTCTCCCTGTCTACATTCTCAGTCTTTCTCCGTCTCTGCCTTCTCAATCTTTCTCCGTCTCTGCCTTCTCAATCTTTCTCCCTGTCTACCTTCTCAATCTTTCTCCGTCTCTGCCTCCTCAATCTTTCTCCCTGTCTACCTTCTCAATCTTTTTCTGTCTATGTCTTCTCAATCTTTCTCCCTGTCTACATTATCAATCTTTCTCTGTCTATGCCTTCTCAATCTTTCTCCGTCTCTGCCTTCTCAGTCTTTCTCCGTCTCTGCCTTCTCAATCTTTCTCCCTGTCTACATTCTCAATCTTTCTCCATCTTTGCCTTCTCAATCTTTCCCCGTCTCTGCCTTCTCAATCTTTCTCCGTCTCTGCCTTCTCAATCTTTCCCCGTCTCTGCCTTCTCAATCTTTCTCCGTCTCTGCCTTCTCAATCTTTCTCTGTCTCTGCCTTCTCAATCTTTCTCCGTCTCTGCCTTCTCAATCTTTCTCCGTCTCTGCCTTCTCAATCTTTCTCCGTCTCTGCCTTCTTAATCTTTCTCCCTGTCTACATTCTCAATCTTTCTCCGTCTCTGCCTTCTCAATCTTTCTCCGTCTCTGCCTTCTCAATCTTTCTCCGTCTCTGCCTTCTTAATCTTTCTCCCTGTTCTACATTCTCAATCTTTCTCCGTCTATGCCTTCTCAGTCTTTCTCCGTCTCTTCCTTCTCAGTCTTTCTCCATCTCTGCCTTCTCAGTCTTTCTCTGTCTCTGCCTTCTCAATCTTTCTCCCTGTCTACATTCTCAATCTTTCTCCGTCTCTGCCTCAATCTTTCTCCGTCTCTGCCTCAGTCTTTCTCCCGTCTCTACATTCTCAATCTTTCGCTGTCTCTGCCTTCTCAATCTTTCTCCGTCTCTGCCTTCTCAATATTTCTCCGTCTCTGCCTTCTCAGTCTTTCTCCGTCTCTACACATTCTCAATCTTTCACCGTCTCTGCCTTCTCAATCTTTCTCCGTCTTCTGCCTTCTCAATCTTTCTTCCGTCTCTGCCTTCTCAATCTTTCTCCGTCTCTACATTCTCAATCTTTCTCTGTCTCTGCCTTCTCAATCTTTCGCCGTCTCTGCCTTCTCAATCTTTCTCCGTCTCTGCCTTCTCAGTCTTTCTCCCTGTCTACCTTCTCAATCTTTCTCCGTCTCTGCCTCCTCAATCTTTCTCCCTGTCTACCTTCTCAATCTTTCTCTGTCTATGCCTTCTCAATCTTTCTCCCTGTCTACATTATCAATCTTTCTCTGTCTATGCCTTCTCAATCTTTCTCCGTCTCTGCCTTCTCAGTCTTTCTCCGTCTCTGCCTTCTCAATCTTTCTCCCTGTCTACATTCTCAATCTTTCTCTGTCTATGCCTTCTCAATCTTTCTCCCTGTCTGCCTTCTCAATCTTTCTCCATCTCTGCCTTCTCAATCTTTCTCCGTCTCTGCCTTCTCAATCTTTCTCCGTCTCTGCCTCAATCTTTCTCCGTCTATGCCTTCTCAATCTTTCTCCCTGTCTGCCTTCTCAATCTTTCTCCGTCTCTGCCTTCTCAATCTTTCTCCGTCTCTGCCTTCTCAATCTTTCTCCCTGTCTGCCTTCTCAATCTTTCTCCGTCTCTGCCTTCTCAATCTTTCTCCGTCTCTGCCTTCTCAGTCTTTCTCCCTGTTTACATTCTCAATCTTTCTCCGTCCCTCTCTTTCTCTCTCTGTTCCTCCTCTGTCTCCTTGCGCTCAATCCCCGCTTTCGCTCTCTCTCTCTCCTCTTATCGCCCTGCCAACCCCTTTCGCTGGAACGAACTTCCACCCCTCCACATGAAGCGGTCGCCTTTGGGCTCGCTTAGTTTCCACTCCGCACTCAAAACTACGTCCCCCTCATAACCGACACCACCATTACTTTTCCCTCTTCATATTCTCATTATCCGGCTATCGCTCATTAACACCCCATGCATCCAATCCAATCATCATTTACTGTCATCATTATTCCCATTATCCGGCTATCGTTCATTAACCCCATTCATTCCATCCATTGATCATCATTTACTGTCTTAATAATTATTCTCATTATCCGGCTATCACTCATTAACCCCATTCATCCAATCCATTTGTCATCATTCACTGTCGTAATAATAATTATTCTCCTTATCCGGCTATCGTTCATTAACCCCATTCATCCAATCCAATCATCATTTACTGTCTTAATAATTATTATCATTATCCGGCTATCGTTCATTAACCCCATTCATTCAATCCATTGATCATCATTTACTGTCAATAATAATTATTCTCATTATCTGGCTATCACTCATTAACACCCCATTCATCCAATCCAATCATCATTTACTGTCATCATTATTCTCATGGCTATCGTTCATTAACCCCATTCATTCAATCCATTCGTCATCATTCACTGTCGTAATAATAATTAT
The DNA here is from genome assembly GCF_048934315.1 of Petromyzon marinus. Taxonomy (NCBI): domain Eukaryota; kingdom Metazoa; phylum Chordata; class Hyperoartia; order Petromyzontiformes; family Petromyzontidae; genus Petromyzon; species Petromyzon marinus. Next base: position 7,233,541 of record NC_133740.1, on the reverse strand, counting down.
TCTCATCCGGCTATCGCTCATTAATTCCATTCATTCAATCCATTGATTATCATTTACTGTCATGATAATAATTATTCTCATTATCCGGCTATCGCTCATTAACTCCATTCAATCCATTGATCATCATTTACTATCTTAATAATTATTCTCATTATCCGGCTATCGCTCATTAATCCCATTCATCCAATCCATTCGTCATCATTCACTGCCGTCAATTTAACTTCCACCGCTTCCTCTCATCTATTTCATTCGCCTCGTCGCCACCGCTCCGTCCACGCGTTGTACCCTTCATTAATTACCGCGTGAATTCCTTTCAGAGATATGAGACGATTGATTGATCACCACGTTTCGATCGCAACACAGGGCGACCGTCTTCAGGCGATCGAATAAACCTCGCGGCCCATTAATTTTCTACCCACGTGGTGACTTTTACCCAAAGAACCTACGGGTGTGGATTCCCGTGGTCACAACTGCTTCAAATCAAGATCGATGATGAGATGAGCCTCACACGCGTTGGCGGGTCTTGAAAACTATACTTTTGACTCGCTACTTCGCTGAATATTTATATTTTTTTCGGTTTGCCATGACCCACGCCACGCCACGCCTCCCCCCACCCCCACCTCCTTAGTGCGTGCCAGGAGCGGCGGAGGACCCCAAAGCCGCGAGCCGCTACAAGCTGGTGCACGTGGGCAGCGTGCGGAGCCTGGCGGACTCGCGCACGGCCGCGCAGGAGGGGCTGCAGGACCAGGGTGAGAGGCCTCGTCGCTCGTGCGGCAGTGCTGGCCGCCTCGCCCCACCCCCACCCCCACCCCCGTCACCGTCACCGTCGCGTGCCGCCGTGCCGGTAGCCTTCGGAGGCGCGGCTGCCGCCGCTGCTCGCTGCTGCCGACAGCGCTCTTGCCCCGCGCGGTCTGTTAAGGCTACACGGTGGGGGGTTGGTGGAATCTTTGTCTTTGTGCGCGGGGAGCAGCGGGCACAGTGGGCACAGCGGGCACGGCGGGAACCCCGACGACGATCCGAACCGGTCCCGGGTGCGTGGTGAACGTCGCCACCGGGGGGGGAGCAAAAGGCAGCCGGGCACGGTGCCGGCCACCCACCCCACCCCTCCCCCCTCCCCCCCTCGCGTGCCGCCGCCGTGCCGGTAGCCTTCATGGGCGCCGTCCGCTGCCACTCGCCGCCGACGGCACTTGCCCCGACAGCCTGCTAAGCCTACACGGTGTGGCCGCGCCGCTCGAACGAACCCGGACGGAAACCCCCGACCTGGATTCCCGTCTCGCGGGCCAACGCCGACACCGTCGGCGGTCACCTGAACCGGCCCCCGGGAGCCTCCGCCTAGGTCGACTCGGCCGTCAGAACGATGCACCCGGCACGGTGCGGAGTCGACGTGGCCAGCGGGCGTGGGTGGTGCCGGCCGAGGGCCCGCCCGCCCGCCCGCCCGCCCGCCGGCTCGCGGCCGAGACCGCCTCTGCTCAGCAGCGCTCGTCTCGATTTGAAACTTTCGCGAGCGCGGCAACGCGCGCTCTTCGGTTCTCGCCGGTGAAGTCGTCTAACGTGGCGGCGGGTAGAAAACGCCATCTGTTAATTTTTTTCCCCTCTGCCTTTGCCGAAAGAGCCGTCGAGTCGGGCGCCCGTCCGGTGAAGGCCACGCCGGCACGGCGCCGGCGGTTTGGCGGGAAAGTTTTGCGATTGTCGCCGCAGACGTGCTGCTGCTGATCCGCCGGCGCACCCCGCCGCCGCTTCCCAAGATGACGGACGTGGCGTCCGAGGAGAAGGTTCGCTCCCGCCGCCGCGGTGGGGGGGGGGGCGGGGGCAGGGGGGGGCAGGGGGGGGCACCCCCTCCTCCTCCGCTTTCCCCACTCTGCGAAACGTCGTACTCAGTTTGTAAATGTTGTGGCTTTGCTCTCCAACACGCCGGTGTGCTGTACTAGTATACTACACTATACACTACACGACTATACACTACACTATACACTACATTATACACAACACTATACACTACATTATACACTACACTATACACTACTATACACTACATTATACACTACACTATACACTACACTACTATACACTACACTATACACTACACGACTATACACTACACTATAAACTACACTACTATACACTACACTACTATACACTAGTGCTGTACCAGTGACGAATTGGCCACGTTCTGTTGACGTGACAACCCTTACTAGTTGGCTGTGTCGGGTGGTGGCGGGGTTTTAACGGCACATTAACACATTTACTGGTGGCGGGTTTCAACAGCACATTAACACATTTACTGGTGGCGGGTTTCAACAGCACATTAACACATTTACTGGTGGCGGGTTTCAACAGCACATTAACACATTTACTGGTGGCGGGTTTCAACAGCACATTAACACATTTACTGGTGGCGGGTTTCAACAGCACATTAACACATTTACTGGTGGCGGGTTTCAACAGCACATTAACACATTTACTGGTGGCGGGTTTCAACGGTACATTAACACATTTACTGGTGGCGGGTTTCAACGGCACATTAACACATTTACTGGTGGCGGGTTTCAACGGCACATTAACACATTTACGTGATCTAACCCAAAAACCTCTGTTATGCGCGATAGCTTCGTCTGCGTCTGTGTGTGTGTGTAGTGCGTCTGTGTGTGTGTGTAGTGTGTGTGTGTCTGTGTGCAGTGTGTCTTTGTGTCTGTGTGTGTGTCTGTGTGTGTGTGCGTGTGTGTGTAGTGTGTCTGTGTGTGTGTGTCTGTGTGTGGTGTGTGTCTGTGTGTGGTGTGTGTCTGTGTGTGTAGTGCGTCTGTGTGTGTGTGTCTGGGTGTGTCTGTGTATGTGTGTAGTGTCTGTGTGTGTGTGCATCTGTGTGTAGTGTGTCTGTGTGTGTCTGTGTGTGTGTGTAGTGTGTGTGTGTGTCTCTGTGTGTGTAGTGTGTGTCTGTGTGTGTGTGTGTGTCTGTGTGTGTGTCTGTGTGTGTGGCTGTGTGTGTAGTGTGTCTGTGTGTGTAGTGTGTGTGTGTGTCTGTGTGTGTAGTGTGTCTGTGTGTGTAGTGTGTGTGTCTGTGTGTCTGTGTGTGTCTGTGTGTGTCTGTGTGTGTCTGTGTGTGTAGTGTGTCTGTGTGTGTGTAGTGTGTCTGTGTGTGTGTAGTGTGTCTGTGTGTGTGTGTGTGTCTGTGTGTGTGTGTGTCACTGTGTGTGTCTGTGTGTGTGTGTGTGTCTGTGTGTGTAGTGTGTGTGTAGTGTGTAGTGTGTCTGTGTGTGTGTGTCTGTGTGTCTGTGTGTAGTGTGTCTGTGTGTGTGTGTGTCTGTGTGTCTGTGTGTGTGTAGTGTAGCGGTCAGCGTTGCACTGCCCTGCGAACCTCGATACCCCAGTTCGTTTCCTGCTCACGGCCAACACCGGTGACGATTATTTGTACCGGTCCTGGGCCTCCACTTGGGTCGACAAAATGTGTACCTGGTGTAGCGGTGTGTAAACATCGCCACTGGGGAGACAAAGGCGGTCGGGCGTGGTGCTGGCCACCCACCCCCTCGTGTACCGTTCCGGCCTTCATAGGTGCTCGCTAACAGCACTTGCCCCTACAGTCTGTTAAGGCTATACGGGGGGGTCTTTGTTTGTCTTTTGTGTGTGAACGTGTGTGCGTGCGTGTGTGCGTGTGTACTTACGTGGGTGTGTGCGTGCGTGTGCACGTACGTGTGTGTGCGTGTGTGTGTGCACGTGTGTACGTACGTGTGTACGTACGTGTGTGTGTGCACGTGTGTGTGCGCGTGTGTACGTACGTGTGTGTGTGCGCGTGTGTGTACGCGTGTGTACGTACGTGTGTGTGTGTGCGTGTGCGCGTGTGTGGCCGTGTGTGTGCGCGTGTGTACGTGCGTACGTGTGTGCGCGTACGTGTGTGCGTGTGTGTGCGTACGTATGTGCGTGTGTGCACGTGCGTACGTACGTGTGTGTGCACGTGTGCGTGTGCACGTACGTGTGTGTGTGCGTGCGTGTGTGCGTGCGCGTGTGTGAACGTGTGCGTGTGTGTGTGTAGCGGAAGGCGGAGCAGAAGGCCCCGGATCGTGATGCCATCGTCCAGGCGACGGCGGGCGTGAGGGCGAGGAATGCGTCGCGCACCACCACCGCCCCCCCCAACATCCGTGACGTGAGGAGCGGCCGCCTGTTCCTCCTCCTGTTGTTGTTGTTGTTGTTGTCTGCGTGTGTGTCCGCGTGCGTGCCTGTGTGTGTGTGTGCGTTTACGGGGGGAGCGGTAGTGTAGCGGGTAGCGCTACGCTGCGCTACGAACCTGGCGACCCGGGTTCGATTCCCGCTCACGGCCAACACCGGTGACGATTCTCTGAACCGGTCCCGGGCCTCCCCTAGGTCGACTCAGTCTTAAATGACTACCTGATGCGATGTGTAGTAAACATGGCCTTTAGGGAGACAAAGGCGGTCGGGCGTGGTGCTGGCCACCCACCCCCTCGTGTGCCCTTCCGGCCTTCATAGGTGCTCGCTACCAGCACTTGCCCCTACAGTCTGTTAAGGCTATACGGGGGATCTTTGTGCGTTTATGGAGGACGCTGCTACTGGGCAGTTGCAGGCAGTCGCCCTCCGACAGCAACGGAGGGCAGAGGAGCGACGCTCACAACAACGAGCGGAGCGCTGGGCGGATAAAATGCAGCGAGTTGGTACAGACGGGGGCACAGGTGGTGCATCAGCCACTCATCTCAGTCAGCCGACCCGTTGCACCTGCTGGGTCTGTCTCGTGACCTCCTGCACCTAGCCTGGCACAGTAGGGGGGTCACAGCTGGTGGTGCATCTATCGGTCATCTCAGTCGGCCAACCCACGGCACCTGCTGGGGGTCTGTCCCGTGACCTCCTGCACCTAGCCTGGCACAGGGGTTACAGCTGGTGGTGCATCTGCCGGTCATCTCAGTCGGCGAAACCCACGGCACCTTCTGGGTCTGTCCCGTGACCTCCTGCACCTAGCCTGGCACAGTAGGGGGGGTCACAGCTGGTTGTGCATCTACCGGTCATCTCAGTCGGCCAACCCACGGCACCTGCTGGGGGTCTGTCCCGTGACCTACCTGTCAGCGAGCCTCCTACACTTCGACGCGATAGCCTCAAAGTGCACCTGGCCCGGCACGAGCGGCGTGGTGACGTCACCGCCACTTTAGTGGCCAATGGCGGGGATCGGTGCGTGTGTGCGTGACGCTCCGCCCAACTCCGCCTGCTCATCCTCCCGTTGTTGCTTTCCGTGCGTTTCTGCGTGCGTGCGCCTGGGTTCCCGGGCCTTCATAGTTGCTGCTGCTGCTGCTACTCGCTGACAATTGCTTTCCCCATAACAGTTCCCAACAGTCTGTTAAGGCTCCGTAGATGGGGGGGGGGGTGGTCTTTGTCTTCCGTGTGTGCGTGTGTGAGCGTGTGAGCGTGTGTGTGTGCGTGTGTGTGTGTGCGTGTGTGCGTGTGCGAGGAGCGGTGGTGGTAGCAGTTAGCGCCGCGCTACGAACCCAAGTTCGATTCCCGCTCACGGCCAACACCGCCGGTGACGACTCTCCCAACCGGTTCCCATTCCAACCCCTAGGTCGACTCGGCCTCAAACGAGTAAACCCGGTGTGGCGTAGTTAAACATCGCCAGCACTGGGGGAGACAAAGGCGGCCGGGCGTGGTTGCTGGCCACCCCACCCACCTCGTGTGCCCACAGTGCCGGTAGCCTTCACAGGCGCTGCTGCTGCTCGCTAACAGCACTTGCCCCGACAGTCTGTGAAGGCTACACGGGGGACCTTTGTCTGTTGCTGTGTGTGTGTGTGCGTGCGTCACAGTTCCACACGGACCTGCGCAAGATCCTCGTGTCACTCATCGACGTCGCGCAGAAGCTGCTCGCTCTGAACCCCGAAGCGGTCGACTTGTTCCGCACCGCCAACGGTGCGGCGCTCGCTCCATCACTCGCTCCATCACTCGCTCGCTCACTCGCTCCGTCACCCGCTCGCTCGCTCGCTCGCTCACTCCATCACTCGCTTGCTCACTCGCTCCGTCACCCGCTCCGTCACCCGCTCGCTCCCTCACCCGCTCGCTCCATCAGCCGCTCGCTCACTCGCTCCATGACCCGCTCGCCCGCTCGCTCCATCACCCGCTCGCTCCATCACCCGCTCGCTCCATCAGCCGCTCGCTCGCTCGCTCGCTCACTCCATCACTCGCTCCATCACTCGCTCGCTCGCTCCATCACTCGCTCCATCACTCGCTCGCTCACTCGCTCCATCACCCGCTCGCTCGCTCGCTCCGTCACCCGCTCCGTCACTCGCTCGCTCACTCCATCACTCGCTCCATCACTCGCTCGCTCGCTCCATCACCCGCTCGCTCACTCGCTCCGTCACTCGCTCCGTCACCCGCTCGCTCCCTCACCCGCTCGCTCCATCACTCGCTCGCTCACTCGCTCCGTCACCCGCTCGCTCGCTCGCTCGCTCCATCACCCGCTCGCTCGCTCGCTCCATCACCCGCTCGCTCCATCACTCGCTCCATCACCCACTCGCTCCATCACCCGCTCGCTCCATCACCCGCTCGCCCGCTCGCTCCATCACCCGCTCGCTCCATCACTCGCTCCATCACCCACTCGCTCCATCACCCGCTCGCTCCATCACCCGCTCGCCCGCTCGCTCCATCACCCGCTCCATCACTCGCTCCATCACCCGCTCGCTCGCTCGCTCCATCACCGGCTCGCTCGCTCCATCACCCGCTCGCTCGCTCGCTCCATCACTCGCTCGCTCACTCGCTCCATCACCCGCTCGCTCACTCGCTCCATCATCCGCTCGCTCACTCGCTCCATCACTCGCTCGCTCACTCGCTCCATCACCCGCTCGCTCACTCGCTCCATCACCCGCTCGCTCACTCGCTCCATCACCCACTCGCTCACTCGCTCGCTCCATCACTCGCTCCATCACCCACTCGCTCCATCACCCGCTCGCTCCATCACCCGCTCGCTCGCTCGCTCCATCACCCGCTCGCTCACTCGCTCCATCACCCGCTCGCTCACTCGCTCCATCACCCGCTCGCTCACTCGCTCGCTCCATCACTCGCTCCATCACCCACTCGCTCCATCACCCGCTCGCTCCATCACCCGCTCGCTCGCTCGCTCCATCACCCGCTCGCTCGCTCCATCACCCGCTCGCTCACTCGCTCCGTCACTCGCTCGCTCACTCGCTCCATCACCCGCTCGCTCCATCACCCGCTCGCTCACCCGCTCGCTCACTCGCTCCATCACCCGCTCGCTCACTCGCTCCGTCACCCGCTCGCTCGCTCCATCACCCGCTCGCTCACTCGCTCCATCACCCGCTCGCCCGCTCGCTCCGTCACCCGCTCGCTCGCTCGCTCCGTCACCCGCTCGCTCGCTCGCTCCGTCACCCGCTCGCTCGCTCCGTCACCCGCTCGCTCGCTCGCTCCGTCACCCGCTCGCCCGCTCGCTCCGTCACCCGCTCGCTCACTCGCTCCGTCACCCGCTCGCTCGCTCGCTCCGTCACCCGCTCGCTCGCTCCGTCACCCACTCGCTCGCTCGCTCCGTCACCCGCTCGCCCGCTCGCTCCGTCACCCGCTCGCTCACTCGCTCCGTCACCCGCTCGCTCCGTCACCCGCTCGCTCACTCGCTCCGTCACCCGCTCGCCCGCTCGCTCCGTCACCCGCTCGCTCACTCGCTCCATCACCCACTCGCTCCATCACTCGCTCGCTCACTCGCTCCATCAACCACTCGCTCACTCGCTCCATCACCCACTCGCTCCATCACTCGCTCGCTCACTCGCTCCATCACCCGCTCGCTCCGTCACCCGCTCGCTCACTCGCTCCATCACCCGCTCGCTCACTCGCTCCATCACCCACTCGCTCCATCACTCGCTCGCTCACTCGCTCCATCACCCGCTCGCTCACTCGCTCCATCACCCGCTCGTTCACTCGCTCCATCACCCGCTCGCTCGCTCGCTCGCTCGCTCCGTCACCCGCTCGCTCGCTCGCTCCATCAGCCGCTCGCCCGCTCGCTCCATCACCCGCTCGCTCACTCGCTCCCATCAGCCGCTCGCTCGCTCGCTCGCTCCGTCACCCGCTCGCTCACTCGCTCCGTCACCCGCTCGCTCGCTCGCTCCATCACCTGCTCGCTCGCTCCATCACCCGCTCGCTCGCTCGCTCGCTCCGTCACCCGCTCGCTCCATCACCCGCTCGCTCGCTCGCTCGCTCGCTCCATCAGCCGCTCGCTCGCTCACTCGCTCCGTCACCCGCTCGCTCACTCGCTCGCTCCATCACTCGCTCCATCACCCACTCGCTCCATCACCCGCTCGCTCCATCACCCGCTCGCTCGCTCGCTCCATCACCCGCTCGCTCGCTCGCTCCATCACCCGCTCGCTCACTCGCTCCATCACCCGCTCGCTCACTCGCTCGCTCCATCACTCGCTCCATCACCCACTCGCTCCATCACCCGCTCGCTCCATCACCCGCTCGCTCGCTCCGTCACCCGCTCGCTCGCTCGCTCCATCAGCCGCTCGCTCCATCACCCGCTCGCTCACTCGCCCGCTCGCTCCGTCACCCGCTCGTTCGCTCGCTCGCCCACCACTCGCCAGCACTAGCCGCTCACTCGCTAACACTCACCGCCACTCGCAAATCGCCCGCCCGCCCACTCGCCCACTCGCTCACTCACCAGCACTCACCACTCGCTCGCAAATCACTCGCTCGCCACTCACTACTCACTCACAACTCGCTAATAGTCGCCACTCACTAATACTCACCACTCACTCGCCACTCACGAATACTCACCACTCACTCACTCGCTAATACTCGCCACTCACTCACCACTCGCTAATACTCGCCACTCACTAATACTCACCACTCACTAATACTCATCACTCACTCGCTACTCACTAATACTCACCACTCACTCACTCGCTAATACTCGCCACTCACTCACCACTCGCTAATACTCGCCACTCACTAATACTCACCACTCGCTAATACTCACCACTCACTAATACCACTCACTAATACTCATCACTCACTCGCCACTCACTAATACTCACCACTCACTCACTCGCTAATACTCACCACTCACTACTCACTCACCACTCGCTAATACTCGCCACTCACTAATACTCACCACTCACTAATACTCATCACTCACTCGCCACTCACTAATACTCACCACTCACTAATACTCATCACTCACTCGCCACTCACTAATACTCACCACTCACTAATACTCATCACTCACTCGCCACTCACTAATACTCACCACTCACTACTCACTCACTCGCTAATACTCACCACTCACTAATACTCACCACTCACTAATACTCACCACTCACTAATACTCACCACTCACTAATACTCACCACTCACTAATACTCACTACTCGCCACTCACTCGCCACTCACGAATACTCACCACTCACTCACTCGCTAATACTCGCCACTCACTAATACTCACCACTCGCTAATACTCGCCGCTCACTACTCACTCACCACTTGCTAATACTCGCCACTCACTAATACCACTCACTCGCCACTCACTAATACTCACCACTCACTACTCACTCGCTAATACTCGCTACTCACTCACCACTCACTAATACTCGCCACTCACTAATACGCACCACTCACTCGCCACTCACGAATACTCACCTCTCACGACTCACTCACTCGCTAATACTCACCACTCACTACTCACTCACCACTCACTAATACTCACCACTCACTAATACCACTCACTAATACTCACCACTCACTCGCCACTCACTTATACTCACCACTCACTACTCACTCACTAATACTCACTACTCACTCGCAACTCACTAATACTCACCACTCACTACTCACTCACTAATACTCACCACTCACTCGCCACTCACTAATACTCACCACTCACTACTCACTCACTCACTATTACTCGCTACTCACTACTCACTCACCACTCGCTAATACTCGCCACTCACTAATACCACTCACTAATACTCACCACTCACGAATACTCACCACTCACTCACTCACTAATACTTACCACTCACTAATACCACTCACTCGCCACTCACTTATACTCACCACTCACTAATACTCACCACTCACTCGCCACTCACTTATACACAGCACTCACTCACCACTCACTAATACTTACCACTCGCTACTCACTCACCACTCACTAATAATTACCACTCACTACTCACTCGCCACTCACTAATACTCACCACTCAATACTCACTCGCCACTCACTAATACCACTCACGAATAATTACCACTCACTAATACTTACCACTCACTAATACTCACCACTCACTACTCGCCACTCACTAATACTCACCACTCACTAATACTCACCACTCACTAATACTCACCACTCACTCGCCACTCACTTATACTCACCACTCACTACTCACTCACTAATACTACTCACTACTCACTCGCCACTCACTAATACTCACCACTCACTAATACTCACCACTCACTCACCACTCACTCACCACTCACCAATACTCACCACCCGCTAAAACTCACCACTCGCTAAATACTCGCCACTCGCTCGCTAACGCTCACCGGCACTCACTCGCAGATACTCACCACTCGCTGAACCCTCGCCAACACTCGCCAACACTCGCCAACACTCGCCAACACTCGCCAACACTACCACGCCAACCCACGCACGCTCGCCCGCTCGCTCGCCCACACATCGCTCGCACAAAGCACTTGATTCACCCTTCACTTACGCATACACCGGGTGACACTCGCTCCTACAGCTCCTGTGTGCGTGCGTGCGTGCGTGTGTGCGTGCCTGTGCGTCCACGTGCGTGCGTGCATGTGTGTGTGTCTGCGTGTGAGCGGTAGTGTAGTAGCGGGTAGCGCTACGAACCCGGCGGCCCGAGTTCGATTCCCGCTCACGGCCAACACCACCAAGTGACGATTATCTGAACCGGTCCTGGGCCTCCCCTGGGTCGACTCAGCCTTAAAATGAGCACCTGGTGGCGGTGTGCAGTAAACATCGCCACTGTGGAGACAAAGGCGGTCGGGCGTGGTGCTGGCCATCCACCCCCTCGTGTGCTGTTTCGGCCTTCATAGTGTGCTCGCTAACAGCACTTGCCCCTGCAGTCTGTTGAAGGCTACACTGGGGATCTTTGTGTGTGTGGAGTGCTAGCAGCATTTGCCCCTGCAGTCTGTTGAAGGCTACCCGGGGGATCTTTGCCTTTGTGTGTGTGCAGTGCTAACAGCACTTGCCCCTGCAGTCTGTTGAAGGCTACCCGGGGAATCTTTGTGTGTGTGCAGTGCTAACAGCACTTGCCCCTGCAATCTGTTGAAGGCTACCCGGGGGATCTTTGCCTTTGCTGTGTGTGCAGTGCTAACAGCACTTGCCCCAGCAGTCTGTTGAAGGCTACCCGGGGGATTTTTGTGTGTGTGCAGTGCTAACAGCACTTGCCACTGCAGTATGTTGAAGGCTACACGGGGGATCTTTGCCTTTGCTGTGTGTGCAGTGCTAACAGCACTTGCCCCAGCAGTCTGTTGAAGGCTACCCGGGGGATCTTTGTGTGTGTGCAGTGCTAGCAGCACTTGCCGCTGCAGTATGTTGAAGGCTACACGGGGGATCTTTGCCTTTGCTGTGTGTGTAGTGCTAACAGCACTTGCCCCTGCAGTCTGTTGAAGGCTACCCGGGGGATCTTTGCCTTTGCTGTGTGTGCAGTGCTAACAGCACTTGCCCCTGCAGTCTGTTGAAGGCTACACGGGGGACCTTTGTCTTTGTGTGTGTGTAGTGCTAACAGCACTTGCCCCTGCAGTCTTTTGAAGGCTACCTGGGGGATCTTTGTCTTTGTGTGTTGGCAGTGCTAACAGCACTTGCCCCTGCAGTCAGTTGAAGGCTACCCGGGGGATCTTTGCCTTTGCTGTGTGTGCAGTGCTAACAGCACTTGCCCCTGCAGTCTGTTGAAGGCTACACGGGGGACCTTTGTCTTTGTGTGTGTGTAGTGCTAACAGCACTTGCCCCTGCAGTCTTTTGAAGGCTACCTGGGGGATCTTTGTCTTTGTGTGTTGGCAGTGCTAACAGCACTTGCCCCTGCACTCTGTTGAAGGCTACCCTGGGGATCTTTGTCTTTGTGTGTGTGCAGTGCTAACAGCACTTGGCACTGCAGTCTGTTGAAAGCTACCCGGGGGATCTTTGCCTTTGTGTGTGTGTAGTGCTAACAGCACTTGCCGCTGCAGTCTGTTGAAGGCTACCCGGGGGATCTTTGTCTTTGTGTGTGTGCAGTGCTAACAGCACTTGCCCCTGCAGTATGTTGAAGGCTACACGGGGGATCTTTGCCTTTGCTGTGTGTGCAGTGCTAACAGCACTTGCCCCTGCAGTCTGTTGAAGGCTACACGGGGGACCTTTGTCTTTGTGTGTGTGTAGTGCTAACAGCACTTGCCCCTGCAGTCTTTTGAAGGCTACCTGGGGGATCTTTGTCTTTGTGTGTTGGCAGTGCTAACAGCACTTGCCCCTGCAGTCTGTTGAAGGCTACCCGGGGGATCTTTGTCTTTGTGTGTGTGTAGTGCTAACAGCACTTGCCCCTGCAGTCTGTTGAAGGCTACCCGGGGGATCTATGTCTTTGTGTGTGTGCAGTGCTAACAGCACTTGCCCCTGCAGTATGTTGAAGGCTACACGGGGGATCTTTGCCTTTGCTGTGTGTGCAGTGCTAACGGCACTTGCCCCTGCAGTCTGTTGAAGGCTACACGGGGGATCTTTGTCTTTGTGTGTGTGCAGTGCTAACAGCACTTGCCCCTGCAGTATGTTGAAGGCTACACGGGGGATCTTTGCCTTTGCTGTGTGTGCAGTGCTAACAGCACTTGCCCCTGCACTCTGTTGAAGGCTACCCTGGGGATCTTTGTCTTTGTGTGTGTGCAGTGCTAACAGCACTTGCCCCTGCAGTCTGTTGAAGGCTACACGGGGGATCTTTGCCTTTGCTGTGTGTGCAGTGCTAACAGCACTTGCCCCAGCAGTCTGTTGAAGGCTACCCGGGGGGTCTTTGTGTGTGTGTAGTTGCTTCAGCACTTGCCCCTGCAGTCTGTTGAAGGCTACCCTGGGGATCTTTGTTTTTGTGTGTGTGCAGTGCTAACAGCACTTGCCCCTGCAGTCTGTTGAAGGCTACCCGGGGGATCTTTGTCTTTGTGTGTGTCTGCAGCCATGCTGGACGAGGATGTGGAGGCGGAGCGGCCGGCCGAGGTGGAGGGGGCGCTGACGCAGCTGCTGGAGATGGGCTTCTCAGAGAGCCGTGCCAGCGTGGCGCTGCACACCAACGAGTGGGTGCACACTCGCTCGCTCACACTCGCTCACACTCGCTCACACTCGCTCACACTCACACTCGCTCGCTCATACTCGCTCACGCTCGCTCACTCATACTCGCTCACACTCGCTCACTCATACTCGCTCACACTCGCTCACACTCGCTCACTCATACTCGCTCACACTCGCTCACACTCGCTCGCTCATACTCGCTCACACTCGCTCGCTCACACTCGCTCACACTCACACTCGCTCGCTCACACTCGCTCACACTCGCTCACACTCACTCGCTCACACTCGCTCACACTCGCTCACACTCGCTCACACTCGCTCACTCACACTCGCTCACACTCGCTCACACTCGCTCGCTCACACTCGCTCACACTCGCTCGCTCACACTCGCTCACACTCACACTCGCTCACACTCGCTCACACTCACACTCGCTCACACTCGCTCACTCACACTCGCTCACACTCGCTCACACTCGCTCACTCATACTCGCTCACACTCGCTCACACTCGCTCACTCATACTCGCTCACACTCGCTCACACTCGCTCGCTCATACTCGCTCACACTCGCTCGCTCACACTCGCTCACACTCACACTCGCTCGCTCACACTCGCTCACACTCGCTCACACTCACTCGCTCACACTCGCTCACACTCGCTCACACTCGCTCACTCACACTCGCTCACACTCGCTCACACTCGCTCGCTCACACTCGCTCACACTCGCTCGCTCACACTCGCTCACACTCACACTCGCTCACACTCGCTCACACTCACACTCGCTCGCTCACACTCGCTCACACTCACACTCGCTCGCTCACACTCGCTCACACTCACGCTCGCTCACACTCGCTCACACTCGCTCGCTCACACTCGCTCACACTCGCTCACACTCGCTCGCTCACACTCGCTCACACTCACACTCGCTCACACTCGCTCACACTCACACTCGCTCGCTCACACTCGCTCACACTCACACTCGCTCGCTCACACTCGCTCACACTCACGCTCGCTCACACTCGCTCACACTCGCTCGCTCACACTCGCTCACACTCGCTCACACTCGCTCACTCGCTCGCTCACACTCGCTCACACTCACACTCGCTCGCTCACACTCGCTCGCTCACTCGCTCGCTCACACTCGCTCACACTCACACTCGCTCGCTCACACTCGCTCGCTCACACTCGCTCACACTCGCTCACACTCACACTCACTCGCTCACACTCGCTCACACTCGCTCGCTCACACTCGCTCACGCTCGCTCACACTCACACACGCTCGCTCACACTCGCTCACACTCGCTCACACTCGCTCACTCACACTCGCTCGCTCACACTCGCTCACGCTCGCTCACTCACACTCGCTCACACTCGCTCACTCACACTCGCTCACACTCACACTCGCTCGCTCACACTCGCTCACACTCGCTCACACTCACTCGCTCACACTCGCTCACACTCACACTCGCTCGCTCACACTCGCTCACACTCGCTCGCTCACACTCGCTCACGCTCATACTCGCTCACGCTCATACTCGCTCACACTCGCTCACGCTCACACTCGCTCACGCTCGCTCACACTCGCTCACACTCACACTCGCTCGCTCACACTCGCTCACGCTCGCTCGCTCACACTCGCTCACACTCACACTCGCTCGCTCACACTCGCTCACACTCACACTCGCTCACACTCGCTCACACTCACACTCGCTCACACTCGCTCACACTCACACTCGCTCACGCTCGCTCACACTCGCTCGCTCACGCTCGCTCGCTCACACTCGCTCACGCTCACACTCGCTCACGCTCACACTCGCTCACACTCGCTCACACTCACACTCGCTCACACTCGCTCACACTCGCTCGCTCACACTCGCTCACGCTCACACTCGCTCACGCTCACACTCGCTCACACTCGCTCACACTCACACTCGCTCACGCTCGCTCACACTCGCTCACGCTCGCTCACGCTCACACTCGCTCGCTCACACTCGCTCACGCTCGCTCACACTCGCTCACACTCGCTCACACTCGCTCGCTCACACTCGCTCACGCTCGCTCACTCACATGCCAACGTGTGGGTGCACACGCGCCCATACTCGCTCACACTCGCTCACACTCACTCGCTCACACTCGCTCACGCTCGCTCACACTCGCTCACACTCGCTCACACTCACTCGCTCACGCTCGCTCACACTCGCTCACACTCGCTCACTCACATGCCAACGTGTGGGTGCACACGCGCCCATACTCGCTCACGCTCGCTCGCTCACACTCGCTCACGCTCGCTCACGCTCGCTCGCTCACACTCGCTCACGCTCGCTCACACTCGCTCACGCTCGCTCACGCTCGCTCGCTCACACTCGCTCACGCTCGCTCACACTCGCTCACGCTCGCTCACGCTCGCTCGCTCACACTCGCTCACGCTCGCTCACGCTCGCTCGCTCACACTCGCTCACGCTCGCTCACACTCGCTCACGCTCGCTCACGCTCGCTCACTCACACTCGCTCACACTCGCTCAAACTCACTCACGTTCGCTCACTCGCTCGCTCACATGCCAACGAGTGGGCGCGTGCTCGCTCACACTCGCTCACGCTCGCTCGCACAGAGCAAACCTCACCCCTGCTCAGCCCTCACTTGCTCGCTCACACAGCTCACTCACTCTGTCACTCACCGTGTCAGCCGCCCACTCGCCCATCCGCACTCTCACCCATTCACCCACTCACGCTAACCCGCTCACCCACCCACTCACCCACCCACCCTCACCCACCCTCACCCACCCACCCTCACCCACCTTCACCCACCCACCCTCACCCACCCACCCTCACCCACCCACCCACCCTCACCCACCCACCCTCACCCACCTTCACCCACCTTCACCCACCCACCTTCACCCACCCTCACCCACCTTCACCCACCTTCACCCACCTTCACCCACCCTCACCCACCTTCACCCACCCACCCACCCACCTTCACCCCCACCCACCCTCACCCACTTCACCCACCCACCCACCCTCACCCACCTTCACCCACCCACCCACCCTCACCCACCTTCACCCACCCACCCACGCTCACCCACCTTCACCCACCCACCCACCCTCACCCACCTTCACCCACCCACCCACCCTCACCCACCTTCACCCACCCACCCACCCTCACCCACCCACCCACCCTCACCCACCTTCACCCACCCACCCACCCTCACCCACCTTCACCCACCCACCCACCCTCACCCACCTTCACCCACCCACCCACCCTCACCCACCTTCACCCACCCACCCACCCTCACCCACCCACCCTCACCCACCTTCACCCCACTCCCCACCTTCACCCACCCACCCACCTTCACCCACCCTCACCCACCTTCACCCACCCACCCTCACCCACCTTCACCCACTCACCCACCCACCCTCACCCACCTTCACCCACTCACCCACCCACCCTCACCCACCCTCCCTCACCCACCTTCACCCACCCACCCTCCCTCACCCACCCTCACCCACCCTCACCCACCCAACCTCACCCACCCACCCACCCTCCCACCCTCACCCACCCTCACCCACCCACCCTCACCCACCCACCCACCCTCACCCACCCACCCTCACCCACCCACCCACCCTCACCCACCCACCCACCCACCCACCCTCACCCACCCACCCACCCACCCTCACCCACCCACCCACCCTCACCCACCCTCACCCACCCACCCTCACCCACCCACCCTCACCCACCCTCACCCACCCTCACCCACCCTCACCCACCCTCACCCACCCACCCACCCTCACCCACCCACCCACCTTCACCCACCACCCACCCACCCTCACCCACCTACCCACCCTCACCCACCACCCCTCACCCACCCACCCACCCACCTTCACCCTCCCTCACCCACCCTCACCCACCACCTCACCCACCCACCCACCCTCCCACCCTCACCCACCCTCACCCACCCTCACCCACCCACCCTCACCCACCCTCACCCACCCTCACCCACCCACCCACCCTCACCCACCCTCACCCACCCACACCCACCCTCACCCACCCTCACCCACCCACCCACCCTCACCCACCCACACCCACCCACCCACCCTCACCCACCTACCCACCCTCACCCACCCACCCTCCCTCACCCCACCCCCACCCACCCACCCTCACCCACCCACCCCCACCCACCCCCACCCACCCACCCTCACCCACCCACCCTCACCCACCCACCCTCACCCACCCACCCTCACCCACCCACCCTCACCCACCTTCACCCACCCACCACCCTCACCCACCTTCACCCACCTTCACCCACCTTCACCCACCCACCCACCCTCACCCACCTTCACCCACCCACCCTCACCCACCTTCACCCACCCACCCACCCTCACCCACCTTCACCCACCCACCCACCCTCACCCACCTTCACCCACCCACCCACCCTCACCCACCTTCACCCACCTTCACCCACCCACCCTCACCCACCTTCACCCACCCACCCTCACCCACCTTCACCCACTCACCCACCCACCCTCACCCACCCTCCCTCACCCACCTTCACCCACCCACCCTCCCTCACCCACCCTCACCCACCCTCACCCACCCACCCTCACCCACCCACCCTCACCCACCCACCCTCACCCACCTACCCACCCTCACCCACCACCCTCACCCACCCACCCACCCACCTTCACCCTCCCTCACCCACCCTCACCCACCCTCACCCACCCACCCTCACCCACCCACCCTCACCCACCCTCACCCACCCTCACCCACCCACCCTCACCCACCCACCCACCCTCACCCACGCACCCTCACCCACCCTCACCCACCCTCACCCACCCACCCACCCTCACCCACCTACCCACCCTCACCCACCACCCTCACCCACCCACCCACCCACCCTCACCCACCCACCCTCCCTCACCCACCCCCACCCACCCACCCTCACCCACCCACCCTCACCCACCTTCACCCACCCACCTTCACCCTCCCTCACCCACCCTCACCCACCCTCACCCACCCACCCTCACCCACCCACACCCACCCTCCCACCCTCACCCACCCACCCTCACCCACCCACCCTCACCCACCCTCACCCACCCTCACCCACCCACCCACCCTCACCCACCCACCCTCACCCACCTACCCACCCTCACCCACCACCCTCACCCACCCACCCACCCTCACCCACCCACCCTCCCTCACCCACCCCCACCCACCCACCCTCACCCACCCACCCTCACCCACCCACCCTCACCCACCCTCACCCACCCACCCTCACCCACCCTCACCCACCCTCCCTCACCCACCCCACCCACCCACCCTCACCCACCTACCCACTTTCACCCACCCACACTCACCCACCCACCCACCCTCACCCACTCACCCTCACCCACCCTCACACCACCCCTCACCCACCCACCCTCACCCACCCACCCTCACCCACCCATCCACTTGCCCCACCCTCACCCACCCACCCTCACCCACCCACTTGCCCCACCCTCACCCACCCACCCTCCCACCCTCACCCACCCACCCTCCCACCCTCACCCACCCTCACCCCCCCACCCTCCCACCCTCACCCACCCTTACCCCCCCCACCCCTCCCACCCTCACCCACCCTCCCACCCACCCTCACCCACCCACCCTCCCACCCTCACCCCCCCACCCTCCCACCCTCACCCCCCCACCCTCACCCCCCCACCCTCCCACCCTCACCCCCCACCCACCCTCACCCACCCACCCTCACCCACCCACCCACCCTCCCACCCACCCTCACCCACCCACCCTCCCACCCACCCTCCCACCCACCCTCACCCACCCACCCTCACCCACCCTCACCCACCCACCCTCCCACCCTCACCCCCCCACCCTCCCACCCTCACCCCCCACCCACCCTCCCACCCTCACCCACCCACCCTCACCCACCCACCCTCACCCACCCACCCTCACCCACCTACCCACCCTCCCACCCTCACCCACCCACCCTCACCCACCCACCCTCACCCACCCACCCTCACCCACCCACCCTCCCACCCTCACCCACCCACCCTCACCCACCCACCCTCACCCACCCACCCACCCTCACCCACCCACCCTCACCCACCCACCCTCCCACCCTCACCCACCCACCCTCACCCACCCACCCCCACCCACCCACTTGCCCCACCACCCTCACCCACCCTCACCCACCCCCACCCACCCACCCACTTGCCCCACCCACCCTCCCAGCATGTCGGTGACGCGCGCGATGGAGTGGCTCATTGAGCACGAGCACGACTCAACGGCGGCCGCCACCACCTCCTCCACCTCCTCCACCTCCTCCGCCACCACCACCTCCACCGCCTCCTCCGCCACCTCCTCTGCCCCGGCGGTCACGGCGCCGGCGGCTCCGGCGACGGCCCCGTGGCTGCCGCGCCCCCCGGCGGCCTCCCCGGCGGCGGCGGCGGCGGCGGCGGCGGCCCCTCGGTCACCGAGGGGCGGGGCAAGCGGGGCCCAGGGAGAGGTCGCGACCCCGGACGACCTCACGGAGGTGTTCCGCCGGATCCGGCGCCGGCGCGAGTTCCGGCCGGACCCGATGGTGAGTGCAAGCACGGCGCAACCGCAGCAGCTCCCGCAACCACGGCAACCACCGCAACCACGGCAACCACCGCAACCACGGCAACCACCGCAACCACGGCAACCACCGCAACCACCGCAACCCAGCGCCAGGGATGAGCGCAGGTGGCTACGTACAGTGTGAAAGAAGTTCAAAATGCATACGGACCACCTCAACCACAGCAACCACCGCTGCCACAGCAGCCGCATCAACCGCCGCAACTGGGATCGGAACCCGCGACCTCCTGTAGACCAGGCGAGGTAGTTAACATCGCATAGCCACCGTGATGATGATGATGAGAGAGGCACAGACCTCCTGTATACCAGGCGAGGTAGTTAACATCTCATAGCCACCGTGATGATGATGATGATGATGAGAGACACGCAAACTCCAAATATACAGCAGTAGCAGCAGCAGGCGTCGTCAGGGTCGGGATGGAACCCGTGACCTCCTGTAGACCAGGCGAGGTAGTTAACATCTCCTAGCCACCGTGATGATGAGAGAGAGACACAGACCTCCTGTGTACCAGGCGAGGTAGTTAACATCTCATAGCCACCGTGATAATGATGATGATGAGAGAGAGACACAGACCTCCTGTAGACCAGGCGAGGTAGTTAACATCTCATAGCCACCGTGATGATGATGATGATGATGAGAGAGAGACACAGACCTCCTGTGTACCAGGCGAGGTAGTTAACATCTCCTAGCCACCGTGATGATGATGATGAGAGAGAGACACAGACCTCCTGTGTACCAGGCGAGGTAGTCAACATCTCATAGCCACCGTGATGATGATGATGAGAGACACACACAGACCTCCTGTAGACCAGGCGAGGTAGTCAACATCTCATAGCCACCGTGATGATGATGATGAGAGAGAGAGACACAGACCTCCTGTGTACCAGGCGAGGTAGTCAACATCTCATAGCCACCGTGATGATGATGATGAGAGAGATACACAGACCTCCTGTAGACCAGGCGAGGTAGCCAACATCTCGTAGCGACGCTCGCAGGGTGGGTGGCTGTTGCCGACGGGGGGTGCTGCTGGCTTTGTCTGTGCGAGGCAGGCGCTGGCTGCGCTGCTGGAGATGGGCTTTGAGGAGAAGGACATCGTGGAGGCGCTGCGAGTCAACGGCAACAACCAGGAGGCCGCTGTGAGTGCTGCTGCTGCTGTGGTGTGTGTGGTGTGTGTGTGGTGTGTGGTGTGTGTGGTGTGTGTATGTGTGGTGGGGCTGTGTGGTGTGTGTGTGGTGTGTGTGTGGTGTGTGCTGTGTGTGTGTGTGGTGGGGGTGTGTGTGTGTGGTGTGTGTGGTGGGGCTGTGTGTGTGGTGGGGCTGTGTGGTGTGTGTGTGTGTATGGTGGGGGTGTGTGGTGTGTGTGCGGTGTGTGTGTGTGGTGTGGTGTGTGTGGTGTGTGTGTGGTGTGTGTGTGCGGTGTGTGTGGTGTGTGTGGTGTGGTGTGTGTGTGTGTGTGTGCTGTGTGTGCTGTGTGTGGTGTGGTGGGGCTTTGTGTGTGTGTGGTGGGGGTGTGTGGTGTGTGCTGTGTGTGTGTGTGGTGGGGGTGTGAGTGTGTGGTGTGTGGTGTGTGGTGTGGGTGTGGTGTGTGTGTGCTGTGTGTGTGTGCTGTGTGTGTGTGGTGTGTGATGTGTGTGTGTGCTGTGTGTGTGGTGTGTGTGGTGTGTGTGTGGTGTGCTGTGTGTATGTGTGGTGTGTGTGGTGTGTGTGTGGTGTGCTGTGTGTGTGCTGTGTGTGCTGTGTGTGTGTGCTTTGTGCACGCTGTGTGTGCTGTGTGCGTGCTGTGTACGTGTGTGCCGCACACTGTGTACGTGTGTGTGTGCTGAGTGTGAGTGGCTGCCTGATTCACACTGTCTTGTGTGTTGTGTGCTGTGTGTGTGCTGTGTGTGCGCTGTGTGTGTGTGTGTGCTGTGCATGTGTGTGCGTCCTGTGTGTGTGCTGTGTGTGTGTGCGCTGTGTGTGTGTGTGTGTGCGCTGTGTGCACGCTGTACGTGTCTGTGTGCGCACTCTGTACGTGTGTGTGTGTACGTGCGTGTGTGTGTGTTGTGTGTGTGCGCTGTGTGTGTGTGCGTGCTGTGTGTGTGTGGTGTATGTGTGGTGTGTGTGTGTGCTGTGTGTGTGCTGTGTGTGTGCGCTGTGTGTATGCGCTGTGTGTGCTGTGTGTGTGCGCTGTGTGTGTGTGTGCGTGCTGTGTACATGTGTGTGTGCACGCTGTGTACGTGTGTGTGTGGTGCGCGTGTGCGTGCTGTGTACGTGTGTGTGTGTGTACGTGTGTGTGTGTGCGCTGTGTGTGTGCGTGCTGTGTACGTGTGTGTGTGTACGTGTGTGTGTGCGCTGTGTGTGTGTGCGCTGTACGTGTGTGTGTGCGTGCTGTGTACGTGTGTGTGTGGTGTGCGTGTATGTGTGGTGTGTGTGTGTGCTGTGTGTGTGTGTGCTGTGTACGAGTGTGTGTGTGTACGTGTGTGCGTGCTGTGTACGAGTGTGTGTGCGCGCTGTGTACATGTGTGTGTGGTGTGCGTGTATGTGTGCTGTGTGTGTCCGTGCTGTGTACGTGTATGTGTGTACGTGTGTGTGTGTACGTGTGTACGTGTGTGTGCTGTGTGTGTGCGCTGTGTGTGTGTGCGTGCTGTGTATGTGTGTGTATGTGTGCTGTGTGTGCTATACATGTGTGTGTGCGTGCTGTGTACGTGTGTGTGTGGTGTGCGTGTATGTGTGGTGTGTGTGTGTGTGTGCTGTGTGTGTGTGTGCTGTGTACGAGTGTGTGTGTGTACGTGTGTGTGTGTGTACGTGTGTGCGTGCTGTGTACGAGTGTGTGTGTGTGTGTGCTGTGTGTGTGTGGTGTGCGTGTATGTGCTGTGTGTGTGTATGTGTGATGTGTGTACGTGTGTGTGTGCGTGTGTGCTGTGTGTGCGTGATGTGTACGAGTGTGTGTGTACGTGTGTGCGTGCTGTGTACGAGTGTGTGTGTACGTGTGTGCGTGCTGTGTGTGTGTGTGTGTGCGCTGTGTGTGTATGTGCTGTGTGTGTGTGTATGTGTGATGTGTGTACGTACGTGTGTGTGTGTACATGTGTTCGTGCTGTGTACGTGTGTGTGTGTGTACGTGTGTGTGTGTGTGTACGTGTGTGTGTGTACATGTGTGTGTGTACGTGTACGTGTGCGTGCTGCGTGCGCGCGCAGTGCGAGTGGCTGCTGGGGGAGCGTGCTGGCGCGTCCTCCGAGGGCGGCGAGGGAGGCCTGTCCCCCGGCAGCCCGCTGCTTCAGGCCATCCTGGAGAACCCCGTGGTGCAGCTGGGACTCACCAAGCCCAAGATCCTGCTCGGTACGGCCACTGCACCTCCCCGCTCACTCCCTGCCTCTTCCGGCCGGGGGCGCGTTGGGTGCGTGCTGGCTGACAGTGCCACCCACCCCCTCTGTGTGTGCCACTGTGCCGGCCTTCATAGGCGCTGCCGCTGCTGCCGCTCGCTCACAGCACTTGCTCACAGCACTTGCTCACAGCCACTTGCTCTTACAGCACTTGCTCTTACAGCACTTGCTTACAGCACTTGCTCTTACAGCACTTGCTCACACAGCACTTGCTCACAGCCACTTGCTCACAGCACTTGCTCACAGCACTCGCTCACAGTCACTTGCTCTTACAGCACTTGCTCACAGCACTTGCTCACAGCACTTGCTCTCACAGCCACTTGCTCTTACAGCACTTGCTCACAGCACTTGCTCTTACAGCACTTGCTCACAGCACTTGCTCTTACAGCACTTGCTCACAGCACTCGCTCTCACAGCACGTGCTCACAGCACTTGCTCACAGCACGTGCTCACAGCACGTGCTCACAGCACTTGCTCACAGCACGTGCTCACATCACTTGCTCACAGCACTTGCTCTTACAGCACTTGCTCTCACAGCACTTGCTCTCACAGCACTTGCTCACACAGCACTTGCTCACACAGCACTTGCTCTTACAGCACTTGCTCACAGCACTCGCTCTTACAGCACTTGCTCACAGCACTTGCTCTCACAGCACTCGCTCACAGCACTTGCTCTTACAGCACTTGCTCTCACAGCACTTGCTCACAGCACTTGCTCTTACAGCACTTGCTCTTACAGCACTTGCTCTTACAGCACTTGCTCACAGCACTTGCTCACAGCACTTGCTCTTACAGCACTTGCTCTTACAGCACTTGCTCACAGCACTTGCTCTTACAGCACTTGCTCACAGCACTTGCTCTTACAGCACTTGCTCACAGCACTTGCTCTTACAGCACTCGCTCACAGCACTCGCTCACAGCACTCGCTCACAGCACTTGCTCACAGCACTTGCTCTCACAGCACTTGCTCTCACAGCACTTGCTCACAGCACTTGCTCACAGCACTTTCTCTTACAGCACTTGCTCACAGCACTTGCTCACAGCACTTGCTCTTACAGCACTTGCTCTTACAGCACTTGCTCACAGCACTTGCTCACAGCACTTGCTCTCACAGCACTTGCTCACAGCACTTGCTCTTACAGCACTTGCTCACAGCACTTGCTCACAGCACTTGCTCTTACAGCACTTGCTCACAGCACTTGCTCACAGCACTTGCTCACAGCACTTGCTCACAGTCACTTGCTCTTACAGCACTTGCTCACAGCACTTGCTCACAGCACTCGCTCACAGCACTTGCTCTTACAGCACTTGCTCTTACAGCACTTGCTCTTACAGCACTTGCTCACAGCACTTGCTCTCACAGCACTTGCTCACAGCACTTGCTCTTACAGCACTTGCTCACAGCACTTGCTCACAGCACTTGCTCACAGCACTCGCTCTTACAGCACTTGCTCTTACAGCACTTGCTCACAGTCACTCGCTCACAGCACTCGCTCACAGCACTTGCTCACAGCACTTGCTCACAGCACTTGCTCTTACAGCACTTGCTCACAGCACTTGCCCCCAAACGGGGTTCCGTTGCAAGGGCTTACCGCGTGTTTTTTTGGCCTTTGCGTTGGGCGCAGCGTTCGAGGACATGCTCGAGAACCCGGTTAACAGCGCCCAGTGGATGAACGACCCGGAGACCGGACCTGTCATGCTGCAGATCTCGCGCATCTTTCAGACCCTCAACCGGATGTGACCCTGCCGCTCGCACCTAGCCACGCTCCACCCACCACTGCTGGCAGCGGGCCCGCGCACAGGGGCAGCTGCCGCTAGGGGTGCCCCTAGGCGAGACCACACAGCGGCAATTATCCCTATGACTGGCAGCAGACTCACACACAGGGACAGCTGCCGCTAGGGGTGCCCCTAGGCTAGAACACACAGCAGCAATTATCCCTATGACTGGCAGCAGACTCACACACAGGGACAGCTGCCGCTAGGGGTGCCCCTAGGCTAGAACACACAGCAGCAATTATCCCTATGACTGGCAGCAGACTCACACACAGGGACAGCTGCCGCTAGGGGTGCCCCTAGGCTAGAACACACAGCGGCAATCATCCCTATGACTGTCAGCGGACTCACACACAGGCACAGCTGCCGCTAGGGGTGCCCCTAGGCTAGACCACACAGCGGCAATCATCCCCTACCACTGACAGCGGACTCACACACAGGGACAGCTGCCACTAGGGGTGCCCCTAGGCTAGACCACACAGCGGCAATCACCCCCTACGAGTGGCAGCGGACTCGCGCACAGGGACAGCTGCCACTAGGGGTGCCCCTAGGCTAGACCACACAGCAGCAATCATCCCCTACCACTGACAGCGGACTCACGCACAGGGACAGCTGCCACTAGGGGTGCCCCTAGGCTAGACCACACAGCAGCAATCATCCCCTACCACTGACAGCGGACTCGCACACAGGGACAGCTGCCACTAGGGGTGCCCCTAGGCTAGACCACACAGCAGCAATCATCCCCTACCACTGACAGCGGA
Source organism: Petromyzon marinus (assembly GCF_048934315.1). Taxonomy (NCBI): domain Eukaryota; kingdom Metazoa; phylum Chordata; class Hyperoartia; order Petromyzontiformes; family Petromyzontidae; genus Petromyzon; species Petromyzon marinus. The sequence goes on along the minus strand of NC_133740.1, from coordinate 7,207,800 downwards.
CTCACACACAGGGACAGCTGCCGCTAGGGGTGCCCCTAGGCTAGACCACACAGCGGCAATCATCCCCTACCACTGTCAGCGGACTCGCACACAGGGACAGCTGCCACTAGGGGTGCCCCTAGGCTAGACCACACAGCGGCAATCATCCCCTACCACTGTCAGCGGACTCGCACACAGGGACAGCTGCCACTAGGGGTGCCCCTAGGCTAGACCACACAGCGGCAATCATCCCCTACCACTGACAGCGGTCTCACACACAGGGACAGCTGCCGCTAGGGGTGCCCCTAGGCTAGACCACACAGCGGCAATCACCCCCTACCACTGACAGCGGACTCACGCACAGGGACAGCTGCCGCTAGGGGTGCCCCTAGGCTAGACCACACAGCGGCAATCATCCCCTACCACTGACAGCGGACTCACGCGGTGACACAAAACCAACGTGATCTCGCTCGCCCTGCACACCGACCCCCCGCTCCACCCCCGCCGCATATATATATTTCCGCTTAAGCTAAACTAAAAACTATTGACGGTGTTTATTTCACCGAGGGAAGGTGCCCCCACTGAAGTTGTGTGTAGCTCGTTTTTTTCAGAAGCCACCTGGCCATCCCAAATGACAGTTCCACAAAGTGGCTTATCGTCATCGTCATCATCATCGTCGTCATCATCGTCGTCGTCATCATCGTCGTCATCATCATCGTCGTCATCATCATCGTCGTCATCGCGTGGACATTTTTACCGCAGCAGTCGAAGACTCTAAACGCGTGGTGACGTTGATTCTGAATGTGCAGGGGGGAGAAAACCTGGAGGAGGACCCCGGAGAAAAATCCACGCGACCACGGGGAGAGAGAGAGAGAGAGACGCAGACTCCAAATATACAGCAGCAGCAGCAGGCGTTGTCAGGGTAGGGGATCGAACCCACGACCTCCTGTAGACCAGGCGAGGTAGTTAACATCTCATAGCCACCGTGATGATGATGAGAGAGAGACGCAGACTCCAAATATACAGCAGCAGCAGCAGGCGTTGTCAGGGTCGGGGATCGAACCCACGACCTCCTGTAGACCAGGCGAGGTAGTTAACATCTCATAGCCACCGTGATGATGATGAGAGAGAGACGCAGGCTCAAAATATACAGCACCAGCAGCAGCAGGCATCGTCAGGGTCGGGGACCGAACCCACGACCTCCTGTAGACCAGGCGAGGTAGTTAACATCTCCTAGCCACCGTGATGATGATGATGAGAGACACGCAGACTCCAAATATACAGCAGCAGCATCAGGCGTTGTCATGGTCGGGGATCGAACCCACGACCTCCTGTAGACCAGGCGAGGTAGTTAACATCTCCTAGCCACCGTGATGATGATGAGAGAGAGACGCAGGCTCAAAATATACAGCAGCAGCAGCAGGCATCGTCAGGGTCGGGGACCGAACCCACGACCTCCTGTAGACCAGGCGAGGTAGTTAATATCTCATAGCCACCGTGATGATGATGATGAGAGACACGCAGACTCCAAATATACAGCAGCAGCATCAGGCGTTGTCAGGGTCGGGGATCGAACCCACGACCTCCTGTAGACCAGGCGAGGTAGTTAACATCTCCTAGCCACCGTGATGATGAGAGAGAGACACAGGCTCCAAATATACAGCAGCAGCAGCAGGCATCGTCAGGGTCGGGATCGAACCCACGACCTCCTGTAGACCAGGCAAGGTAGTTAACATCTCCTAGCCACCGTGATGATGATGAGAGAGAGACGCAGGCTCAAAATATACAGCAGCAGCAGCAGGCGTTGTCAGGGTCGGGGACTGAACCCACGACCTCCTGTAGACCAGGCGAGGTAGTTAACATCTCATAGCCACCATGATGATGATGAGAGAGAGACGCAGACTCCAAATATACAGCAGCAGCATCAGGCGTTGTCAGGGTTGGGGATCGAACCCACGACCTCCTGTAGACCAGACGAGGTAGTTAACATCTCCTAGCCACCGTGATGATGATGAGAGAGACACACAGACGTCCTGTGTACCAGGCGAGGTAGTCAACATCTCATAGCCACCGTGATGATGATGATGAGAGAGACACAGACCTCCTGTATACCAGGCGAGGTAGTTAACATCTCCTAGCCACCGTGATGATGATGAGGCGGTCATCGTAGGCAATCCGCATGTCCTCCCCCCCTAGGGACATTTAGTTTCTGGGGTTGGCCAGTTGTGTGTGTGTGTATGTAAGTGTGTATGTATGTGTGTACATGTGTGTGTGCGTGCGCGTGCGTGTATGTGGGCATGTGTGTGTGTATATGCCGGCCTTCATAGGTGCTCGCTAACAGCACTTGCCTCAACAGTCTGTTCAGGCTATACGGGGATCTTTGTATATGTGTGTGGTAGTGTAGCGGTTAGCACTATGCTGCGTTACGAACCCGGCGGCCCAAGTTCGATTCCCGCTCACGGCCAACGCTAAGTTGGCCGTGAGTATCTGCAACCGGTCCTGGGCCTCCCCTAGGTCGACTCAGCCTCAAATGAGTACCTGGAGCGTTGTGTAAACATCGCCACTGGGGAAACAAAGGCGGCCGGGCGTGGTGTTGGTCACCCACCCACTCGTGTGTCGTGCCGGCCTTCATAGGTGCTGCTCGCTAACAGCACTTGCCCCAACAGTCTGTTCAGGCTACACGGGTGATCTTTGTCTTTGGGGCCGTCCATAAATGCCCCAGTCCGTGACCTCGGGTCTCGAGTCCGTGACCCCGGGCCCGCGACCGCAGGCCTCGGGCCCCTTGACCCCGAGTCCGTGACCCCGGGGCCCGAGTCCGTGACCCCGAGGCCCTAGTCCGTGACCCCGGGGCCCGAGTCCGTGACCCCGTGCCCCGAGTCCGTGACCCCGGGGCCCGAGTCCGTGACCCCGTGCCCCGAGTCCGTGACCCTGTGCCCCGAGTCCGTGACCCCGGGGCCCGAGTCCGTGACCCCGGGGCCCGAGTCCGTGACCCCGGGGCCCGAGCCGTGACCCCGGGGCCCGAGTCCGTGACCCCGAGGCCCGAGTCCGTGACCCCGAGTCCGTGACCCCGAGGCCCGAGTCCATGACCCCGTGCCCCGAGGCCGTGACGTCAGTAGGAGGAGGGGGGGGGGAGTCTTTGCCGTTGTTGAGAGATGAATTTTGTGGGGGGGGTGTTTTTTTTTTGGTTTTTAAGAATTCTTTATCTGGAGGAATTGTATAAATCCTCGCGAATTGACTTGGCGTGGCATCGCATTAAAAGAGTTCCCACTGAGACGGAGGACATCTCTACGTGTCGCCTGCTTCGCGCTGTGTGCTTCTTGTCGTGGGGTGGGGGGGGAGTGATTTGTGAAACTATCTACTCCAGTTTTATTTTACCAGGTAAGTCACCGACTGAGCTGCCCGTGTAGTTGTTTTTCAGAAGCGACCCACCTGGCCATCACAAAAAAATTATCGCAGCTCGACCAAAGTGGCTTGTTATCGCCATCATCTTCGTGGACATTGAGAGCAGCAGCCAAATACTATAAACGTGTTTCTACAGACTCGTAGAGACCTATACTCATAGAGACCCACAGAGACCCATACTCGTCGATACCCATACTCATAGAGACCCATACTCACAGATACCCACAGAGACCCATACTCAGACCCATACTCATAGAGACCCATAGACACCCATACTTATAGAGACCCACGCTCATAGAGACCCATACTCATAGACCCACAGACACCCATACTCATAGAGACCCACAGAGACCCATACTCATAGAAACCCACAGAGACCCATACTCATAGAAACCAATAGAGACCCATACTCAGAGACCCATACAGATACCCACAGAGACCCATACTCAGACCCATACTCATAGAGACCCACAGACACCCATACTTATAGAGACCCACAGAGACCCATACTCATAGAGACCCATACTCAGACCCACAGACACCCATACTCATAGAAACCCACAGACACCCATACTCATGGAGACCCACAGAGACCCATACTCATAGAAACCCACAGAGACCTACAGACACCCATACTCATAGAGACCCATACTCATAGAGACCCACAGAGACCCATACTCATAGACACCCACAGAGACCCATACTCATAGAAACCCACAGAGACCTGCAGACACCCATACTCATAGAGACCCATACTCATAGACCTACAGACACCCATATTCATAGAGACCCACAGAGACCCATACTCATAGAGACCCACAGAGACCCATACTCATAGAAACCCACAGAGACCTGCAGACACCCATACTCATAGAGACCCATACTCAAGAGACCTACAGACACCCATACTCAGAGACCCATACTCAGAGACCCACAGACACCCATACTCATAGAGACCCATACTCAGAGACCCACAGACACCCATACTTATAGAGACCCATACTCATGGAGACCCACAGAGACCCATACTCATAGAGACCCACAGAGACCCATACTCATAGAGACCCATACTCATAGATACCCACAGAGACCCATACTCAAAGAGACCCACAGAGACCCACAGAGACCCATACTTATAGAGACCCATACTCATAGAGACCCATACTTATAGAGACCCATACTCATAGAGACCCATACTCATAGAGACCCACAGAGACCCATACTCAGAGACCCACAGAGACCCATACTCATAGAGACCCATACTTATAGAGACCCACAGAGACCCATACTTATAGAGACCCATACTCAGAGACTCACAGAGACCCACACTCATAGAAACCCATACTCATAGACCCACAGACACCCATACTCATAGAGACCCACAGACACCCATACTCATAGAGACCCACAGAGACCCATACTCATAGAAACCCACAGAGACCTACAGACACCCATACTCATAGAGACCCACAGAGACCCATACTCATAGAGACCCACAGAGACCCATACTCATAGAAACCCACAGAGACCTACAGACACCCATATTCATAGAGACCCACAGAGACCCATACTCATAGAGACCCACAGAGACCCATACTCATAGAAACCCACAGAGACCTGCAGACACCCATACTCATAGAGACCCATACTCAAGAGACCTACAGACACCCATACTCAGAGACCCATACTCAGAGACCCATACTCATAGAGACCCACAGACACCCATACTCATAGAGACCCACAGAGACCCATACTCATAGAGACCCACAGAGACCCATACTCAGAGACCCACAGACACCCATACTCATAGAGACCCATACTCATAGAGACCCACAGAGACCCATACTCATAGAGACCCACAGAGACCCATACTCATAGAGACCCATACTCATAGAGACCCACAGAGACCCATACTCATAGAGACCCACAGAGACCCATACTCATAGAGACCCACAGAGACCCATACTTATAGAGACCCATACTCATAGAGACCCATACTCATAGAGACCCACAGAGACCCACAGAGACCCATACTCATAGAGACCCACAGAGACCCATACTCATAGAGACCCACAGAGACCCACAGAGACCCATACTCATAGAGACCCACAGAGACCCATACTCATAGAAACCCACAGAGACCTACAGACACCCATATTCATAGAGACCCACAGAGACCCATACTCATAGAGACCCACAGAGACCCATACTCATAGAAACCCACAGAGACCTGCAGACACCCATACTCATAGAGACCCATACTCAAGAGACCTACAGACACCCATACTCAGAGACCCATACTCAGAGACCCATACTCATAGAGACCCACAGACACCCATACTCATAGAGACCCACAGAGACCCATACTCATAGAGACCCACAGAGACCCATACTCAGAGACCCACAGACACCCATACTCATAGAGACCCATACTCATAGAGACCCACAGAGACCCATACTCATAGAGACCCACAGAGACCCATACTCATAGAGACCCATACTCATAGAGACCCACAGAGACCCATACTCATAGAGACCCACAGAGACCCATACTCATAGAGACCCACAGAGACCCATACTTATAGAGACCCATACTCATAGAGACCCATACTCATAGAGACCCACAGAGACCCACAGAGACCCATACTCATAGAGACCCACAGAGACCCATACTCATAGAGACCCACAGAGACCCACAGAGACCCATACTCATAGAGACCCACAGAGACCCATACTCATAGAAACCCACAGAGACCTGCAGACACCCATACTCATAGAGACCCATACTCAAGAGACCTACAGACACCCATACTCAGAGACCCATACTCAGAGACCCATACTCATAGAGACCCACAGACACCCATACTCATAGAGACCCACAGAGACCCATACTCATAGAGACCCACAGAGACCCATACTCAGAGACCCACAGACACCCATACTCATAGAGACCCATACTCATAGAGACCCACAGAGACCCATACTCATAGAGACCCACAGAGACCCATACTCATAGAGACCCATACTCATAGAGACCCACAGAGACCCATACTCATAGAGACCCACAGAGACCCATACTCATAGAGACCCACAGAGACCCATACTTATAGAGACCCATACTCATAGAGACCCATACTCATAGAGACCCACAGAGACCCACAGAGACCCATACTCATAGAGACCCACAGAGACCCATACTCATAGAGACCCACAGAGACCCACAGAGACCCATACTCATAGAGACCCATACTCGTCGAAACTCATACTCTGAGAGACCCACATAATGAGGACTCACAGAGACCCATACTAAATCTCATTTTTTCTTAATTTTATTGGCTTATCACGTCGAAATATATCACAGCAGCCTAAATACTACAAACACCAACAACATCAACAACGTTCATTTTGTACGGCACTTGCAAGGGGCAATTGATGCTACCGGGCAGTGCCAGGCTAGGTTCACTTGATGCTACCGGGCAGTGCCAGGCTAGGTTCACTTGATGCTACTGGACAGTGCCAGGTTAGGTTCACTTGGTGCTACCGGACAGTGCCAGGCTAGGTGCACTTGATGCTACTGGACAGTGCCAGGCTAGGTGCACTTGATGCTACCGGGCAGTGCCAGGCTAGGTTCACTTGATGCTACTGGACAGTGCCAGGCTAGGTTCACTTGATGCTACTGGACAATGCCAGGCTAGGTTCACTTGATGCTACTGGACAGTGCCAGGCTAGGTGCACTTGATGCTCCTGGACAGTGCCAGGCTAGGTGCACTTGATGCTACCGGGCAGTGCCAGGCTAGGTTCACTTGATGCTACCGGACAGTGCCAGGCTAGGTTCACTTGATGCTACTGGACAGTGTCAGGCTAGGTTCACTTGATGCCATTGGACAGTGCCAGGCTGGGTGCACCTTGCCTGGCACAAGAGCCGTGTGGTGACGTCACAGACAATGGGGGGGGAGTGGTCACCGCCGTCACGTGACCCCAGAGCGACTCGCGCTTTCCCGCACGGTTTCTCCGCGCGACGGATGACGTCATCGCCGGTGACGTCACCGGCGCGAGTCTCCACAAGCCCCCCCCCCACACACACGCGGCGGGTGAGGGGGGCGGGGGCAAGAACAACCGCGATCAACGATTGGTGCGGGCGCGCATCACGTGATCCCCACCAAACCCTTCCCCCCCCTCGCATCCCCCCCTTCTCGCAAACTCCCACCCCCCCACCGGAAGCCCCTCCACTTAAGCCCCCCCCACCGGAAGCCCCCCCCTCACCCCTCCACTCCCAACCCGCGCCCCCCCCCCCCCCACTTTTTTCGCCCGTCGCAGACATTTAACCGACGGCCGCGCGCGCTCGCCCACCGATTGGCCCACGCGCGCCTCCCCCCCCCCCCCCACGTGGTTCGCAGCCGGACCAATCGGCGCGCGCGTCCAAGGGAGTCCGCGTTTGGTGGTGGTGGTGCTGCTGCTGCTGCCCATTACTGCTGCCCATTACCACCGCCGCCGCCGCTGCTGCTGCTGCTGCCCACAGCTTCGTGGGCAAACCCCCTCCACCACCCTCCCCGAGAGAGAGAGAGAGAGCAACCGTCGGTGGAGTCTCCTCGTGAGGGAGAAACGAGCGGTGGTGGTGTTGGTGGTGGTGGCGGCGAGCTGGGTTTGGGGGGGGAGGGAGGAGGTGTTGTCCATCAGCAAGGGTTCAACCCCAGGCGGAGGCTGAATGAGGTTGGCGTCGCCTCGGGAGGAGAGGAGCGCCGCGTTTTGCCAGCGCCGAGGCATGGGCGGACCTCGGGCCCAGAGCGGTTGAAGGAGGAGGAGGAGGTGGTGGTGGTGGTGGACGTGGGGGTGGTGGTGCTCCGTCCCTCGGGGCTCGTGTCTCCTCCCCAGGTGGGGGAAGAGGGCCCCCCCGTGTCTCCTGCGTCTCACCCGGGCCCGTGTCTCCTCAGGGGGGCCGCGTCTCCCCCCCTACCCCCTCCTCCCCTCCCACGTCAGGGGGGGCCCGAATCTCCCCCGTCTCTCCCCCGTCTCACCCCCATACACATCCATCCTCGTTGAGCTCACCCCTTATCCACTCATCCCGTGCGCCTATCCCACCCGACTCGTATCTCACCACCCCCCCCACACCACACCCATCACATCTCTACTCACGGCGAGGGGATACCCCTATCCGGACCCCGATAGCAACAACCCCCAGCGAGTCGCCCTTTCCTACCCCCTCAGTCCGCCCGAACCTCACAGTAACCCGGCACCCTTAACCCGCCCACCCCCCCTAAGCCCCCTTAACCCACTCACCCCTAAGCCCCCTTAACCCACCCACCCCTAAGCCCCCTTAACTCAGCCCCCCTAAGCCCCCTTAACCCACCCCCCCTAAGCCCCCTTAACCCAGCCCCCCCTAAGCCCCCTTAACCCACCCCCCTAAGCCCCCTTAAACCAGCCCCCTTAACCCACCCCCCTAAGCCCCCTTAACCCAGCCCCCCCTAAGCCCCCTTAACCCAGCCCCCCCCAAGCCCCCTTAACCCACCCAGCCCCCCCTAAGCCCCCTTAACCCAGCCCCCCCAAGCCCCCTTAACCCACCCAGCCCCCCCCCCCTAAGCCCCTGTTACACCCAGCCCCCCATTCATTCCCCCTCGGCAGGCCGAACAAACACAGAGGCCCCTTCCCCATTATTCTAACGCGGACCCAGCCTCAGCCCAGCCTTCACCCGACCTGACCACGCACCACCACCACCCCACTTACCTTACCACATTAACCCCCCTTACCCCCTTACCAAACCCTGCTCGCCCATGCTCCCCACACCATTTGGAACCTTTGCATAGCCAGCCAGGCCTAGTGTTTGGTGGTGGTGGTTGTTGGGGGGGGGGGGGGTACTCCCCCCACAACACAAAATCATCGCCGAATCCAGCCAGACGGACGAGAGACCCCCCCCCCAACCCCCCCTCCTCCACCCCCACGGTCTACAGACCCTGGCCCACGACTTCACCGCCTTCCACTCGACCCGAACCTACCGGAGCACGAGGAGGCTGGAGCCGTGGCCTCGGGCACCACCACAACCACCCCGGGCACGCCTCGCCTCGTTCCTGCCCCGCCACGGGTGACAGCTGAGGGGCCGAGGCTGCTGGCGCCGCCGCCGCCGTCGTGAGCGAGCCGGTGAGGAGGTGACACTCGCGCACAGAGTTAGTGGTGAGTGTGTGAGTGTGGTGAGTGTGTGGTGAGTGTGTGAGTGTGTGTGGTGACTGTGAGTGTTTGGTGACTGTGTGAGTGTGTGGTGACTGTGTGAGTGTGTGGTGAGTGTGTGTGTGTGGTGAGTGAGTGTGTGGTGAGTGAGTGTGTGGTGAGTGAGTGTGTGGTGAGTGTGTGTGTGGTGAGTGTGTGGTGACTGTGTGTATGGTGACTGTGTGAGTGTGTGGTGACTGTGTGGTGAGTGTGTGAGTGTGTGTGGTGACTGTGTGAGTGTGGTTACTGTGAGTGTGTGGTGACTGTGAGTGTGTGGTGACTGTGTGAGTGTGTGGTGAGTGTGTGGTGAGTGTGTGTGTGTGTGGTGACTGTGAGTGTGTGGTGACTGTGTGAGTGTGTGTGGTGACTGTGAGTGTGTGGTGACTGTGAGTGTTTGGTGACTGTGTGAGTGTTTGGTGACTGTGTGAGTGTGTGGTGACTGTGTGAGTGTGTGGTGACTGTGTGGTGAGTGTGTGAGTGTGTGTGGTGACTGTGTGAGTGTGGTTACTGTGAGTGTGTGGTGACTGGGTGAGTGTGTGGTGACTGTGAGTGTGTGGTGACTGTGAGTGTGTGGTGACTGTGAGTGTGTGGTGACTGTGTGAGTGTGTGGTGAGTGTGTGGTGACTGTGTGAGTGTGTGAGTGTGTGGTGACTGTGAGTGTGTGTGGTGACTGTGTGAGTGTGTGGTGACTGTAAGGTGACTGTGAGTGTGTGGTGACTGTGAGGTGAGTGTGAGTGTGTGGTGAGTGTGAGTGTGTGGTGACTGTGAGTGTTAGGTGACTGTGAGTGTGTGGTGAGTGTGAGGTGACTGTGTGAGTGTGTGGTGACTGTGAGTGTGTGGTGACTGTGAGTGTGTGGTGACTGTGAGTGTGTGGTGAGTGTATGGTGACTGTGAGTGTGAGGTGACTGTGAGTGTGTGGTGACTGTGAGTGTGTGGTGACTGTGAGGTGACTGTGTGAGTGTGTGGTGACTGTGAGTGTGTGGTGACTGTGAGTGTGAGGTGACTGTGAGTGTGTGGTGACTGTAAGTGTGTGGTGACTGTGTGAGTGTGTGGTGACTGAGTGTGTGGTGACTGTGAGTTTGTGGTGACTGTGAGTGTGTGGTGACTGAGTGTGTGGTGACTGTGAGGTGAGTGTGTGGTGACTGTGAGGTGAGTGTGTGGTGACTGTGTGAGTGTGTGGTGACTGTGGTGTGAGTGTGTGGTGACTGTGGTGTGAGTGTGTGGTGACTGTGAGTGTGTGGTGACTGTGTGAGTGTGTGGTGACTGTGGTGTGAGTGTGAGTGTCTGGTGACTGCGAGTGTGTGGTGACTGCGAGTGTGTGGTGACTGTTAGTGTGTGGTGAGTGTGAGTGTGTGGTGACTGTGTGAGTGTGTGGTGACTGTGTGAGTGTGTGGTGACTGTGTGAGTGTGTGGTGACTGTGTGAGTGTGTGGTGACTGTGTGAGTGTGTGGTGACTGTGTGAGGTGACTGTGAGTGTGAGGTGACTGTGAGTGTGACTGTGAGTGTGTGGTGACTGTGTGAGTGTGTGGTGACTGTGAGTGTGAGGTGACTGTGAGTGTGTGGTGACTGTGAGTGTGTGGTGACTGTGAGTGTGTGGTGAGTGTGTGTGGTGACTGTGAGTGTGTGGTGACTGAGTGTGTGGTGAATCTGAGTGTGAGGTGACTGTGTGAGGTGACTGTGAGTGTGTGGTGAGTGTGTGGTGACTGTGAGTGTGTGGTGACTGTGAGTGTGAGTGTGTGGTGACTGTGAGTGTTAGGTGACTGTGAGTGTGTGGTGACTGTGTGAGTGTGAGGTGACTCTGTGAGTGTGTGGTGACTGTGAGTGTGTGGTGACTGTGAGTGTGTGGTGAGTGTGTGTGGTGACTGTGAGTGTGTGGTGACTGAGTGTGTGGTGAATCTGAGTGTGAGGTGACTGTGTGAGGTGACTGTGAGTGTGTGGTGAGTGTGTGGTGACTGTGAGTGTGTGGTGACTGTGAGTGTGAGTGTGTGGTGACTGTGAGTGTTAGGTGACTGTGAGTGTGTGGTGACTGTGTGAGTGTTAGGTGACTGTGAGTGTGTGGTGACTGTGTGAGTGTGAGGTGACTCTGTGAGTGTGTGGTGACTGTGAGTGTGTGGTGACTCTGAGTGTGTGGTGACTGTGAGTGTGTGGTGACTGTGTGAGTGTGTGGTGACTGTGTGAGTGTGTGGTGACTGTGTGAGTGTGTGGTGACTGTGTGAGTGTGTGGTGACTGTGTGAGTGTGTGGTGACTGTGTGAGTGTGTGGTGAGTGTGAGTGTGTGTGTGGTGTGTGTGTGGTGTGTGTGTGGTGACTGTGTGAGTGTGTGGTGGCTGTGTGAGTGTGTGGTGACTGAGTGTGTGGTGACTGTGAGTGTGTGTGGTGACTGTGAGTGTGTGGTGACTGTGTGAGTGTGTGGTGACTGTGTGAGTGTGTGGTGACTGTGTGAGTGTGTGGTGACTGTGAGTGTGTGGTGACTGTGAGTGTGTGGTGACTGTGAGTGTGTGGTGACTGTGTGAGTGTGTGGTGACTGTGTGAGTGTGTGGTGACTGTGTGAGTGTGTGGTGACTGTGTGAGTGTGTGGTGAGTGTGAGTGTGTGGTGTGTGTGTGGTGACTGTGTGAGTGTGTGGTGGCTGTGTGAGTGTGTGGTGGCTGTGTGTGTGGTGACTGTGTGAGTGTGTGTGGTGACTGTGAGTGTGTGGTGACTGTGAGTGTGTGGTCACTGTGTGAGTGTGTGGTGACTGTGTGAGTGTGTGGTGACTGTGTGAGTGTGTGGTGACTGTGTGAGTGTGTGGTGACTGTGTGAGTGTGTGGTGACTGTGTGAGTGTGTGGTGACTGTGAGTGTGTGGTGACTGTGAGTGTGTGGTGACTGTGAGTGGTGACTGTGTGTGGTGAGTGTGAGTGTGTGGTGACTGTGAGTGTGTGGTGACTGTGAGTGTGTGGTCACTGTGTGAGTGTGTGGTCACTGTGTGAGTGTGTGGTGACTGTGTGAGTGTGTGGTGACTGTGTGAGTGTGTGGTGACTGTGTGAGTGTGTGGTGACTGTGTGAGTGTGTGGTGACTGTGAGTGTGTGGTGACTGTGAGTGTGTGGTGACTGTGAGTGGTGACTGTGTGTGGTGAGTGTGAGTGTGCGGTGACTGTGAGTGTGTGGTGACTGTGAGTGTGTGGTGACTGTGAGTGTGTGGTGAGTGTGACTGTGAGTGTGAGGTGAGTGGGTGAGTGTGTGGTGACTGTGAGTGTGAGGTGACTGTGTGTGTGTGTGGTGAGTGTGACTGTGAGTGTGAGGTGACTGTGAGGTGACTGTGAGCGTGAGTGTGTGGTGAGTGTGAGTGTGTGGTGAAGGTGAGTGTGAGGTGACTGTGAGTGTGAGGTGACTGTGTGTGGTGAGTGTGTGAGGTCACTGTGAGTGTGAGGTGAGTGTGAGGTGAGTGTGAGGTGATTGTGAAGTGAGGTGACTGTGAGTGTGAGGTGACTGTGAGTGTGTGGTGACTGTGAGTGTGTGGTGAGTGTGTGGTGACTGTGTGAGGTGACGGTGAGTGTGAGGTGACTGTGAGTGTGAGGTGACTGAGTGTGACGTGAGTGTGAGGTGACTGTGAGTGTGAGGTGAGTGTGAGGTGACTGTGAGTGTGTGGTGACTGTGAGTGTGAGGTGACTGTGAGTATGTGGTGAGTGTGTGAGTGTGTGGTGACTGTGTGTGTGTGTGGTGAGTGTGAGTGTGTGGTGAGTGTGTGAGTGTGTGGTGACTGAGTGTGACGTGAGTGTGAGGTGACTGTGAGTGTGAGGTGACTGTGAGTGTGAGGTGAGTGTGAGGTGACTGTGGGTGTGAGGTGACTGTGAGTGAGGTGACTGTGAGTGAGGTGACTGTGAGTGTGAGGTGAGTGTGAGGTGACTGTGGGTGTGAGGTGACTGTGAGTGAGGTGACTGTGAGTGTGAGGTGAGTGTGAGGTGACTGTGAGGTGACTGTGAGGTGACTGTGAGTGTGAGGTGAGTGTGAGGTGAGTGTGAGGTGACTGTGAGTGTGAGGTGAGTGTGAGTGTGTGGTGACTGTGAGTGTGTGGTGACTGAGTGTGACGTGAGTGTGAGGTGACTGTGAGTGTGAGGTGACTGTGGGTGTGAGGTGACTGTGAGTGAGGTGACTGTGAGTGTGAGGTGAGTGTGAGTGTTAGGTGAGTGTGAGGTGACTGTGAGGTGACTGTGAGGTGACTGAGTGTGAGGTGAGCGAGTGTGAGGTGAGTGTGAGGTTACTGTGAGTGTGAGGTGAGTGTGAGGTGACTGTGAGTGTGAGGTGAGTGTGTGGTGACTGTGAGTGTGTGGTGACTGTGAGTGTGTGGTGACTGTGAGTGTGAGGTGAGTGTGAGGTGACTGTGAGTGTGAGGTGACTGTGAGTGTGAGGTGAGTGTGAGGTGACTGTGAGGTGACTGTGAGTGTGAGGTGACTGTGAGTGTGAGGTGACTGTGAGTGTGAGGTGACTGTGAGTGTGAGGTGAGTGTGAGGTGACTGTTAGGTGACTGTGAGGTGACTGCGTGTGAGGTGACTGTGAGGTGAGTCTGAGGTGACTGTGAGTGTGAGGTGAGTGTGAGGTGACTGTGAGTGTGAGGTGAGTGTGAGGTGAGTGTGAGGTGAGTGTGAGGTGACTGTGAGGTGAGTGTGAGGTGACTGTGAGTGTGAGGGACTGTGAGTGTGAGGTGAGTGTGAGGTGACTGTGAGTGTGTGGTGAGTGTGAAGTGACTGTGAGTGTGTGGTGACTGTGAGGTGACTGTGAGTGTGAGGTGACTGTGAGTGTGAGGTGAGTGTGAGGTGACTGTGAGTGTGAGGTGACTGTGAGTGTGTGGTGAGTGTGAAGTGACTGTGAGTGTGTGGTGACTGTGAGTGTGAGGTGACTGTGAGTGTGAGGTGGTCTCTGCGAGTCTCTCTGGTGAGTGTGTGGTGAGTGTGAAGTGACTGTGAGTGTGAGGTGACTGTGAGTCTCTCTGGTGACTGTGAGTCTCTCTGGTGACTGTTGTCCCATTGCGTTGAGCAGAGCGCTGCGATGGGCACATGCGGCGAGTTTTAAGATCCCGTGAAACTCACCGCTTGTGCCAGGCCCGACACCGCTGCATGGCAGACAACTCGCGATCACATCTCAGTCGCTGCTGCTGTTGCCACGAGCTAATGGGGGCCTGGCCCTGAGTTGATGTCGATGGGATATGAGAGGCGATGGCAGAACACAGTCATTCACCTCTCTCTCTCTCGCTTGCTGTACCTTCTGTGAGTAACAATGTGTGTGGGGGGGGAGCTGGGAGAGACGTGATTTCAGCAGTGGGAGAGAATGTGCCCGAGTAATATATTCGTACGGTTTCTCTTGCTCAATTATGTACTTGGTATATCCAGATAAAGGCACTGCGGTGGCTATGAGATGTGAACTACCTCGCGTGGTCTACAGGAGGTCGTGGGTTCGATCCCGACCCTGACGATGCCTGCTGCTGCTGCTGTAGATTTGGAGTCTGCGTCTCTCTCTCTCTCTCATCTTCATCACGGTGACTCGGAGATGTTGACTATTTCGCCTGGTCTACAGGAGGTCGTGGGTTCGATCCCGACCCTGACGATGCCTGCTGCTGCTGTATATTTGCAGTCTGCGTGTCTCTCTCATCATCATCATCACGGTGGCTAGGAGATGTTAACTACCTCGCTAGGTATACAGGAGGTCGTGGGTTCCATCCCGACCCTGACGATGCCTGCTGCTGCTGTAGATTTGGAGTCTGCGTGTCTCTCTCATCATCAACATTATCACGGTGGCTAGGAGATGTTGACTACCTCGCCTGGTCTACAGGATGGCCGTGGGTTCGATCCCGACCCTGACGATGCCTGCTGCTGTATATTTGGAGTCTGCGTCTCTCTCTCTCTCTCTCATCATCATCACGGTGGCTCGGAGATGTTGACTACCTCGCCTGGTATGCAGGAGCGCGTGGGTTCGATCACGACCCTTGACGCCTGCTGTATATTTCGAGCTTGCGTGTCTCTCTCTCTCTCCCCATGGTCGCGTGGATTTTTCTCCGGGTCCTCCGGCTTTGCCCCTAAACGTTTATAATCAACGTCGCGCGGTTCGAATATTTGGCTGCCGCCATAAATGTCCACGTGACTACGACATGCCCACTTCTGCAAGCTGTTACTTGTGAGAGCCAGGTCGCTTCTCAAACAAAGCGCTAGATGTCGATAGCTCAGTGGGCCCTGACCTGGTAAAATAACAAGTAAAGTTTTAGTATGATTATGGGTCTGTGAGTATAGGACTCTGAGTACGAGTACGGGTCTCTGTGGGTGTCTACGATAAATAGCTTTTAGGCTGGTGACGGCGTCGCCTGCGCCCGTGACGATGCGGGTGTTATGAGCTTCCAGTGCAGATTATTAATGCGTTAGCCCTGCTGGTTAACGATCGACGTCCCCACTTCAAACGCCCAGAGGGCAGTGACATGACGGTGCATTTTTTTTATTTTACACAATGACGCAGTTGAGGAGGGGGGGGCAGGAGGGGCACGCTGGGGTCACAGAGCAACGGCGGCGGGGTTTGGTTCGTGGGTGCCTCTGGTGGCTTTGTGCGTACAGGGGCTCCTCCACTCACGGACATTCGACTTACGAACTTTCGGAGATACGAACAAACCCAGTCCGTACATCTAGTTGCCCGTATGGACCGAGAGTCGTAAGAACCAGTGGCATCTACATCTGCAGAACGTGAAGAACCAGTGGCATCTACATCTGCAGAACGTGAAGAACCAGTGGCATCTACATCTACAGAACGTGAAGAACCAGTGGCATCTACATCTGCAGAACGTCAAGAACCAGTGACATCTACATCTACAGAACGTGAAGAACCAGTGGCATCTACATCTACAGAACGTGAAGAACCAGTGGCATCTACATCTGCAGAACGTGAAGAACCAGTGGCATCTACCTTTACAGAACATGAAGAACCAGTAGCATCTACATCTACAGAACATGAAGAACCAGTGGCATCTACATCTGCAGAACGTGAAGAACCAGTGGCATCTACAGAACTTGAAGAACCAGTGGCATCTACAGAACTTGAAGAACCAGTGGCATCTACATCTGCAGAACGTGAAGAACCGGTGGCATCTACATCTGCAGAACGTGAAGAAGCAGAGGCATCTACATCTACAGAACGTGAAGAACCAGTGGCATCTACATCTGCAGAACGTGAAGAACCAGTGGCATCTACATCCATAGAACGTGAAGAACCAGTGGCATCTACATCTACAGAACGTGAAGAACCAGTGGCATCTACATCTGCAGAACGTGAAGGACCAGAGGCATCTACATCTACAGAACGTGAAGAACCAGTGGCATCTACATCTGCAGAACGTGAAGAACCAGTGGGATCTACATCTGCAGAACGTGAAGAACCAGTGGCATCTACATCTACAGAACGTGAAGAACCAGTGGCATCTACATCTGCAGAACGTGAAGAACCAGTGGCATCTGCTTCCACAGAACATGAAGAACCAGTGGCATCTACATCTGCAGAACGTGAAGAACCAGTGGCATCTACTTCCACAGAACATGAAGAACCAGTGGCATCTACATATGCAGAACGTGAAGAACCAGTGGCATCTACTTCCACAGAACATGAAGAACCAGTGGCATCTACTTCCACAGAACATGAAGAACCAGTGGCATCTACATCCACAGAACGTGAAGAACCAGTGGCATCTACATCTGCAGAACGTGAAGAACCAGTGGCATCTACATCTACAGAACGTGAAGAACCAGTGACATCTACATCTGCAGAACGTGAAGAACCAGAGGCATATACAGCTACAGAACGTGAAGAACCAGTGGCATCTACATCTGCAGAACGTGAAGAACCAGTGGCATCTACATCTGCAGAACATGAAGAACCAGTGGCATCTACATCTTCAGAACGTGAAGAACCAGTGGCATCTACATCTGCAGAACGTGAAGAACCAGTGGCATCTACTTCCACAGAACGTGAAGAACCAGTGGCAACTACATCTGCAGAACGTGAAGAACCAGTGGCATCTACATCTACAGAACGTGAAGAACCAGTGGCATCTACATCTGCAGAACGTGAAGAACCAGTGGCATCTACATCTGCAGAACGTGAAGAACCAGTGGCATCTACATCTACAGGAGATTATACAACTTTTAAAGCCATTCCCCGTGTTTAGTGTACACGCCGTACAACATGTTTGGAATCGACTTACGAACACAGACCTCTGGAACCTAACTCGTTGGTCGGTAGAGGAGTCCCTGTATGTACGTGTGCTATGTTGATCTTTTTCTTTCGCACCGTACATAGCCAGCCGTGGTAAGCCGAGGTGCCGGTGGGAGGCTATAAATTTAACAAACAACAACAACAAGCAGTTCTAAAGAAATGGGTTTTTAATTTAGTACAGTGGTGTATACTCTTTGGTTCTTTCGGTAAAGTCACGTAGAAGGGAAATAATGAAATTAAAACATAATTTAATAAAGTAATAAAATAAAACATAATTATTTTAATTATGTTAATAAAATAATGTATTACGTTTTTGCTTTTATTATTTTATTATTTCCCATCTAAACGTGACTTTACCCAAAGAACCAAGAATATGAATCGCTGCAGTCACGAAAGCTTTAAATATAAACAGTGGAACTGCTGAACCGACTGCTGTAATATTATTTTTTTCCGCCCGCGGACGACCGCTTGTGTTGCGATCGAAACGCCGTGATCTATTATAATTATTTCTGCCTACGTGACTTTACTGAAAGAACCAAAGAGTATGGATTCCTGCAGTCACGAAATCTGCAAATCAAGATTATAGTGGTGTAGTGTGTAGGAGTATAGTGTAGTGTATAATGTAGTGTTTAGCAGTGTATAGTCGTGCAGTGGTGTAGTGTTTACTAGTTCAGTGTATACTGTAGTGTATAGTGTAGTAGTCTAGTAGTGTAGTGTAAAATAGTGTATATAGTAGTGTTTAGTAGTATAGCGTATAGTATATAGTAGTGTAGTATGTAGTGTTGTTGTAGTGTAGTGTACATACGTTGAACTTCTTTCGCGTCGTATGTAGCCAACCGCGCTAATCGGAGATGCGTGGTGGGGGGGGTGAAGGACAACAAACTAAACACACAAACAGCAGTTCTAAAGCAATTAGTTTTGTCAATCTACATGATGGTTTAAAAGTGCGCACAGCTCCCCAGTGGCTTCCAAATATCGTAAGGGGAAGAGCGTTCCAGACGGCCGCAGAAGCGCATCAGGAAAGCGCCACGCGATGCGGTGACCGCCCTCTTTGTTCAATGGCGAGCCGGAATCTGCTGCGAGGGTGACCGGAGTTCCGCGTGATGGATTAACAGCTTCGGTTTGGTGATGGGCAGTGTGGTTTGGTGCGAGACCGGGCGGGGTTGGTTTATGATGGGAGATGTTAATTGCCTCGCCTGGTATGCAGGAGGCCGTGGGTTCGATCCCGACCCTGACTATGCCTCCTGTACATTTGGAGTTTGCATGTCTCTCTCTCTCTCTCTCATCATCACGGTGGCTAAGAGATGTTAACTATCTCGCCTGGTATGCAGGAGGCTGTGGGTTCGTTCCCGACCCTGACTATGCCTTCTGACAATTCGGAGTTTGCGTGTCTCTCTCTCATCATAACGGTGGCTAGGAGATGTTAACTACCTCGCCTGGTATGCAGGAGGCCGTGGGTTCGATCCCGACCCTGACTATGCCTCCTGTACATTTGGAGTATGCGTGTCTCTCTCATCATAACGGTGGCTAGGAGATGTTAACTACCTCGCCTGGTATGCAGGAGGCCGTGGGTTCGATCCCGACGCTGACTATGCCTGCTGTGCATTTGTAGTTTGCGTGTCTCTCTCTCATCATAACGGTGGCTAGGAGATGTTAACTACCTCGCCTAGTATGCAGGAGGCCGTGGGTTCGATCCCGACCCTGACTATGCCTCCTGTACATTTGGAGTTTGCGTGTCTCTCTCTCTCATCATAACAGTGGCTAGGAGATGTTTCGAGTTTTTGGTGGCTGTAAATTGCCACGCGACGATAAGTCACTAAGTTGAGCTATCGTTTGCGATAGCCGTCTTCGTTTCTGAAAAAAAAAAGCCACAGCCCAGTGGGGCCTTTGCTTGGTAAAACAAAAATAGTTTTACATTTTCATGTTTTTTTAGAGCTGCCCTTTCTTACCCATCTGTGGTTTCCCGTGCCCCCGAATCGCGCTCTCTCACTCGTTTCAAGTGTCTGGCTGCCGCTATAAATTTCCACACGGTGATGGTGACGGTGAGCCACTTTGGTTGAGCTGTCGCTTGTGATGGCCAGGGTCGCTTTTGAAAAAGAAAATCAAATAGCTCAGTTGAGGCCTTACCTGGTAAAAATTTAAATGGTTTAGTTTAACTTTTATATTCTTTCGAGTGATGTCCTTACCTTTCCCATTCTTTGCACTCCCGTCGTGTTTTCGACTATTAAATTGTTTGTTAGTTTAACACGTAGTAGTAGGAGGATGATGCTTTCGCGAGCAATATTATGCACAATAGATGTGCTTGGGCTGGCTCGCGTGAATAAAAATGCGTCGTTAAATCCGCGACCACCCCCCACGCAGCCGGTGAGTGAGGCTGTGTCACGGAGCCAAACCGTGCCAATTCGGTTACTAGCTCGGCACTGACCGGTGTGTTGGAGAGTAAACCCGGAACATTTACAACATTACAACAACAAACGATACATCATCGAGGCTTTTGGGTTAGATGGCGTGAATATGAACGTGTCGTTAAACTCGCCATCAACGATGTTATGTTGGTGGCGGGTTTAACAATGTTGTGTTGGTGGTGGGTTTAACAATGTTGTGTTGGTGGTGGGTTTAACAATGTCGTGTTGGTGGTGGGTTTAACAATGTTGTGTTGGTGGTGGGTTTAACAATGTTGTGTTGGTGGTGGGTTGAACAATGTCGTGTTGGTGGTGGGTTTAACAATGTTGTGTTGGTGGTGGGTTGAACAATGTTGTGTTGGTGGTGGGTTGAACAATGTCGTGTTGGTGGTGGGTTTAACAATGTTGTGTTGGTGGTGGGTTTAACAATGTCGTGTTGGTGGTGGGTTTAACAATGTTGTGTTGGTGGTGGTTTTAACAATGTTGTGTTGGTGGTGGGTTTAACAATGTTGTGTTGGTGGTGGGTTGAACAATGTCGTGTTGGTGGTGGGTTTAACAATGTTGGGTTGGTGGTGGGTTTAACAATGTTGGGTTGGTGGCGGGTTTAACAATGTCGTGTTGGTGGTGGGTTTAACAATGTTGTGTTGGTGGCGGGTTTAACAATGTTGTGTTCGTGGCGGGTTTAACAATGTTGTGTTGGTGGTGGGTTTAACAATGTTGTGTTGGTGGCGGGTTTAACAATGTTGTGTTGGTGGTGGGTTTAACAATGTCGTGTTGGTGGTGGGTTTAACAATGTCGTGTTGGTGGTGGGTTTAACAATGTCGTGTTGGTGGTGGGTTTAACAATGTTGTGTTGGTGGTGGGTTTAACAATGTTGTGTTGGTGGTGGGTTGAACAATGTCGTGTTGGTGGTGGGTTTAACAATGTTGTGTTGGTGGTGGGTTTAACAATGTTGTGTTGGTGGTGAGTTGAACAATGTCGTGTTGGTGGTGGGTTTAACAATGTTGGGTTGGTGGTGGGTTTAACAATGTCGTGTTGGTGGTGGGTTGAACAATGTCGTGTTGGTGGTGGGTTGAACAATGTTGTGTTGGTGGTGGGTTTAACAATGTCGTGTTGGTGGTGGGTTTAACAATGTCGTGTTGGTGGTGGGTTTAACAATGTTGTGTTGGTGGTGGGTTTAACAATGTTGTGTTGGTGGCGGGTTTAACAATGTTGTGTTGGTGGTGGGTTTAACACTGTTGTGTTGGTGGCGGGTTTAACAATGTCGTGTTGGTGGTGGGTTTAGCAATGTTGTGTTGGTGGTGGGTTTAACAATGTTGTGTTGGTGGCGGGTTTAACAATGTTGTGTTGGTGGCGGGTTTAACAATGTTGTGTTGGTGGTGGGTTGAACAATGTTGTGTTGATGGTGGGTTTAACAATGGTGTGTTGGTGGTGGGTTGAACAATGTTGTGTTGGTGGTGGGTTTAACAATGTTGTGTTGGTGGTGGGTTGAACAATGTTGTGTTGGTGGTGGGTTTAACAATGTTGTGTTGGTGGTGGGTTGAACAATGTTGTGTTGATGGTGGGTTTAACAATGCCGTGTTGGTGGTGGGTTGAACAATGTTGTGTTGGTGGTGGTTTTAACAATGTTGTGTTGGTGGCGGGTTTAACAATGTCGCGTTGGTGGCGGGTTTAACAATGTTGTGTTGGTGGTGGGTTTAACAATGTTGTGTTGGTGGTGGGTTTAACAATGTCGTGTTGGTGGTGGGTTTAGCAATGTCGTGTTGGTGGTGGTTTTAGCAATGTTGTGTTGGTGGTGGGTTTAACAATGTCGTGTTGGTGGTGGGTTTAACAATGTTGTGTTGGTGGTGGGTTTAACAATGTTGTGTTGGTGGCGGGTTTAACAATGTTGTGTTGGTGGCAGGTTTAACAATGTTGTGTTCGTGGTGGGTTTAACAATGTGTTGGTGGTGGGTTTAACAATGTTGTGTTGGTGGTGGGTTTAACAATGTTGTGTTGGTGGTGGGTTTAACAATGTTGTGTTGGTGGTGGGTTTAACAATGTTGTGTTGGTGGCGGGTTTAACAATGTCGTGTTGGTGGTGGGTTTAACAATGTTGTGTTGGTGGTGGGTTTAACAATGTTGTGTTGGTGGTGGGTTTAACAATGTCGTGTTGGTGGTGGGTTTAACAATGTCGTGTTGGTGGTGGGTTTAACAATGTCGCGTTGGTGGTGGGTTTAACAATGTTGTGTTGGTGGTGGGTTTAACAATGTCTTGGTGGTGGTGGGTTTAGCAATGTTGTCTTGGTGGCGGGTTTAACAATGTTGTGTTGGTGGTGGGTTTAACAATGTTGTGTTGGTGGTGGGTTTAACAATGTCGTGTTGGTGGTGGGTTTAACAATGTCGTGTTGGTGGTGGGTTTAACAATGTCGTGTTGGTGGTGGGTTTAACAATGTCGTGTTGGTGGTATATTTACGCGATGTAACCCAAAAGCCTCGATTATGTATCGTTCGTAGTTGTTGTAACGTTCTGACCCCCATGGCGGACCTCTTGTCTGGGACGTATTTGAGAAAGAGCTTTATAGCTCTTTGGATTCCTTCTCCTGCAGTCGTGTGTCAACTAAATACTCTGCTCTGGATTCCGATTGCTCGGGCAATGGACTGGCTGTTTTTTTTTTCTTTTTCTGGCGAGGAGAGGGCAGGAGGGGTGGTGGTGGATTTTTTTTAGCCGAAATGTCCAAGGGTGGATTTTTACGGCTGGCCAGAGCGGTTTCGGCCTTCGGCCCCCGAGAGCTTTTGACCGGGAACCGGTGGTGGGGATGGTGGTGGTGGTGATGGAGGTTGTGGTGGTGATGGTGAGTGGATGGTGGTGGTGATGTTGGTAGGAGTCGTGATGGTTGTGGTGGCGATGGAGTTTGTGTTTGCGGTGGGGTGGTGTCCGGCAGCCTTTTTATCAATCCCAGCCGTCGACCACTCCTAGAAAGGGAGACGGTGGTGCAGTCGATGCCACGAATTCCCACGGGGTTCCCACGTGGCTGATTTGCTTTCGTCCCCATCTGCTCCCCACCCCGACAACAGGGGATCTAAACCCGCTTCAATATTCGCGGCAGGGTGAATCGCCGCCCGGGGGGGGGGGGGGGGTGTTGATTTCTTTTTAGCCCCGGATTGACCCAACTCTGGGCGAATCTGCGTTGTTTAAAAAAATCTGTGTTCTTTTTTTTTGCTTTGCCGCCTTCAGATTCTGTGAATTCAAAGCAGGGTGCAGTGGCTCATGGGGGAGTGTCCAGGCCGGGTTGCGGCCTCACCCGGGGGGGGGGGAGCCCACGGGCCGGAGAGGCCCAGCTGGGGCACGACAGAGGTGGGGGGAGGCTGCACGCTGGCGAGATGTTGACTACCTCGCCTGGTACACAGGAGGTCGTGGGTTCGATCCCGACCCTGACGTCTGCTGCTGTATATTTGGAGTGTGGATGTGGCTAGGAGATGTTAACTACCTCGCCTGGTACGCAGGAGTTCGTGGGTTCGATCCCGACCCTGATGGCGCCTGCTGCTGCTGTATATTTGGAGTTAGCATGTCTCTCTTTCATCATCATCATAACGGTGGCTATGAGATGTTAACTACCTCGCCTGGTATACAGGAGGTCGTGGGCTCGATCCCGACCCTGATTATGCCTGCTGCTGTATATTTGGAGTTAGCGTGTCTCTATCATCATCACGGTGGCTATGAGATGTTAACTACCTCGCCTGGTACACAGGAGGTCGTGGGTTCGATCCCGACCCTGACGTCTGCTGCTGTATATTTGGAGTGTGGATGTGGCTATGAGATGTTAACTACCTCGCCTGGTATACAGGAGGTCGTGGGTTCGATCCCGACCCTGATGATGCCTGCTGCTTTATATTTGGAGTGTGGATGTGGCTAGGAGATGTTGACTACCTCGCCTGGTACGCAGGAGGTCGTGGGTTCGATCCCGACCCTGATGATGCCTGCTGCTGTATATTTGGAGTTAGCGTGTCTCTCTCTATCATCATCGTCACGGTGGCTATGAGAAGTTAACTACCTCGCCTGGTACACAGGAGCTCGTAGGTTCGATCCCGACCCTGATGATGCCTGCTGCTGTATATTTGGAGTTAGCGTGTCTCTATCATCATTGTCACGGTGGCTATGAGAAGTTAACTACCTCGCCTGGTATACAGGAGGTCGTGTGTTCGATCCGAACCCTGATGATGCCTGCTGCTGTATATTTGGAGTTAGCGTGTCTCTATCATCATTGTCACGGTGGCTAGGAGATGTTAACTACCTCACCTGGTATACAGGATGTCGTGGGTTCGATCCCGACCCTGACGTCTGCTGCTGTTTATTTGGAGTGTGGATGTGGCTATGAGATGTTAACTACCTCGCCTGGTATACAGGAGGTCGTGGGTTCAATCCCGACCCTGATGACGCCTGCTGCTTTATATTTGGAGTTTGCGTGTCTCTCTCTTTCATCATCATCATAATCATCAAGGTGGCTATGAGATGTTAACTACCTCGCCTGGCATGCGGTAGGTCGTGGGTTCGATCCCGACCCTGATGATGCCTGCTGCTGCTGCTGTATATTTGGAGTTTGCGTGTCTCTCTCTCTCTCTCCCCGTGGTGGCATGGATTTTTTTCCCTCCGGGTCCCCCACTTTTTCCTCCCCCACATTTCGAATCGTCGTCACACGCTCGGAGTGTTTGGCCGCTGCTTTAAATTGCGACGCGATGGAAAGCCGCCACTTGGTCGTGCTGACGTAACTTGTGACCGCCAGGCCACTCCTGAAGAGGAGCTATTCATCCGTAGCTCGGTGTTGGGGGCCTTACCTGGTTAAAAACAATATATATATAAAAAAACACGATTTATAGATATTCAGAATCCTTTTATTTAGACAGTAAAAGCTTGTGGATTGCGAGCAAGTTTTACCCTTTTAACTGGCACAAAAACTGACACCTTTATTCAAGGCATCATGTTTGCAATAACCACAACACAAGCAGTCAAAATGCAAACAAAAAAGACAACTCTGATAATACTATGCACTGTCCTTGAATTTGATTGGTCCACACCCGAGACAGCTTTTCTTAGAGCCTAGTCTCCATTGGTGTTGGACCAGATGACGCCATAAGACTAGGCTCTAAGAAAAGCCGTCTCGGGTGTGGACCAATCAAATTCAAGGACAGTGCCAATATTATTATCAGAGTTGTCTTTTTTGTTTGCATTTTGACTGCTTGTGTTGTGGTTATTGCAAACATGATGCCTTGAACAAAGGTGTCAGTTTTTGTGCCAGTTAAAAGGGTAAAACCTATTCCTATATCTTGTTACTGGCAACGGAGGTCTCATAATGATTGCGAGCAACTTGGTCTGCGAGTGTTTTGCAAGACGAGCTAAACGTTTTAAATAAATATTAATTTGATAAACGTGCGAGAAGGGGGAGGGGGGGGTGTCTTGCAATACGAGTAGTAGTACGTATATTGCACACACACGGTGACCCATCTCCCGCACCCTACACACAACAAAAGACGGATTAACTCATCCCTGCACACACACAAGGACCCATCCCCCCCCTCCGCACCCCACCGTAAGTCCCCCCACATGGCCCCTCCCACACCCCCCCCGCCCCACCTCAACCTGTATTTAAGCGCTAGGTTCCCAGAGCCTCGCAGCGATTTTGGCTGTGACTGGTCCCACCTGAAGGCGGAAGCTTGCGTTGCCTCCGAAACGTCGTATTTTAATTGTTTATTTTAATTCGTTTTACCTGCGTGACTTTGCCGAAATAAAACCAAAGAGTAGTACGTGTGCACGCTTTGTACTGCCGAGCGTCACGCGATCACAACTGACATACGAGTGCTTCGATCTACGAGTGCTTTGGATTACAAACACGTTTCCGGAACGAATTATGCTCGAAAATCCCGAGGTTTTACGCTGTACTTGCAAGCCAGGGGAATCCGATGAGCTACAGAGCTCTCGTTTGTTTTTCATAAATATATTCGGGGTGCTCGCTAAGAGCACTCGCGCCCCAGCAGTCTGCTCAAAGCGACACGGAGAATATTTGTCTCTGCCTGTATATTAAACGGAGGTAGTGGAGGAGCGGTGGCTCTCATAGTTCATCGGTACCGCGCTAGGAACCCGGCGACCTGAGTTCGATTCCTTGCCACTGCCGACATCGGCGGGCGGTGATATCCGAACCGTTCCTGGGTCTACCCTATGGCAACTAAGACGTGAACGAGTAGCACGTACGCGCTGGTGAGACAGGGTTTGGCCACACCACTGGTTAGCACAACATCCTGACGCTAACAGCACCAACCGTTTGTTTGTCTTGATTTGAAGCTTTCGTGACTGCAGGAATCCATACTATTTGGTTCTTTCGGTAAAGTTGTCACGTAGGTATATATATAAAAGTCACGTAGGTATATATATTTTTTTATTTTATACCTACGTGATTTTACCGAAATAACGAAAGAGTAGGGAAGTCCCCATTTCATTGTTTCCGCCAGGGCCCATGCCAAACCGCTCTGCCCAGCACCGTCACTCGGCGTTATTACTCCAAGCGTGTTTGTCCGCCTCCAGAATAACAATGGGGATCTTCATTTAGACTGTGCGGAATCTGAAGAGCTGTAAAGCTCTTTTTTAAACAAATTGATTGGACGGGGGCGGCGGGGGGGCGGGCATTTAATTAATTCCGCCAGGGCCCTTACCAAACTACTCCGCTACGATGCCACTCTGCCCGGCACCGTCACTCTGCGCTATTTCTCCACTTGTTTGTCCCCCTTCGGTATAACAATGGGAGTCTTAATTTAGAGCGATGAATCCGATGAGCTCTGAAGCTTTTCACAGATGTCTTTTGGGGGTTGAGGGGGAGTGGTGGTGCTAAAGGGGGGGGGGGGTTGGGGGCCCCTGCAGTCATTCAATAATTTGTGAGTGAATCGTTGTTTCCGTGTCACACGAGAGAGCAGGGAGGGGAACAACAGCGTGGCGTGTTGTTGTGGTGACCGAATCTCTGATGTCGCCGAATCTGCGCTGACCGAATCTGTGTTGCGGCTGCGTCTGCGGTGGTGTGCGCGACGGATTGTGCCTCGAACGCAAATCCCCGTTGCTGAGAGCGAATCGGCGCGACAATGAATCTGTCATCGCGATTAAATCCGTTGCCACGGCGGAGACATCCGTTACCACGGCTGAAGTCATCCGTTGCCACGGCTGAGACATCCGTTGCCACGGCTGAAGACATCCGTTGCCACGGCTGAAACATCCGTTGCCACGGCTGAGACATCCGTTGCCACGGCTGAAGACATCCGTTGCCGCGGCTGCGACATCCGGTGCCGCGGCTGAGACATCCGTTGCCACGGCTGAGACATCCGTTGCCACGTGTGAGACATCCGTTGCCACGGCTGAGACATCCGTTGCCACGTGTGAGACATCCGTTGCCGCGGCTGAGACATCCGTTGCCACGGCTGAGACATCCGTTGCCGCGGCTGAGACATCCGTTGCCACGGCTGAGACATCCGTTGCCGCGGCTGAGACATCCGTTGCCGCGGCTGAGACATCCGTTGCCACGGCTGAGACATCCGTTGCCGCGGCTGAGACATCCGTTGCCACGGCTGAGACATCCGTTGCCACGGCTGAAGACATCCGTTGCCACGGCTGAGACATCCGTTGCCGCGGCTGAGACATCCGTTGCCGCGGCTGCGACATCCGTTGCCGCGGCTGAGACGTCCGTTGCCGCGGCTGAGACATCCGTTGCCGCGGCTGAGACATCCGTTGCCACGGCTGAGACATCCGTTGCCGCGGCTGAGACGTCCGTTGCCGCGGCTGAGACGTCCGTTGCCGCGGCTGAGACATCCGTTGCCGCGGCTGAGACGTCCGTTGCCGCGGCTGAGACATCCGTTGCCGCGGCTGAAGACATCCGTTGCCACGGCTGAGACATCCGTTGCCACGTGTGAGAACCCATTGCCGCGGCTGAGACATCCGGTGCCGCGGCTGAGACATCCGTTGCCACGTGTGAGACATCCGTTGCCACGGCTGAGACATCCGTTGCCACGGCTGAGACGTCCGTTGCCGCGGCTGAGACGTCCGTTGCCACGGCTGCGACGTCCGTTGCCGCGGCTGAGACGTCCGTTGCCACGGCTGAGCATCCGTTGCCACGGCTGAGACGTCCGTTGCCACGTGTGAGACATCCGTTGCCGCGGCTGAGACGTCCGTTGCCACGGCTGAGACGTCCGTTGCCACGTGTGAGACATCCGTTGCCACGGCTGAGACATCCGTTGCCACGTGTGAGAACCCATTGCCGCGGCTGAGACATCCGTTGCCACGGCTGAGACATCCGTTGCCGCGGCTGAGACGTCCGTTGCCACGGCTGAGACGTCCGTTGCCACGGCTGAGACATCCGTTGCCACGGCTGAGACATCCGTTGCCACGTGTGAGAACCCATTGCCGCGGCTGAGACATCCGTTGCCACGTGTGAGACATCCGTTGCCACGGCTGAGACGTCCGTTGCCGCGGCTGAGACGTCCGTTGCCACGGCTGAGACGTCCGTTGCCACGGCTGAGACGTCCGTTGCCACGTGTGAGACATCCGTTGCCGCGGCTGAGACGTCCGTTGCCACGTGTGAGACATCCGTTGCCACGGCTGAAGACGTCCGTTGCCGCGGCTGAGACGTCCGTTGCCACGGCCGTGAACGTGTGGCGCGTGAACGTGGCGAGTCCGCTCTCGGGCGTGAATCCGAGTTGGTGAGCGTGACACCCTGTGTCGCTGCGGGATCTCTTCACCTGCGTTGTTGCACACGTGAACACAGGCGCAGCTACCCCCCCCCCCCCCCCCAAAATCGAAGATAAATTCCGACCACCGTGGAGCTCCGAGCGAGGAGGCGTAAGGCAGCGGCTGCCCTGTGGTGCGCCTCCTCGCTCCGCGGCGTTCATCCGCACACTGCCTTTCGCTCGCGCAGCGAACGCGAAAGATGTCCGCGCGTCGAATTTTCTTCCTTCTTTTACTCGTCGACACGATTTGTAGGGGGGGGGGGCAGGGAGGTGGGGGGCAGGGGGTCTCCCGCAACCCGGGGAAACTGTCGGTCCGTGTGCGTCGCCGCGGCGATCGAAGTTGAATCGGGTGTCCGCCACGAGCCTGCGGTTGCCATGTTGTGGTGCCGACCGAATCTCTGATGTCGCCGAATCTGCGCTGACCGAATCTGTGTTGCGGCTGCGTCTGCGGTGGTGTGCGCGACGGATTGTGCCTCGAACGCAAATCCCCGTTGCTGAGAGCGAATCGGCGCGACAATGGATCTGCCGTCGCGACTTGCCGTGCGTCAAAGCGAGGACGCGCTCGGTGATTTTCCACACGGGGGGGGCTCTTGTGCGTACGGTGATGGTGGCGGTGATGCTGGTGGTGATGCTGGTGGTGATGCTGGTGGTGATGCTGGCGGTGATGCTGGCGGTGATGCTGGCGGTGATGCTGGCGGTGATGCTGGCGGTGATGCTGGCGGTGATGCTGGCGGTGATGCTGGCGGTGATGCTGGCGGTGATGCTGGCGGTGATGCTGGCGGTGATGCTGGCGGTGATGCTGGCGGTGATGCTGGCAGTGATGCTGGCGGTGATGCTGGTCGTGATGCTGGCGGTGATGCTGGCGGTGATGCTGGCGGTGATGCTGGTCGTGATGCTGGTGGTGATGCTGGCGGTGATGCTGGCGGTGATGCTGGTGGTGATGCTGGCGGTGATGCTGGCGGTGATGCTGGTCGTGATGCTGGCGGTGATGCTGGCGGTGATGCTGGTGGTGATGCTGGTGGTGATGCTGGCGGTGATGCTGGCGCCGGCGGTGACGGGGAGCGCCAGCGCGACGAGCTCGATTCCGGCGACGATTTATCTGAACTGGTTCCGGGCCTCCCCTAGGTCGACTCGGCCTCAAAATGAGTAGCCGGCGCGGCGCGGCGTGGCGCGGCAGTAGGCGAGAGGCGACCGGGCGCGGTGCAGGCCATCCCGTGTGCCGGGCCTGCGTAGCCGCTGCTGGAACTTGCGAACAGCACTTTGCCCCCACAGTGTCAAGGCCATACGGGGGATCTTTGTCTTTGCGTGTTTGGGGAGCAGTGGCACAAGCGGGGTTGGCGCGTCGCGCTGCGAACACCGGCGACACACGTTCACGTTCCCGCTCAAGGCCACCAACACCATCGGTGACGGTTAACTTGAACCAGTGCTGGGTCTCGCCTAGGTCGAATCGGCCTCAAAAATGAGTACCTGGTGCGGTGTGCAGTAAGCGTTGCAGCTGGGGAGACAAAGGCGGCCGGGCGTGGTGCTGACCACCCACACCCTCGTGTGCCACAGTGCCGGCAGCCTTCATAGGCGCTGCTGCACGCTACTCACAGCACTTGCTCCTATAGTCTATTAAAGCTATATGGAGGATCTATGATTTTGCCTTTGTGTGCCATTGTGCCAGCCTTCATAAGCAGTGCTCGCAAACAGCACTTGCCCCTATAGTCTGTTAAGGATATATGGGGGATGTTTGTCTTTGTGGTGCTGGCCACCCACCCCCTCGTGTGCCACAGTGCCGGTAGCCTTCATAGGCGCTGCTGCTGCTGATACTCGCTACTAACAGCACTTTCCCCTACTGCCTGTTAGAGGCTACACGGGGGAGCTTTGTCTGTGTCTGTGTGTGTGTGAGGTGCTTGCTAACAGCACTTGCCCCTGCAGTCTGTTAGAGGCTACACGGGGGAGCTTTGTGTGTGAGGTGCTCGCTAAAAGCACTTGCCCCTACAGCCTGTTACAGCCTACACGGGGGATCTGTGTGTCTGTGTGTGAGGTGCTCGCTACTAACAGCACTTGCCCCTACAGCCTGTTACAGCCTACACGGGGGATCTTTGTCTGTGTCTGTGTGTGAGGTGCTCGCTACTAACAGCACTTGCCCCTACAGCCTGTTACAGCCTACACGGGGGATCTTTGTCTGTGTCTGTGTGTGAGGTGCTCGCTACTAACAGCACTTGCCCCTACAGCCTGTTACAGCCTACACGGGGGATCTTTGTCTGTGTCTGTGTGTGAGGTGCTTGCTACTAACAGCACTTGCCCCTACAGCCTGTTACAGCCTACATGGGGGATCTTTGTCTGTGTCTGTGTGTGAGGTGCTCGCTACTAACAGCACTTGCCCCTACAGCCTGTTAGAGGCTACACGGGGGATCTTTGTGTCTGTGTCTGTGTGTGAGGTGCTCGCTACTAACAGCACTTGCCCCTACAGCCTGTTACAGCCTACACGGGGGATCTTTGTGTCTGTGTGTGAGGTGCTCGCTACTAACAGGACTTGCCCCTACAGCCTGTTAAAGGCTACACGGGGGATCTTTGTGTCTGTGTCTGTGTGTGAGGTGCTCGCTGGGTCATGTAGCCCGCATGCCCAGCCACCGCATGCCGAAATAGCTTTTGTTTGGCCGGATTGAGGGGGCTGAGCGGGCGCGGCACGGGCTAGAGAAGAGATGGAGTGATGTGGTACAGGAGGACGTGGAGCTGAGTGGACTTGCCGATGACTGGTACCAGCGGTGTCAACAACGGCCTCTGTGGAGGAGGCTCGTGAAGGATGCTACTGGGCAGTTGGAGGCAGTCGCCCTCCAACAACAACGGAGGGCGGAGGAGCGACGCTCACAACAACGAGCGGAATGCCGGGTGGCTAAAGCACAGCAGGTTGGCACAGTAGGGGGCACAGGTGGTGCATCAGCCAGTCATCTCAGTCAGTCGACCCGTGGCACCTGGGTCTGCCCAGTGACCTCCTGCCAGCGGGCGTTCGACACTTCACGTGGCCTCACGGTGCACATAGCCTGGCACAAGCGTCGTGGTGACGTCACCGCCACTTAGTGGCGAATGGCGGTTGTTGTTGTTGTTGTTGGTGCTCGCTACTAACAGCACTTGCCCCTGCAGCCTGTTACAGCCTACACGGGGGATCTTTGTGTCTGTGTGTGAGGTGCTCGCTACTAACAGCACTTGCCCCTACAGCCTGTTACAGCCTACACGGGGGATCTTTGTCTGTGTCTGTGTGTGAGGTGCTCGCTACTAACAGCACTTGCCCCTACAGCCTGTTACAGCCTACACGGGGGATCTTTGTCTGTGTCTGTGTGTGAGGTGCTTGCTACTAACAGCACTTGCCCCTACAGCCTGTTACAGCCTACACGGGGGATCTTTGTCTGTGTCTGTGTGTGAGGTGCTCGCTACTAACAGCACTTGCCCCTACAGCCTGTTACAGCCTACACGGGGGATCTTTGTCTGTGTCTGTGTGTGAGGTGCTTGCTACTAACAGCACTTGCCCCTACAGCCTGTTACAGCCTACACGGGGGATCTTTGTCTGTGTCTGTGTGTGAGGTGCTCGCTACTAACAGCACTTGCCCCTATACAGCCTGTTACAGCCTACACGGGGGATCTTTGTCTGTGTCTGTGTGTGAGGTGCTCGCTACTAACAGCACTTGCCCCTACAGCCTGTTACAGCCTACATGGGGGATCTTTGTCTGTGTCTGTGTGTGAGGTGCTCGCTACTAACAGCACTTGCCCCTATACAGCCTGTTACAGCCTACACGGCGGCGGGGGGGGGATCTTTGTTTTCAACGGCGATGGCAATCCCAGCGTAGGCCCGATGTGCAGGATGAAATGAGCGGCAGGGCGCTGCCTCCTCCTCCTCCGCCGCCACGCAGCCACCGCACGCCACTTCGACGGCGATGCCGACGCCGCATCTGTTTTGTCGCAACAGAGAAGCCATCGCTGGGGTGTGGGTGTGCTTCTCCTGCTGCTGCTGCTGCTGCTGCTCTTCCTGCCGCTGCTGCCGCCCGTACGTTTGGGGCTTGGCCGTCACCGACGGGCGAGGGAGCGGCGTTCGATCGCTGGGTGCGCGAGGTCCTTGCCTGCTACACCACCCCCCCCCCTCTCTACGCCTCCCGCTATGTCTCTCCCTACTCTTCCCATCGCTCCCCCGCCATCCATCTTTCCGCGTCGTTAACTCTTCTCCCTCGCGACCCCCTGCGCCCTATATGCCTGGCTCCACCCGGCATGTGCCGAACGAATGCGCTGCTTGTAAGGTGGCGGACTCAATGACGTGCGCGCGCACGCACGCACGCACGCACACAAAGTGCTTCTTGCCACAAATGAACCACCGCTAACCTTGCTGCTTTGCCGATCTCGTCAAGGGGCTCTAAGCCGTCGCCGTCATCATCACGACCACTCCGGTCATCGTCCTCGCGGCGGCGGCTTTTGGCCGGCCATCGAAGACAGAAGGTGGCCATCATCTTTGTTGATCAAGCGCAGATACAACCTGCGTCAGGAGCAGTCGTGGAGTAGTAGTAGTGTGATACAACCTGCGTCGGGAGCAGTCGCGGAGTAGTAGTGTGTTGTCATCATCGTCATCATCGTCGTCATCATCGTCGTCGCTGTGACGTCTCCTTCTTGGTAGTCTGTGGATGGGGGCATGGCGTCACTGCGCCTTGTACTCACGGTCGGTTCTGGGTGACCACGGCCGCACACTGCACAGGTTTAGAATGTCCACGTGCAATGTTAAGACTATTGGCAATGTTAGTCTATGGGTAATGTTAGTCTATGGGTAATGTTAGTCTATGGGCAATGTTAGTCTATGGGCAATGTTAGACTATGGGCAATGTTAATCTATGGGCAATGTTAGTCTATGGGTAATGTTAGTCTATGGGCAATGTGAGTCTATGGGCAATGTTAGACTATGGGCAATATTAGTCTATGGGCAATGTTAGACTCTGGGGCAATGTTAGACTATGGGCAATGTTAGACTCCGAAGCAATGTTAGTCTATGGGCAATCGTGTTCTTTCGTACAGCTAATGTAGATGCAGAGCAACAGCTTACAATTTCACATTCGGGTGACCAAGCCCAGATAAACCTGCGTTAGCTCCAGTAGCGAAGTAGTTAGTGAGTGTATCATCGTCATAATCATCGTCGTCGCTGTGATGTCCTCCTTCTTCGTAATTTGTGGATGGGGGTGGGGTGGCAGCAACGCTTCGTTGCGCCTTGGATTGTGGCCTCTGTCCTGGATGACCACGGCCCCCCAGCTACTCCTGGAGAGTTTTTAATCTTCCATTTACGCATCGTCAGGTGTGTCCGCATCTACCGCTGCTGCCACGGTTTGTGCAGTGGATGATGCGGTTTAGGGGTGGACCATGAGCAGCTTCGCGGAAGATCAAAACCCAGAAATGCGGTGATGTTGCCGGAACCCCCCACACCGCTATGTTGCATCTCTGTGTGTGTGTGTGTGTGCGAGTTGAACTTCTTTCGCACCGTGCGTAGCCAACCGTGGCTTATCGGAGGTGCCGGGGGGGGACGGACAACAAACGAAACACAAAAAGCTGTTCGAAAGAAGTTAGTTTTGAATTTAGTATGGTGCAGTAGTGTACAGTGTAGTGTATTGTTGTGTATAGCGTAGTTTAGTCTATAGTAGCTTAGTGTAGTGTAAAGTATTGTAGTGTATAGAAGTGTAGTGTATAGTAGCGTAGTGTATAGTAGCGTAGCGTAGTGTATAGTAGCGTAGCGTAGTGTATAGTAGCGTAGTGTATAGTAGCGTAGTGTATAGTAGCGTAGTGTATAGTAGGGTAGTGTATAGTAGGGTAGTGTATAGTAGGGTAGCGTAGTGTATAGTAGCGTAGTGTATAGTAGCGTAGTCTATAGTAGCGTAGTGTATAGTAGCGTAGTGTATAGTAGGGTAGCGTAGTGTATAGTAGCGTAGTGTATAGTAGCGTAGTGTATAGTAGCGTAGTGTATAGTAGGGTAGTGTATAGTAGGGTAGTGTATAGTAGGGTAGTGTATAGTAGCGTAGTGTATAGTAGCGTAGTGTATAGTAGCGTAGTGTATAGTAGCGTAGTGTATAGTAGCGTAGTGTATAGTAGCGTAGTGTATAGTAGCGTAGTGTATAGTAGCGTAGTGTATAGTAGGGTAGTGTATAGTAGGGTAGCGTATAGTAGGGTAGCGTATAGTAGGGTAGCGTATAGTAGGGTAGCGTATAGTAGGGTAGCGTATAGTAGCGTAGCGTATAGTAGCGTAGCGTAGTGTATAGTAGCGTAGTGTATAGTAGCGTAGTGTATAGTAGCGTAGTGTATAGTAGCGTAGTGTATAGTAGCGTAGTGTATAGTAGCGTAGTGTATAGTAGCGTAGTGTATAGTAGCGTAGTGTATAGTAGGGTAGTGTATAGTAGGGTAGCGTAGTGTATAGTAGGGTAGTGTATAGTAGGGTAGCGTAGTGTATAGTAGCGTAGTGTATAGTAGCGTAGTGTATAGTAGCGTAGTGTATAGTAGGGTAGTGTATAGTAGGGTAGCGTAGTGTATAGTAGGGTAGCGTAGTGTATAGTAGCGTAGTGTATAGTAGCGTAGTGTATAGTAGGGTAGCGTAGTGTATAGTAGGGTAGCGTAGTGTATAGTGGGGTAGTGTATAGTGGGGTAGTGTATCGTAGCCTAGTGTGTAGTAGCGTAGTGTGTAGTGTAGTGTATAGTAGCGTAATATATAGTAGCGTAGAGTGGTGTGGTGTAGGGTAGCGTAGCGTATAGTGGCGTAGTGTATGGTAGCGTAGTGTATAGTAGGGTAGTGTATAGTAGCGTAGTGTGTAGTAGCGTAATGTGTAGTAGCGTAATGTGTAGTGTAGTGTATAGTAGTGTAGTGTATAGTAGCGTAATATATAGTAGTGTCGTGTGGTGTTTAGTAGCGTAGTATATAGTAGCGTAGTGTATAGTAGTGTAGTATATAGTAGATTAGCGTAGTATATAGTAGCGTAGTGTAGTGTATAGTAACGTAGAGTGTAGTTTATCGTAGTGTAGTGCCTTCACAGAGCCTTTGTCAAGGGGTGCCTCTGCGGATGTGTATACTTTAACTTAGCTATTTCAATGAGCCATTTCAATGCTAAATTATATGCTAATTCCTTTGTCAAGGCGCTTTGTTTCTTCTCACACAGCTTAAAGGTCGTGATCTGAGCGTGGCTTTTTTCACTCCAGCGCTGTTCTCCAGACAGTCTCGTCCCTTCACCTGATGAAGGCCGCTTGTGTTGTGGCCGAAACATCATGATTTTTGTTTTTTTATTTTTTACCTACGTGACTTTACCCAATAGAACCAAAGAGTAGAGCCCAATGTGTTCGCTTACTGACCATTCTTGCCCTGTTAACGATGGGCTGTTGTAGGCAAAGTAAATGTTAATTAATGCATCGATTATCCGCGTTTCTAATACTATTTTGTGTTTATGATGTTGTCAGCATCTTTACGTATTGTTTAAATATTGAAAAAGAACAATATCTGTAAAATTTTGATTTCGAGCTTTCGTGACTGCAGTGATTCACATTCTTGGTTCTTTCGGTAAAGTCACGTTGAAGGGAAACAATAAAATAATAATAATATATATAAAACAATAAAATTCTCACGACGTTTCGACTGTAATGAAAAACAGTCGAAACGTCGTGAGAATTGTATTGTTTTATATGCATTATTATTTGATTGTTTCCCTTCAACGTGACTTTACCGAAAGCACCAAGAATAACAATATCCGTTGCTTGAATGTTATCGTGAAATTGAGCCTTGTAACGTCCATTCCCCACGCTCGCTTAAGGACCAAATCGCTTTAACGGCCGGTTTCGTGGAACCAATCGCCGTAGTTTACGAGGAGGAGGAGGATGGGGAGGATGAGGAGGATGAGGAGGATGGGGAGGATGGGGAGGATGGGGAGGATGAGGAGGATGAGGAGGATGGGGAGGATGGGGATGATGGGGAGGATGGGGAGGATGAGGAGGATGAGGAGGATGAGGAGGATGGGGAGGATGGGGAGGATGAGGAGGATGGGGAGGATGGGGAGGATGGGGAGGATGAGGAGGATGGGGAGGATGGGGAGGATGAGGAGGATGAGGAGGATGGGGAGGATGAGGAGGATGGGGAGGATGGGGAGGATGAGGAGGATGGGGAGGATGGGGAGGATGGGGAGGATGGGGAGGATGGGGATGATGGGGATGATGGGGAGGATGAGGAGGATGGGGAGGATGAGGAGGATGAGGAGGATGGGGAGGATGGGGAGGATGAGGAGGATGGGGAGGATGGGGAGGATGGGGAGGATGAGGAGGATGGGGAGGATGGGGATGATGGGGATGATGGGGAGGATGGGGAGGATGAGGAGGATGGGGAGGATGGGGAGGATGGGGATGATGGGGAGGATGGGGAGGATGAGGAGGATGGGGAGGATGAGGAGGATGGGGAGGATGGGATTCCGCTGTGTTCTGATATCCCCTCCCCCTGGCCTGCCTCTCGGCCCTCTCCAGGGGGGGGGGTCATGTCGGAGTCGCTGGCGCAAGACAACGGCTGGGGCGGGGGGGCGGCCGCAGGGGAGGGGGGCCCGGCCGTCGTGCCCCCCGAACGCTACGACGCCCACCGGGCCAAGACGGCCGCCAGCCTCGCCTGGCTCCTCGGCAAGGCGTACGGCGCAGGTGAGCGCGCCGGTTGCCGCCGTCGCCGGCGGCAACGGCCGTAGTCGCCGCGGCGACGACACCGCCGCGCGACAGTCTCCGCGCTCGTCGCCGCGAGCAACCATTGTCCCTCCCCCTCCACCCCCCCCCCCTCTCTCCACCCCCCCCCCTGCGCGTTCTCCGCAGACCACGTGCCTGAGGACCTGCGTGACCCCTTCTACACGGACCAGTACGAGCAGGAGCACATCAAGCCTCCCGTGACCCGCCTGCTGCTCACCGGCGAGCTCTACTCTCAGGTGTGCGGTGCTTTTAGCTTGGTGTCATCTCCCCACACCCCCAGCACCCCCAGCACCAACACCACCAACACCACCACCACCACCACCCCCGCACCTCCAGTTTGGACGGAAGGCCACGTACGTACGGTGTGAAAGAAGTTCACACCGTACGTACGTACGTACACACGCGCATGGACTCGCACGGAGCTCCGCGGGGCAGTTCCGATTTTTTTCCACGGTCGGCTATTCACGCACAGTGTGAGAGAAGCCTTCCGTGCGTACACACGCGCGCATGGACTCGCACGGAGCCCCGCACAGAGCACTTCTGATTAGCGCGGTCGGCGAAATAAGCTCGGCGTGCGAGACGCGCGCCTTGTCGTCGCCGTGGTTGTCGCCACGGTTCCGCTCGGTGACCCGGTTAAGCCTCCTCCTCCTCGACGGAGGAGGAGGCTTAACCGGGACCCAAACCGAATTCCGGGAGTCGTGAAAGAAGTTCCCAGGTTGCGTGCGGCGAAACATATTGCTGTCCGGTTCTTCTGTGTACCGTGGCGTCGGGTGGTGTCCTTCCTGGAGGACACCGCATTACAGAAATGATCTCGTTACGATGTGTATTATGTTGATAATCAATGTGATCAATATATAATGTAGGGGGGGGTAAAGCACAGTCCGCGATAACACGCGAGGTGCGTAACGCAGGGCCCGAGCAAAGACCGGGGCGTGCGTGGTGGGTCGCATCTAGAAGTGGCATCCAGCAGTATCCCAATTCCCCGTGCGATGCTGACGGTGATGATGATGCTGATGCTACGCCAAGGCAACCGTTGTGACCACCGCTTATTCCTACCCGCGCGGTGTAGTAGCGTTCGTTCGATCGCTTTATATCCGATCGGTGAGATGCGTATTGCAGGCCGGACAAGACTGAGGGGTGTGTGGTGGGTATCATCTAGACCAGTGGTTCTTAACCTTGTTGGAGGTACCGAACCCCACCAGTTTCATATGCGCATTCACCGAACCCCTCTTTAGTGAAAAATAAAATGTGATTTTTTTCAAATTCAAGACATAGATATGTTTTTTACTGGTACACAAAATGAGCCGTGCATGAACATTACCTTGTTCAAAGAATAAAACCAACACAATGCATAAACTCACAACAAATTACATACCTGGAAATCAATGTGACTTCTGCTGTTGCCTTTGAGAGATCAGTTCAGATATGCGTGGCTTCACCTTGGCAAGTGCCACTCTCATGTCATTTTCACAGCAAAGTCTGTTCCTTTTCTTCGTTTTTATGTCCAGCATCCTCGAAAAGGATTGCTCACAAAGATATGTTGTAACAAATGGTATAAAAAAATCCAGGGCTTTCTTAGCAATAACTGGATACTTGTTCATTTGTCGACACCAAAACGTTGAGAGCGTTGTTGTTCTGAAGAGTTGCTGTTGAACCTGGCTCTGCTGAATTTCAATGATTTCGTCGAGGAATTCATCATTGACATCTGCTGTTTCAACAGCAAACGTGAACGGCTGTCTCACCCATGCTGGATATGACTCTCTTGTAGGGAAATATCCGTCGAGAGACTTTGCAAGCTCATCTAAGTGCGTGGCAATTGTTTGCTTCAGTTCCGTGGATACAGAAATATCTCCGATTCCAGACACATCTTCGATCTTACTTGCACAGTCGTCCAGAAGCGGGAAGTTTGCGAAGTTATTGTTCTCTGTTCGTCGTTTCCATAACGGTAGCTTTTTTTTAAAAGCCTTCAGGTGTTCTTCCGCTTCCATGATATTGACTCCACCACCCTGCATCTGCTGATTGAGATGATTGAGAGCTGCGAATATATCAGCCATGTACGCTAAAATGAGAATGAACTCAGGATTTTTGAAGCAATCTGCATGGCAGTGTTGGTGCTCTTGCAAAAACAGGGCTAATTCCACACGCATGGCAAAAACACGATTCAGCACCTGTCCCCGGGATAACCACCGAATATTAGAATGGAGCAGAAGTACCTCAAATTCAGAGCCCATTTCTTTACACAGCTCACTGAAGATGCGGTGCCTCAGAGCACTTTTTCGCACATAGTTCACACATTCCACCACAGTTTTTAATACTTCTGCCATTTTTAGAGGTAAGGTTTTTGTTGCCAACGCATGCCTGTGCAGAATACAATGCGTCACAATGATGTGTGGTGCATCGGCCTTTACTAGCGCACCAAAACCAGACTTTCTTCCCAGCATGACTGGAGCTCCGTCCGTACAAACTGCAGAAACCATATCCCATGAAAGATTGTTGTCTCTGAAGAAGTCATCCACAAGCTTCTTCACATCGGCTGCCTTCGTTGTTGTTGTAAGAGGCTTACAAAATAAAAACTCTTCTTTTATCATGTCGTCTTTCACATAGCGTACAAAAACAGCAAGCTGGCTTAGATCAGAAACGTCTGTGGTTTCGTCGAGTTGAAGGCTGAATTTTGCCGGGCTTGAAATCAGATCCGCGACTACTTGAGCCAAGATGTCTTTACTCATGTCTTCTATTCTGTCACTGACGGTGTCATTTGAAAGGGGAATTTGGGATAATTTACCTTCGGCCGCTGTTCCGAGTATCAGATTCGCCATCTTTAATGCAGCTGGTTTCACAAGTGTTTCACCAATGGTGTGTGGCTTGCCCTGCTTTGCGATCAGGTAAGCAACTTCGTACGATGCTGTCAGGATCGGTTTGTTAACAGGTACAAATCCAAGAGCAGGCAGAGTGGCCCTTTCATCGAATCTGGCTCTCTTCACCCTGAATTCAGCAAGTGTTGTGTTCTTGTATTCCCCGTCTCCATGCAGCTTCAAGAAGTGTTCCTTTAGTTTTGCCGGTGCAAGACTAGAGTTGCTCAACTTGGCGTTGCAAATCATGCAGATAGGACGCTCACTCCCATCACGTTCCGTGATACATGAGAATCCATGTTGTACATATTCGTCCGACCACTTTCTTCTTTTGCCCGACATAGTATGGATAAAATATTAAAGAAATCACACGACGTACGACAACAACAGTCACACGTTGACTACTGAGTACGCACTAAATTCCCCGCAGCGCTGATTGGCCAAGCAGTGTAGCATGATCATCTGCAGCCAGTGATGGCCAAGCGGGCCGTGTGTGTCATCACAAATTTACACAATAATTCAAGTGTGTCCGGACCTCCGTGGCGGGGGCTCTGCCGAACCCCTGAGATCGACTCACCGAACCCCTGGGGTTCGATCGAACCCAGGTTAAGAACCACTGATCTAGACGCAGCATCCAGCAGCATCCCATCTCTCTCAACTTTCTCATGGCTCTCATCTCTCTCGCATTGCTCTTATCTCTCTCATCTCTCTCTCATCTCTCTCAACTCACTCATCTCTCTCTCATCTCTCTCTCAACTCTCTCTCAACTCATCTCTTTCAACTCTCTCTCATCTCTCTCTCATCTCTCTCTCAACTCTCTCTCAACTCTCTCTCAACTCTCTCTCATCTCTCTCTCATCTCTCTCATCTCATCTCTCTCATCTATCTCTCATCTCTCTCTCATCTCTCTCATCTCTCTCTCAACTTTCTCTCAACTCTCTCTCATCTCTCTCTCATCTCTCTCTTATCTATCTCTCATCTCTCTCTCATCTCTCTCTCTCATCTCTCTCTCTCATCTCTCTCTCTCATCTCTCTCTCATCTCTCTCTCATCTCTCTCTCATCTCTCTCTCATCTCTCTCTCATCTCTCATCTCTCTCTCATCTCTCTCTCATCTCTCTCTCGCTTCTCTCTCAACTCTCTCTCATCTCTCTCAACTCTCTCACCTCTCTCTCCCTTCTCGCTCCTCTCCCTCTCCGCGTGGGATGCTGTCCGGGGCCGGCGCCCCGCGTAGGTTTGCCTGCTGGTGATGCGCGGGGGCGGCGGCGGAGGCGGCGGCGGCGGCGGCGGCGGCGACAGGGGCCCCTCCGCGTGTCCCGGCGGGGGTCACGGGGCCGTGGTGCGAGCCCTGGCCGACAAGGGCCTGCACGTGCTGGGCGGCGGCGCGGGCGAGACCCCCATCACGGAGGACGACCTCGCGCGCACGCCCATCGACATGGTGAGAGGCTGACGCGACGGCCGGGTTTTGTTCAACTTAAAACTTCATCATCGGGGTTTTTCCCCCTTTTTTTTTCTTGCAACAAAACTGAAACCTTTTTGACAAAGGGGATTCATGTTTACTGCATTAACCGCAATACCTGCAGTCAAAATCGTTTTCTCACCCGATGACGGACGCCTGTGCTGTGGGCCGAAACGTCGTGCTTTTTCTTTCTGCTGTCGCCGTGGCGACTTCGCCGAATGAACCGGAGAGCGTGGATCCCTGCGGTCGCGAGAGCGTCAACTTAAAGCGGGGCGTCATCCTCTTTGGTTCTTTCGGTAAAGTCACCACCACGTAGAATGAGAATAAAATAACAAATTGATCAAATAAAATAACGCAATAATATTCTCACGACGTTTCGGCCACAACACAAGCGGCCTTCATCCGGTTGAAGGGACTAGACTGTCTGGAGGACAGCGCTGGAGTGAAGACAGTCTCGTCCCTTCACCTGATGAAGGCCGCTTGTGTTGTGGCCGAAACGTCGTGAGAATATTATTATTATCGCGTTATTTTATTTTATCAATTTATTATTTTACATCTCATTCTACGTGGTGGTGGTGGTGACTTTACCGAAAGAACCAAAGAAGATGAATCCTTGCAGTCACGAAAGCTTCAAATCGAAAGTTAAATCAAGGCGGTCGTGAAACAGTAACGGGTTGATTGGCAGATTTTGGATTTTGTTACACCGGGCCAGAAGGATTGGGGGGGGGGGGGGGTGCGGGGGGAGAGGGGGGGGGACCGGGGGGGGGGGGCTGCTGGCGTGAACGGCGGCAGAGCATCTCACCGGCAGTGCCGGAGCCGGCACTGCCGGTGAGATGCTCTGCCGCCAGTGGGGGGGGGGGGGGTTAAATTTTATTTTATTTTATTTTGCTTTCTTTCTTTCCTTTCCCCCCCTTTCTCTCTCGTCCTCTATTCCCCACGGAAGTGTCGCCGGGCTCCCGATACGAGTGCTCTTTGGTTCTGTGTTCATATTTATTGTGACGTCAACACGCGGGCCCCCGCAACGCCACGCGGAGAGGTTTCACGCGAGATGCGTGAACGTGGAGGGAGAGCGTGGAGGGGTATGCATGCCCTTAACTCATTCACTTAACGGGTCTCTGTGGGTCTCTATGAGTGTGGGTGTCTGTGGGTCTCTACGAGTGTGGGTCTCTGTGGGTCTCTGAGTGTGGGTGTCTGTGGGTCTCTATGAGTGTGGGTCTCTGTGGGTCTCTGAGTGTGGGTGTCTGTGGGTCTCTATGAGTGTGGGTCTCTGTGGGTCTCTATGAGCGTGGGTCTCTATGAGCGTGGGTCTCTGTGGGTCTCTATGAGTGTGGGTCTCTGTGGGTCTATGAGTGTGGGTCTCTGTGGGTCTCTATGAGCGTGGGTCTCTGTGGGTCTCTATGAGTGTGGGTCTCTGTGGGTTTCTATGAGTGTGGGTCTCTGTGGGTCTATGAGTGTGGGTCTCTGTGGGTCTCTATGAGTGTGGGTCTCTGTGGGTCTCTATGAGCGTGTGTCTCTGTGGGTCTCTATGAGTATGGGTTTCTGTGGGTTTCTGTGGGTCTCTATGAGTGTGGGTCTCTATGAGTATGGGTCTCTGTAGGTCTATGAGTATGGGTCTCTGTGGGTCTCTATGAGTGTGGGTCTCTATGAGTGTGGGTGTCTGTGGGTCTCTATGAGTGTGGGTCTCTGTGGGTCTCTATGAGTGTGGGTCTCTGTGGGTCTCTATGAGTGTGGGTCTCTGTGGGTCTCTTTGAGTGTGGGTCTCTGTGGGTCTCTATGAGCGTGGGTCTCTGTGGGTCTCTATGAGCGTGGGTCTCTGTGGGTCTCTG
This sequence comes from Petromyzon marinus, assembly GCF_048934315.1. Classification (NCBI taxonomy): domain Eukaryota; kingdom Metazoa; phylum Chordata; class Hyperoartia; order Petromyzontiformes; family Petromyzontidae; genus Petromyzon; species Petromyzon marinus. Next base: position 7,164,028 of record NC_133740.1, on the reverse strand, counting down.
TGAGTGGGTCTCTGTGGGTCTCTGAGTATGGGTCTCTGTGGGTCTCTGTGAGTATGGGTCTCTGTGGGTCTCTGTGAGTATGGGTCTCTGTGGGTCTCTGTGAGTATGGGTCTCTGTGGGTCTCTGTGAGTATGGGTCTCTGTGGGTCTCTGTGAGTGTGGGTCTCTGTGAGTATGGGTCTCTGTGGGTCTCTGTGAGTATGGGTCTCTGTGGGTCTCTGTGAGTATGGGTCTCTGTGGGTCTCTGTGAGTGTGGGTCTCTGAGTATGGGTCTCTGTGGGTCTCTGTGAGTATGGCTCTCTGAGTGTGGGTCTCTGTGGGTCTCTATGAGTGTGGGTCTCTGTGGGTCTCTATGAGTGTGGGTCTCTATGAGTATGGGTCTCTGTGGATCTCTATGAGTGTGGGTCTCTGTGGGTCTCTATGAGTGTGGGTCTCTATGGGTCTCTATAAGCGTGGGTCTCTGTGAGTATGGGTCTCTGTGGGTCTCTCTGAGTATGGGTCTATGTGGGTCTCTATGAGTATGGGTCTCTGTGGGTCTCTATGAGTATGGGTCTCTGTGGGTCTCTGTGAGTATGGGTCTCTGTGGGTCTCTCTGAGTATGGGTCTATGTGGGTCTCTCTGAGTATGGGTCTATGTGGGTCTCTCTGAGTATGGGTCTATGTGGGTCTCTATGAGTATGGGTCTATGTGGGTCTCTGAGTGTGGGTCTCTGTGGGTCTCTGAGTGTGGGTTTCTGTGGGTCTCTATGAGTGTGGGTCTCTGTGGGTCTCTATGAGCGTGGGTCTCTATGAGCGTGGGTCTCTGTGGGTCTCTATGAGTGTGGGTCTCTGTGGGTCTATGAGTGTGGGTCTCTGTGGGTCTCTATGAGCGTGGGTCTCTGTGGGTCTCTATGAGTGTGGGTCTCTGTGGGTTTCTATGAGTGTGGGTCTCTGTGGGTCTATGAGTGTGGGTCTCTGTGGGTCTCTATGAGTGTGGGTCTCTGTGGGTCTCTATGAGCGTGTGTCTCTGTGGGTCTCTATGAGTATGGGTTTCTGTGGGTTTCTGTGGGTCTCTATGAGTGTGGGTCTCTATGAGTATGGGTCTCTGTAGGTCTATGAGTATGGGTCTCTGTGGGTCTCTATGAGTGTGGGTCTCTATGAGTGTGGGTGTCTGTGGGTCTCTATGAGTGTGGGTCTCTGTGGGTCTCTATGAGTGTGGGTCTCTGTGGGTCTCTATGAGTGTGGGTTTCTATGAGTATGGGTCTCTGTGGATCTCTATGAGTGTGGGTCTCTGTGGGTCTCTTTGAGTGTGGGTCTCTGTGGGTCTCTATGAGCGTGGGTCTCTGTGGGTCTCTATGAGCGTGGGTCTCTGTGGGTCTCTGTGAGTGGGTCTCTGTGGGTCTCTGAGTATGGGTCTCTGTGGGTCTCTGTGAGTATGGGTCTCTGTGGGTCTCTGTGAGTATGGGTCTCTGTGGGTATCTGTGAGTATGGGTCTCTGTGGGTCTCTGTGAGTGTGGGTCTCTGTGAGTATGGGTCTCTGTGGGTCTCTGTGAGTATGGGTCTCTGTGGGTCTCTGTGAGTATGGGTCTCTGTGGGTCTCTGTGAGTGTGGGTCTCTGAGTATGGGTCTCTGTGGGTCTCTGTGAGTATGGCTCTCTGTGGGTCTCTATGAGTGTGGGTCTCTGTGGGTCTATGAGTGTGGGTCTCTGTGGGTCTCTATGAGTGTGGGTCTCTGTGGGTCTCTATGAGTGTGGGTCTCTATGAGTATGGGTCTCTGTGGATCTCTATGAGTGTGGGTCTCTGTGGGTCTCTATGAGTGTGGGTCTCTATGGGTCTCTATAAGCGTGGGTCTCTGTGAGTATGGGTCTCTGTGGGTCTCTCTGAGTATGGGTCTATGTGGGTCTCTATGAGTATGGGTCTCTGTGGGTCTCTGTGAGTATGGGTCTCTGTGGGTCTCTCTGAGTATGGGTCTATGTGGGTCTCTCTGAGTATGGGTCTATGTGGGTTTCTATGAGTATGGGTCTCTGTGGGTCTCTGAGTGTGGGTCTCTGTGGGTCTCTGAGTGTGGGTTTCTGTGGGTCTCTATGAGCGTGGGTCTCTATGAGCGTGGGTCTCTGTGGGTCTCTATGAGTGTGGGTCTCTGTGGGTCTATGAGTGTGGGTCTCTGTGGGTCTATGAGTGTGGGTCTCTGTGGGTCTCTATGAGCGTGGGTCTCTGTGGGTCTCTATGAGTGTGGGTCTCTGTGGGTTTCTATGAGTGTGGGTCTCTGTGGGTCTATGAGTGTGGGTCTCTGTGGGTCTCTATGAGTGTGGGTCTCTGTGGGTCTCTATGAGTATGGGTTTCTGTGGGTTTCTGTGGGTCTCTATGAGTGTGGGTCTCTATGAGTATGGGTCTCTGTAGGTCTATGAGTATGGGTCTCTGTGGGTCTCTATGAGTGTGGGTCTCTATGAGTGTGGGTGTCTGTGGGTCTCTATGAGTGTGGGTCTCTGTGGGTCTCTATGAGTGTGGGTCTCTGTGGGTCTCTATGAGTGTGGGTTTCTATGAGTATGGGTCTCTGTGGATCTCTATGAGTGTGGGTCTCTGTGGGTTTCTTTGAGTGTGGGTCTCTGTGGGTCTCTATGAGCGTGGGTCTCTGTGGGTCTCTATGAGCGTGGGTCTCTGTGGGTCTCTGTGAGTGGATCTCTGTGGGTCTCTGAGTATGGGTCTCTGTGGGTCTCTGTGAGTATGGGTCTCTGTGGGTCTCTGTGAGTATGGGTCTCTGTGGGTCTCTGTGAGTATGGGTCTCTGTGGGTCTCTGTGAGTGTGGGTCTCTGTGAGTATGGGTCTCTGTGGGTCTCTGTGAGTATGGGTCTCTGTGGGTCTCTGTGAGTATGGGTCTCTGTGGGTCTCTGAGTGTGGGTCTCTGAGTATGGGTCTCTGTGGGTCTCTGTGAGTATGGCTCTCTGTGGGTCTCTGTGAGTGTGGGTCTCTGTGGGTCTATGAGTGTGGGTCTCTGTGGGTCTCTATGAGTGTGGGTCTCTGTGGGTCTCTATGAGTGTGGGTCTCTATGAGTATGGGTCTCTGTGGATCTCTATGAGTGTGGGTCTCTGTGGGTCTCTATGAGTGTGGGTCTCTATGGGTCTCTATAAGCGTGGGTCTCTGTGGGTCTCTGTGAGTATGGGTCTCTGTGGGTCTCTATGAGTGTGGGTCTCTGTGGGTCTCTATGAGCGTGTGTCTCTGTGGGTCTCTATGAGTATGGGTTTCTGTGGGTTTCTGTGGGTCTCTATGAGTGTGGGTCTCTATGAGTATGGGTCTCTGTAGGTCTATGAGTATGGGTCTCTGTGGGTCTCTATGAGTGTGGGTCTCTATGAGTGTGGGTGTCTGTGGGTCTCTATGAGTGTGGGTCTCTGTGGGTCTCTATGAGTGTGGGTCTCTGTGGGTCTCTATGAGTGTGGGTCTCTGTGGGTCTCTATGAGTATGGGTCTCTGTGGATCTCTATGAGTGTGGGTCTCTGTGGGTCTCTTTGAGTGTGGGTCTCTGTGGGTCTCTATGAGCGTGGGTCTCTGTGGGTCTCTATGAGCGTGGGTCTCTGTGGGTCTCTGTGAGTGGGTCTCTGTGGGTGTCTGAATATGGGTCTCTGTGGGTCTCTGTGAGTATGGGTCTCTGTGGGTCTCTGTGAGTATGGGTCTCTGTGGGTCTCTGTGAGTATGGGTCTCTGTGGGTCTCTGTGAGTATGGGTCTCTGTGGGTCTCTGTGAGTGTGGGTCTCTGTGAGTATGGGTCTCTGTGGGTCTCTGTGAGTATGGGTCTCTGTGGGTCTCTGTGAGTATGGGTCTCTGTGGGTCTCTGTGAGTGTGGGTCTCTGAGTATGGGTCTCTGTGGGTCTCTATGAGTGTGGGTCTCTATGAGTATGGGTCTCTGTGGATCTCTATGAGTGTGGGTCTCTGTGGGTCTCTATGAGTGTGGGTCTCTATGGGTCTCTATAAGCGTGGGTCTCTGTGAGTATGGGTCTCTGTGGGTCTCTCTGAGTATGGGTCTATGTGGGTCTCTATGAGTATGGGTCTCTGTGGGTCTCTGTGAGTATGGGTCTCTGTGGGTCTCTCTGAGTATGGGTCTATGTGGGTCTCTATGAGTATGGGTCTCTGTGGGTCTCTGAGTGTGGGTCTCTGTGGGTCTCTGAGTGTGGGTTTCTGTGGGTCTCTATGAGTGTGGGTCTCTGTGGGTCTCTATGAGCGTGGGTCTCTATGAGCGTGGGTCTCTGTGGGTCTCTATGAGTGTGGGTCTCTGTGGGTCTATGAGTGTGGGTCTCTGTGGGTCTCTATGAGCGTGGGTCTCTGTGGGTCTCTATGAGTGTGGGTCTCTGTGGGTTTCTATGAGTGTGGGTCTCTGTGGGTCTATGAGTGTGGGTCTCTGTGGGTCTCTATGAGTGTGGGTCTCTGTGGGTCTCTATGAGCGTGTGTCTCTGTGGGTCTCTTTGAGTATGGGTTTCTGTGGGTTTCTGTGGGTCTCTATGAGTGTGGGTCTCTATGAGTATGGGTCTCTGTAGGTCTATGACTATGGGTCTCTGTGGGTCTCTATGAGTGTGGGTCTCTATGAGTGTAGGTGTCTGTGGGTCTCTATGAGTGTGGGTCTCTGTGGGTCTCTATGAGTGTGGGTCTCTGTGGGTCTCTATGAGTGTGGGTTTCTATGAGTATGGGTCTCTGTGGATCTCTATGAGTGTGGGTCTCTGTGGGTCTCTTTGAGTGTGGGTCTCTGTGGGTCTCTATGAGCGTGGGTCTCTGTGGGTCTCTATGAGCGTGGGTCTCTGTGGGTCTCTGTGAGTGGGTCTCTGTGGGTCTCTGAGTATGGGTCTCTGTGGGTCTCTGTGAGTATGGGTCTCTGTGGGTCTCTGTGAGTATGGGTCTCTGTGGGTCTCTGTGAGTATGGGTCTCTGTGGGTCTCTGTGAGTGTGGGTCTCTGTGAGTATGGGTCTCTGTGGGTCTCTGTGAGTATGGGTCTCTGTGGGTCTCTGTGAGTATGGGTCTCTGTGGGTCTCTGTGAGTGTGGGTCTCTGAGTATGGGTCTCTGTGGGTCTCTGTGAGTATGGCTCTCTGTGGGTCTCTATGAGTGTGGGTCTCTGTGGGTCTATGAGTGTGGGTCTCTGTGGGTCTCTATGAGTGTGGGTCTCTGTGGGTCTCTATGAGTGTGGGTCTCTATGAGTATGGGTCTCTGTGGATCTCTATGAGTGTGGGTCTCTGTGGGTCTCTATGAGTGTGGGTCTCTATGGGTCTCTATAAGCGTGGGTCTCTGTGGGTCTCTGTGAGTATGGGTCTCTGTGGGTCTCTATGAGTGTGGGTCTCTGTGGGTCTCTGAGTATGGGTCTCTGTGGGTCTCTGTGAGTATGGGTCTCTGTGGGTCTCTATGAGTGTGGGTCTCTGTGGGTCTCTATGAGTGTGGGTCTCTGTGGGTCTCTATGAGTGTGGGTCTCTGTGGGTCTCTATGAGTGTGGGTCTCTGTGGGTCTCTATGAGTGTGGGTGTCTGTGGGTCCATATGAGTATGGGTCTCTGTGGGTCTCTATGAGTGTGGGTCTCTGTGGGTCTCTATGAGTGTGGGTCTCTGTGGGTCTATGAGTGTGGGTCTCTGTGGGTCTCTATAAGTGTGGGTCTCTGTGAGTATGGGTCTCTGTGGGTCTCTATGAGTATGGGTGTCTGTGGGTCTCTATGAGTCTTGGCTGGTGCTATAAATTTCTACGTGACGATGATGACAAGCCAATTCGTCGAGCTGCTACCATTTGCGATAGCCAGGGTGCGCTTCTGAATAAAAAAACGCTCCACAGCATCTCAGTGGGGCCCTTACCTGGTTAAATAAAAGTCTAGTTTTAGCATGGGTCTCGATAAGTATGGGCCTCTGGGTCTCCACGAGTGTGGGTGTCTGTGGCTTTGTAGGTCTCTTATCATTATGGGTCTCTGAGTCTCTGGGTTTATGGGTCTCTACGAGTCTCGGCCTGCGCCGTAAATTCCCGCGTGACGATGATGACGACTATGATGACGGTGATTTACATTGAGACCTCCTTTGCCAGTAACAAGATATAGGAATAGGTTTTTACCCTTTTTCACTGGCACAAAAACTGACACCTTTATTCAAGGCATCACGTTTGCAATAACCACAACACCAGCAGTCAAAATGCAAACAAAAAAGACAACTCTGATAATGATATTGGCACTGTCCTTGAATTTGATTGGTCCACACCCGAGACAGCTTTTCTTAGAGCCTAGTCTCCATTGGTGTTGGACCAGAAGACGCCAAAAGACATACAACTCAATACTCTGATAGTGCGCTGTTTTTTAGTTGTACACCTTTTGGCGTCTTCTGGTCCAACACCAATGGAGACTAGGCTCTAAGAAAAGCCGTCTCGGGTGTGGACCAATCAAATTCAATGACAGTGCCAATATTATTATCAGAGTTGTCTTTTTTGTTTGCATTTTGACTGCTTGTGTTGTGGTTATTGCAAACATGATGCCTTGAATAAAGGTGTCAGTTTTTGTGCCAGTTAAAAGGGTAACACCTATTCCTAGATGACGGTGATGATGACAAGCCAAACTTGATTTGAAGCTTTCGTGACTGCAGGAATTACTCTTTGGTTATTTCGGTAAAGTCACGTAGAGAATAAAATAAACTAAATAACAGAATTCGACGTTTCGATCGCAACACAAGCAACCGTCGTGAGGTGTGAGTGCAAGCGCGGAGAGAGACGCATACAGAGAGACAAACACAGACACGGAGAGAGACACATACATACAGAGAGACACATACAGAGAGAGACGCATACAGAGAGAGACGCATACAGAGAGACAAACACAGACACGCAGACACATACAGAGAGAGACATACAGAGAGAGAGACAAACACAGACACGGAGAGAGACAAACAGAGAGAGACATACATACACAGAGAGTGAGACACATATACAGAGAGAGAGAGACAAACATAGACACGGAGAGAGAGAGACATACTGAGAGAGACACATACACAGAGAGTGAGACACACAGAGAGACACACAGAGAGAGACAATAACAACAACCGCCATTCGCCACTAAGTGGCGGTGACGTCACCACGACGCTTGTGCCAGGCTATGTGCACCTTGAGGCCACGTGAAGTGTCGAACGCCCGCTGGCAGGAGGTCACGGGGCAGACCCAGGTGCAACGGGTCGACTGACTGAGACGACTGGCTGATGCACCACTTGTGCTCCCTACTGTGCCAACTTGCTGTGCTTTACCCACCCGGTGCTCCGCTCGTTGTTGTGATTACGTTCTAAGAATGTAATAAACCCGAGGCGATTAAGACCCCTTACACACTTGTGTGACTCCATACCGTGTCAACCCATACGGTTAACCCCCGATTCTTATACAGGGGAAATTGAGTTTTCTGGCCCAAACGGCGTACAGCCGTTTCGATACCGGCAACAACAAAATTGGTGTCTATTTGTTTGTGTTTCTCACTTGTGATGGGATTTTGTGGGATGAACGTTGAGATTTATAAGGGGCACGGGGGGGGGGGGTGACGAATAAGGTCTGAATTGGTCCGTAATAAGTGTTGTACCTCATTCAACAACATTCATGTACATTTTATATGCACTCTTACGTTTTAAAACAACACTCGTATAGTAATATAGTAGTATATAGTAATATAGTAGTTTATAGAAATATATAGTCGTGTATAGTAATATATAGTAGTGTATAGTAATATAGTAGTGTATAGTAATATAGTAGTATGTATAGTAATATATAGTAGTATGTATAGTAATATAGTAGTTTATAGAAATATATAGTCGTGTATAGTAATATATAGTAGTGTATAGTAATATATAGTAGTAATATAGTAGTATATAGTAATATAGTAGTATAAATAGTAATATAGTAGTATAAATAGTAATATAGTAGTATAAATAGTAATATAGTAGTATATACAGTACTATAGTAGTATATACAGTACTATAGTAGTATATACAGTAATATAGTAGTATATACAGTAATATAGTATATACAGTAATATATAATAGTGTATAGTAATATATAGTAGTGTATAGTAATATATAGTAGTGTATACAGTAATATAGTAGTATATACAGTAATATAGTAGCATATACAGTAATATAGTACCATATACAGTAATATAGTACCATATACAGTAATATAGTATATACAGTAATATATAATAGTGTATAGTAATATATAGTAGTGTATAGTAATATATAGTAGTGTATACAGTAATATAGTAGTATATACAGTAATATAGTAGCATATACAGTAATATAGTAGTATATACAGTAATATAGTAGTATATAGTAGTGTATATTAATATAGTAGTATATATAGTAATATCGTAGTATGTATAGTAATATCGTAGTATGTATAGTAATATCGTAGTATGTATAGTAATATCGTAGTATGTATAGTAATATCGTAGTATGTACAGTAATATCGTAGTATGCATAGTAATATAGTAGTATGCATAGTAATATCGTAGTATGTATAGTAATATCGTAGTATGTATAGTAATATGGTAGTATGTACAGTAATATGGTAGTATGTATAGTAATATAGTAGTATGCATAGTAATATTGTAGTATGTATAGTAATATCGTAGTATATATAGTAATATGGTAGTATGTACAGTAATATGGTGGTATGTACAGTAATATAGTAGTATGCATAGTAATATAGTAGTGTGTATAGTAATATCGTAGTGTGTATAGTAATATCGTAGTGTGTATAGTAATATCGTAGTGTGTATAGTAATTTAGTAGTGTGTATAGTAATATCGTAGTGTGTATAGTAATATCGTAGTGTGTATAGTAATATAGTAGTTGTGTATAGTAATATAGTAGTTGTGTATAGTAATATAGTAGTTGTGTATAGTAATATAGTAGTAGTGTATAGTAATATAGTAGTGTGTATAGTAATATCGTAGTAGTGTATAGTAATATCGTAGTATGTATAGTAATATCGTAGTATGTATAGTAATATAGTAGTAGTGTATAGTAATATAGTAGTAGTGTATAGTAATATCGTAGTGTGTATAGTAATATCGTAGTATGTATAGTAATATCGTAGTGTGTATAGTAATATCGTAGTAGTGTATAGTAATATCGTAGTATGTATAGTAATTTAGTAGTATGCATAGTAATATCGTAGTATGTATAGTAATATAGTAGTATATACAGTAATATAGTAGTATATAGTAGTATGTATAGTAATATCGTAGTGTGTATAGTAATATCGTAGTGTGTATAGTGATATCGTAGTGTGTATAGTAATATAGTAGTGTGTATAGTAATATCGTAGTGTGTATAGGAATATAGTAGTGTGTATAGTAATATCGTAGTGTGTATAGGAATATAGTAGTGTGTATAGTAATATAGTAGTGTGTATAGTAATATAGTAGTGTGTATAGTAATATCGTAGTGTGTATAGTAATATCGTAGTATGTATAGTAATATCGTAGTGTGTATAGTAATATCGTAGTGTGTATAGTAATATCGTAGTGTGTATAGTAATATCGTAGTGTGTATAGTAATATCGTAGTGTGTATAGTAATATAGTAGTTGTGTATAGTAATATCGTAGTAGTGTATAGTAATATCGTAGTTGTGTATAGTAATATCGTAGTTGTGTATAGTAGTGTGTATAGTAATATAGTAGTGTGTATAGTAATATAGTAGTATGTATAGTAATATAGTAGTTGTGTATAGTAATATAGTAGTGTGTATAGTAATATAGTAGTGTGTATAGTAATATCGTAGTGTGTATAGGAATATAGTAGTGTGTATAGTAATATCGTAGTGTGTATAGGAATATAGTAGTGTGTATAGTAATATAGTAGTGTGTATAGTAATATAGTAGTGTGTATAGTAATATCGTAGTGTGTATAGTAATATCGTAGTATGTATAGTAATATCGTAGTGTGTATAGTAATATCGTAGTGTGTATAGTAATATCGTAGTGTGTATAGTAATATCGTAGTGTGTATAGTAATATCGTAGTGTGTATAGTAATATAGTAGTTGTGTATAGTAATATCGTAGTAGTGTATAGTAATATCGTAGTTGTGTATAGTAATATCGTAGTTGTGTATAGTAGTGTGTATAGTAATATAGTAGTGTGTATAGTAATATAGTAGTATGTATAGTAATATAGTAGTTGTGTATAGTAATATAGTAGTGTGTATAGTAATATAGTAGTGTGTATAGTAATATAGTAGTGTGTATAGTAATATCGTAGTAGTGTATAGTAATTTCGTAGTATGTATAGTAATATCGTAGTGTGTATAGTAATATAGTAGTTGTGTATAGTAATATCGTAGTGTGTATAGTAATATCGTAGTGTGTATAGTAATATAGTAGTTGTGTATAGTAATATCGTAGTGTGTATAGTAATATCGTAGTGTGTATAGTAATATCGTAGTAGTGTATAGTAATATCGTAGTGTGTATAGTAATATCGTAGTAGTGTATAGTAATATCGTAGTATGTATATGAACATTCTATATCTACACTCGTCTAGGCGAACAACGGAACCGAACCACCACCACCACCCCCGCCGCATGCTCCGACACCTCGCTGTCGTTTAGAAACGGCTTGACGAAGCATCCGTGTGCCCGCCCGCCCGTGCCCGCAGGCGGCTCACCTGGCCCTGATGGACGCGCTGATGATGGCGGTGGCAGTGGAGATGATGAGCGTGGAGCGCGTGGTAGCGGCCGTGCAGCGCTTCTCCACGTTCTCCGCCTCGCAGGAGCTGCCCTACGGCCTTGAGGACGCCATGCTCTTCTGGATAAACAAGGTGAGCGTACGTGGTGGGTGTCGTGACGCACGCTCACCTGGGGGGTACGCGCTGGGGGGTACGCGCTGGGGGGTACGCGCTGGGGGGTACGCGCTGGGGGGTACGCGCTGGGGTACGCGGAGACGCGGCGGGCGGCAGCGTTTGGCGCGCCGCACGACAAACCATGAAGCGGAACTTTTTTCCCTTTTGCCAGTTAGGGCCGTCGCAAGCGATAGCAGCTCGACGCAGTGTCTCGTCGTCGTCGCCGTCGTCGTCGTCGCTTGGAAATTTATAGCGGCAGTCGAATGATCCGAAACGCTTGGCGCCGACTCTAAACGCGGAGGGGGAAAAACCGGAGGACCCGGAGAGAAAAATCCACTCCAAATATGCAGTGTGCTTCAAATGGTTTATTTTTTTTTATTAAACTTATATGGGACTAAATTTTGATTTAAAGCTTTCGTGACTGCAGTAATTCACATTCTTAGTTTTTTTTCGGTAAAGTCGTCACGTTGAAGAGAAACAACAAAATAAAAAATATATATATTTTATTATTTTGTTGTTTATATGGGACTGTAGTTTTTTTTTTATTGAAAAAGAACGTGATGATTCGCGCGTGCGCGCGTCAATTCACAGAGGCCCACGCTGCCGATCTCGTTGTTCTTGCGCGCAGGTGAACATGAAGATGCGCGAGATTGTGGAGGCCGAGTGGAAGCTGCGACAGAGGTCGGAGTCGCCTGCCCACCACAAGGTAACGTCGGCACGCCGGAAAAACGCGCTGTCCGTCGCCAACCACCGTGCGGGGTCGTCGGTACACCCGCAACACCCGGCGCCGCTGCTACCACCGTGCACCCGTCACTTCTTTGAGCGCTGTACGTAGGCCACCGTGCTAATGAGAGGTGCGGGTCGAAGGACGACAAGCGTAGCGCGAAGATTTTTAGCCAAACCACCAAGCGCGACCGGAGGCGCATTGCCACCACGATGAACCGGCCGTTACGTACCACCAACATCGTGACCAGGCCACAAGCATAACCACGGCACCAAAATCCCACCGCAGCAACCGTAACCACACCTCCACAAGCACTACGCTATACACTACACTATACACTACGCCACTATACACTACATTAAACACTGCACGGCTATACACTACGTGGCTATACACTACGTGGCTATACACTACGTGGCTATACACTACACTATACACTACACTATACACTACACTAAACATTACACTATACACTACGCTATACACTACACCGCTATACACTAGACTATACACTACACTACTATGCACTACACTATACAGTACACTATACACTACACCGCTATACACTACATGGCTATACACTACACTATACACTACACTATACACTACACTACTATACACTACTATACACTACACTATACACTACACTACTATACACTACGCTACTATACACTACGCTACTATACACTACGCTACTATACGCTACACTATACGCTACACTATACGCTACACTATACACTACACTACTATACACTACACTACTATACACTACACTATACACTACACTATACACTACACTATACACTACGCCGCTATACACTACACGGCTATACACTATCTTCTTTGGTTCTTTCGGTAAAGTCACGTAGAATGAGAATAAAATAATAAAATAGCACAATAAAATTCTCACAACGTTTCGGCCACAACGCAAGTGGCCGTCTTCAGGTGAAAGTACACACAGTACACACACACACAGTACACACACACACAGTACACACAGTACACACACACAGTACACACACACAGTACACACACTGCACACACTGCACACAGTACACACACACAGTACACACACAGTACACACACACAGTACACACAGTACACACACAGTACACACACAGTACACACAGTACACAGTACACACAGTACACACACGCAGTACACACACGCAGTACACACACAGTACACGCAGTACACACACAGTACACACAGTACACACACACAGTACACACACAGTACACACACACAGTACACACACAGTACACACAGTACACACACACAGTACACACACATACACACAGTATACACCCGCAGTACACAGAGTACACACAGTACACACACAATACACACACAGTACACACACAGTACACACACACACAGTACACGCACACACAGTACACGCACACACAGTACACACACACAGTCCACACACACACAGTCCACACACACACACAGTACACACACACAGTACACACACACAGTACACACACACAGTACATACACACAGTACACACACAGTACACACACACAGTATACACACACAGTATACACACAGTACACACACTACACACAGTACACACACACAGTACACACAGTACACACACTACACACAGTACACACACACAGTAGACACAGTACACACACACACAGTACACACACACAGTACACACACACACAGTACACACACACACACAGTACACACACACAGTACACACACACACACAGTACACACACACACACACAGTACACACACACACAGTACACACACACACAGTACACACAGTACACACACACAGTACACAGTACACACACACACACAGTACACACACACACAGTACACACACACACAGTACACACAGACACAGTACACACACACAGTACACACACAGTACACACACAGTAGACACAGTAGACACAGTACACACACACAGTACACACAGTACACACAGTGCACACAGTGCACACACACAGTACACACACAGTACACACACACACAGTACACACAGTGCACACAGTGCACACACACACAGTACACACACACACAGTACACACAGTGCACACAGTGCACACACACACAGTACACACAGTGCACACAGTGCACACAGTGCACACACAGTACACACACACACAGTACACACACACACACACACAGTGCACACACACACAGTACACACAGTACACACACACGGTATACACACACACGGTACACACACACACAGTACACACAGTACACACACACACAGTACACACACACAGTACACACACACACAGTACACACAGTACACACACACACAGTACACACAGTACACACAGTACACACGTACACAGTACACACAGTACACACAGTACACAGTACACACACAGTACACACACAGTACACACACACAGTACACACACACACAGTACACACAGTACACACGTACGTACACACACACAGTACACAGTACACACACAGTACACACACACACAGTACACACACACACAGTACACACACTACACACACAGTACACACACACAGTACACACACAGTACACACAGTGTACACACACACAGTACACACACACAGTACACACACACACAGTACACACAGTACACACAGTACACACACAGTACACACAGTACACACACACAGTACACACACAGTACACACACACAGTACACACACACACAGTACACACACAGTACACACACACAGTACACACACACACAGTACACACACAGTACACACACACAGTACACACAGTACACACACACAGTACACACAGTACACACACACACACACACAGTACACACAGTACACACACACAGTACACACAGTACACACAGTACACACACACACTACACACAGTACACACACAGTACACACACACAGTACACACACACACAGTACACACACACACACACAGTACACACAGTAGACACACACAGTACACACAGTACACACACACAGTACACACAGTACACACACACAGTACACACACACAGTACACACCGTACACACAGTACACAGTACACACACAGTACACACAGTAGACACAGTACACACACAGTACACACACAGTACACACACAGTACACACAGTACACACAGTACACACACAGTACACACACAGTACACACACAGTACACACAGTACACACACACAGTACACACACACAGTACACACACTACACACACACTACACATACAGTACACACACTACACACACAGTACACACACAGTACACACAGTACACACACAGTACACACAGTACACACACACAGTACACACACACAGTACACACACTACACACACACTACACACACAGTACACACACAGTACACACAGTACACACACAGTACACACAGTACACACACAGTACACACGTACGTACACCGCATCTTTGCCGCACCGCGCTACCCTTTGCGCGGGGGTCACGCCACCGGCACCGCCACGGCCATGGCCGCCGCCCCCCCCCTCCCCCCCTAACGCTTTTCTCTCCTCCTCCTCCTCCGCCACCCTCGCCTTGCTCCGGCAGTCTCCCTCCAAGTGGTACTGGAAGCTGGTGCCAGTAAGTGCGGTGCTCGCGCCCCACGGAACCGACCCGACCCGACCGCTTCATCGCTTGCTCGCTCGCAGCTCCCGCCCATCCGCAGCCACCCCCCCCCCCGTCCATTCGTCCCCGTCGAGTCGGTGGCAGTCTCCCCCCTCCCCCGACACCACCCCCACCCCAGCCCTGGCCACCCGACCCCACAGCCCCCCCCTACCCCACGCCCGACAATTCCGATTGGCTCGGACCCTCCGCGAGGAGTTTCGGCGCGTGTGGAGACCCAGACTTCGATGGGGATGGGTCCCTACTGAGCTTTTTTTAGCTCTTTTTTTTTTTCAGAAGCGTCTTTGGCCGCACGTGATAGCTCGGCGGAGCGGCTTGACATGTGGACATTCATAGAGAGACACCGCAAATGTACAGCAGCAGCAGCAGACGTCGTCAGGGTCGGGATGGAACCCACGACCTCCTGTAGACCAGGCGAGGTCGTTAACATCTCCTGGGCACCGTGATGGTGATGAGAGAGAGAGACGCAGACTCCAAATATACAGCAGCAGCAGCAGGCGTCGTCAGGGTCGGGATGGAACCCACGACCTCCTGTAGACCAGGCGAGGTAGTTAACATCTCTTGGGCACTGTGATGATGATGATGAGAGAGGGACACAGACCTCCTGTAGACCAGGCGAGGTAGTTAACATCTCCTAGCCACCGTGATGGTGATGAGAGAGAGACGCAGACTCCAAATATACAGCAGCAGCAGCAGGCGTCGTCAGGGTCGGGATGGAACCCACGACCTCCTGTAGACCAGGCGAGGTGGTTAACATCTCCTGGGCACCGTGATGATGATGTTAGAGATACGTAAACTCCAAATATACAGCAGGCATCAGGGTCGGGATGGAACCCACGACCTCCTGTAGACCTGGCGAGGTAGTTAACATCTCCTGGGCACCGTGATGATGACGTTAGAGATACGTAAACTCCAAATATACAGCAGGCATCAGGGTCGGGATGGAACCCACGACCTCCTGCATACCGGGCGAGGGAGTCAACATCTCCCCGACCCACCGCAGTTGAGGCGGGGAGCGTGGGAACGCACGCCGGGCAAAGTTTTAAAACACACGGTGGTGGCTCACCAAGAGCAGTTTACATCGAGGCTCGTGTTTACTTTATTTATACCTGCTCAGCTTCCAGATCGGGTGCATTACAGACCCAATTCCTGACCACAATTCCTGCCTCAATTCATGCCCAAATTCCTGACCCCAATTCCTGACCACAATTCCTGACCCAAATTCCTGCCTCAATTCGTGCCCAAATTCCTGCCCCAATTCCTGCCCCAATTCGTGCCCCAATTCCTGACCCCAAATTCCTGACCCCAATTCCTGCCCTAATTCCTGCTCCGATTCCTGCCCAAATTCCTGCCCCAAATTCCTGACCCCAAATTCCTGACCCCAAATTCCTGACCCCAAATTCATGCCCCATTTCTTGCCCCATTTCTCGCCCCAATTCCTGCCCCTACATTCTTGATTGTTGTTACATCATTTCCTATCGCCAAAGGGAGAAAGGTGCAGCCCAGCAGTTGCCTTCCCTGTGGCCACTGCCAGGGGATAAAAGGAGCCCTCCCACTCAGTGAATCCGATTGTCGGATTGCAGTCTGAGCGTCAATTATCCGGCGGCCTCCAACATTGTCCGGCGGTCCCCGGGGCCGATGCGGGCGAAAGCCAGACACGCAGACACACGCGGGCACACACGGGCACACACAGACACGCGGACACACAGACACACACGGGCACGCGCGCACACACAGACACGTGGATACGCGTGCGCACGGAGACTCGTGGACACGCGTGCACACGTGCGAGACGCGTCAACAGCGTGCGCACACGCCAGCGAAACCCCCGCCAGCGAAACCCCCGCCAGCGAAACCCCCGCCATGAGCAGGGTCTCAAGCCCAGCGATGGCCGTCCCCGCGCTACCTCCCACTGCGCATCCCCGTCGAATCGCAGCCCTCGCCCCCTCGCTCGCTCGCTCGGTAAACTCCACCTGGGCGCGCGAACTCCGCCGGGGCGGTCGTGCGGCACGGTCGGCGTGGCCGGCACGGTCGGCGCGGCGCGGCACGACCAGGCGCTGCTCGCCGCGGGGCGAGTTCCACTGACTGGTGGCACGGGGTGGCGGGGGGGGTGGTTTGTGCGGTCAGGGACTGGCGGCAGCGGTTTTGGAAATCCCCTTTTCACTCACTCCCTCGGCATCTGTGTTTCGCCCCCACACGCTGGTGCTGCTGCTGCTGCTGCTGCTGCGCTTGCCCGGCTCCTCTTACCCCCCCACCCCCCCCACTTTCACCACGTCAACGTGTTTTTGGCGCGTGCGCGTGTAGGCCGGGCACAAGCGCCACGGCGACGTCACCGCCACTTAGTGGCGAACGGCGGTTGCTGTCGCTGCGTGCGTGTTCAACGGCCCTCGAGTTGTCGCGTGCGCCGATCGCTGACGTGCTTGCGTGCGTGCGTGCGTGTGTGCGTGCGTGTGCGTGCGTGTGTGTGTGTGTGCGTGCGTGTGTGTGTGTGCGCGTGCCCAGCAGGTGCGCTACCGACGCGACGGGCCGCGCCAGCTGCCGTTCTTCCCGCAGCTGGAGTCGCTGCTGGCCGGGCTGTCCGACGGTGCCGCGCTGGCGGGCCTGCTGCACTACTACTGCCCCTCCCTGCTGCACTTGCAAGGTTGTGCGCGTTGAAACGGTGGCCGAGGAAACGTTAATTACCTTTGCTCCGGTATGCGGGAGGTCGTGGGTTCGAACCCGACCCTGGCGATGCCTGCTGCTGTATATATTGAGTTTGCACGCTTTCTCTCTCTCTGTCTCTCTCGCTCATGATCACAGTTGCGAGATGTTAACTACCGCGTCCGGTACGCAGGTGGTCGTGGTTTATGATCCCGACCCCCGATGCCTGCTGTATATTTGCAGTTTGCGCGTCTCTCTGTCTCTCTCTCTGTCCGCGTGGTCGCGTGGATTCTTCTCCGGTTTTTCCCTGCCACATTTACGATCAACGTTACGCGTTCCGAGTATTTGCCCCCGTGGTGCTGGCCACCCCACCCCCACCACAGTGCCGGCCTTCATCGGTGCCGTTCACTGACAGCACTTGCCCCGACGGTCTGTCAGTCTGGTTAGGGTTATACGGGGAGCCTTTGCCTTTGTGGTGCTGGCCACCCACCCCCCTCATTGCGCCACAGCGCCGGCCTCCGGCGTTGCCGCTCGCTTCACGGCACTTGCCCCCCGACGGTCTGTCAAGGCTACGCGGGGCGGATGGCGTGCGTGCATGCACCTCTAGTGGGCCGCGCGTGGGCCTCTTGTTAACAGACGCTCCCGCTAACAGCCACGAGCCCCAACATCCCGTGTAGGCCACACCAGAGCGGCGGTGGGGGGTGGGGTGCAGCGGGTATTTGTCGGTGCCCATCACAACGCCGGTGGGCACGTGGAAGGAGGAACGGTGGCGGGGGGGGGGGCGGTGGGTGGGTGGCTGACGCGCGACGCTCTTGCCGTTGGCTCAGACGCGTACCTGCGGGAGACGATGTCCGTGGCCGACAGCCTGCACAACCTGAGCGCCGTGCGGGCCCTGGCAATGGTGCACCTGGGCCACTGCTTCTACCTCACCCTGGAGGACGTGCTGTACGCGCCCGCCTGCCTCAAGGTGCCCTCTGCGCCGCCACAGCCTGCCCCGCGTGGCAGTGCGCGGTGCAGTGCATTGTGGGGTGCGGTGCAGCTTGCAGTGAACGGTCGTAGAATGCGCGTATGTTGAACGTCTTCTTTCGCACTGTACGCGGCCAACCCGCGCTAATCGGAAGTTGCGGGGGAAGGACGACGAACTAAACGTGGGCGGCAGTTTTCAAGAAATTTGTTTTCTAATTAGTATCGTGGTCTAGCGTATAGTAATGTGGTGTACGCTGTAGTGTGCAGGACTCCTCTACTTACGAGCATTTGTTTGGACTGAGAGTCGTAAGTTCAACCGTCACGCAATAGATGGCGGTGGTGGCATCTACATCTGCAGGACGCGAAGAACCAGTGGCATCTACATCTGCAGAACGTGAAGAACCAGTGACCTCTACATCTACAGAACGTGAAGAACCAGTGGCATCTACATCTGCAAAAGGTGAAGAACCAGTGGCATCTACATCTGCAGAACGTGAAGAACCAGTGGCATCTACATCTGCAGAACGTGAAGAACCAGTGGCATCTACATCTACAGAACGTGAAGAACTAGTGGCATCTACATCTGCAGAATGTGAAGAACCAGTTGCATCTACATCTACAGAACGTGAAGAACCAGTGGCATCTACATCTGCAGAATGTGAAGAACCAGTGGCATCTACATCTGCAGAACGTGAAGAACTAGTGGCATCTACATCTGCAGAATGTGAAGAACCAGTTGCATCTACATCTACAGAACGTGAAGAACCAGTGGCATCTACATCTGCAGAACGTGAAGAACCAGTGGCATCTACATCTGCAGAACGTGAAGAACCAGTGGCATCTACATCTGCAGGATGCGAAGAACCAGTGGCATCTACATCTGCAGAACGTGAAGAACCAGTGGCATCTACATCTACAGAACGTGAAGAACCAGTGGCATCTATATCTGCAGAACGTGAAGAACCAGTGGCATCTACATCTGCAGAACGTAAAGACCCAGTGGCATCTACATCTGCAGAACGTGAAGAACCAGTGGCATCTACATCTACAGAACGTGAAGAACCAGTGGCATCTAGATTTGTAGAACGTGAAGAACCAGTGGCATCTACATCTGCAGAACGTGAAGAACTAGTGGCATCTACATCTGCAGAACGTGAAGAACCAGTGACCTCAACATCTACAGAACGTGAAGAACCAGTGGCATCTACATCTGCAGAACGTGAAGAACCAGTGGCATCTACATCTGCAGAACGTGAAGAACCAGTGGCATCTACATCTTCAGGATGCGAAGAACCAGTGGCATCTACATCTGCAGAACGTGAAGAACCAGTGGCATCTACATCTACAGAACGTGAAGAACCAGTGGCATCTATATCTGCAGAACGTGAAGAACCAGTGGCATCTACATCTGCAGAACGTAAAGACCCAGTGACATCTACATCTGCAGAACGTGAAGAACCAGTGACCTCAACATCTACAGAACGTGAAGAACCAGTGGCATCTAGATTTGTAGAACGTGAAGAAGCAGTGGCATCTACATCTACAGAACGTGAAGAACCAGTGGCATCTACATCTGCAGAACGTGAAGAACCAGTGGCATCTACATCTGCAGAACATGAAGAACTAGTGGCATCTACATCTGCAGAACGTGAAGAACCAGTGGCATCTACATCTGCAGAACATGAAGAACCAGTGGCATCTACATCTGCAGAACGTGAAGAACCAGTGGCATCTACATCTGCAGAACGTGAAGAACCAGTGGCATCTACATCTGCAGGACGTGAAGAACCACTGGCATCTACATCTGCAGAACGTGAAGAACCAGTGGCATCTACATCTGCAGAACGTGAAGAACCATTGGGATCAACATCCGCAGAACGTGAAGAACCAGTGGCATCTACATCCGCAGAACGTGAATAACCAGTGGCATCTACATCCGCAGAACGTGAAGACCCAGTGGCATCTACATCTGCAGAACGTGAAGAACCAGTGGCATCTACATCTGCAGAACGTGAAGAACCAGTGACCTCTACATCTCCCGAACGTGAAGAACCAGTGGCATCTACATCCGCAGAACGTGAATAACCAGTGGCATCTACATCCGCAGAACGTGAAGACCCAGTGGCATCTACATCTACAAAACGTGAAGAACCAGTGGCATCTACATCTGCAGAACGTGAAGAACCAGTGGCATCTACATCTGCAGAACGTGAAGAACTAATGGCATCTACATCTGCAGAACGTGAAGAACCAGTGGCATCTACATCTGCAGAACATGAAGAACCAGTGGCATCTACATCTGCAGAACGTGAAGAACCAGTGGCATCTACATCTGCAGAACGTGAAGAACCAGTGGCATCTACATCTGCAGGACGTGAAGAACCACTGGCATCTACATCTGCAGAACGTGAAGAACCAGTGGCATCTACATCTGCAGAACGTGAAGAACCATTGGCATCAACATCCGCAGAACGTGAAGAACCAGTGGCATCTACATCCGCAGAACGTGAATAACCAGTGGCATCTACTTCCGCAGAACGTGAAGACCCAGTGGCATCTACATCTGCAGAACGTGAAGAACCAGTGGCATCTACATCTGCAGAACATGAAGAACCAGTGACCTCTACATCGCCCGAACGTGAAGAACCAGTGGCATCTACATCTGCAGAACGTGAAGAATTAGTGGCATCTACATCTGCAGAGCGTGAAGAACCAGTGGCATCTACATCTGCAGAACGTGAAGAACCAGTGGCATCTACATCTGCAGAACGTGAAGAACCAGTGGCATCTACATCTGCAGAACGTGAGGAACCAGTGACCTCTACATCTACAGAATGTGAAGAACCAGTGGCATCTACATCTGCAGAACGTGAAGAACCAGTGGCATCTACATCTGCAGAACGTGAAGAACCAGTGGCATCTACATCTGCAGAATCTGAAGAACCGGTGGCATCTACATTTGCAGAACGTGAAGAACCAATGGCATCTACATCTGCAGAACGTGAAGAACCAGTGCATCTACATCTACATAACATGAAGAACCAGTGGTATCTACATCTGCAGAACGTGAAGAACCAGTGACCTCTACATCTCCCGAACGTGAAGAACCAGTGGCATCTACATCTGCAGAACGTGAAGAATTAGTGGCATCTACATCTGCAGAGCATGAAGAACCAGTGGCATCTACATCTGCAGAACGTGAAGAACCAGTGGCATCTACATCTGCAGAACGTGAAGAACCAGTGGCATCTACATCTGCAGAACGTGAAGAACCAGTGGCATCTACATCTGCAGAACGTGAAGAACCAGTGGCATCTACATCTGCAGAACGTGAAGAACCAGTGGCATCTACATCTGCAGAACGTGAAGAACCAGTGGCATCTACATCTGCAGAACGTGAAGAACCAGTGGCATCTACATCTGTAAAACATGAAGAACCAGTAGCATCTACATCTACAGAACGTGAAGAACCAGTGGCATCTTCATCTGCAGGAGAATTTGCAACTTTTAAAGCCATTCCCCCTGTTTAGTGTACACGCCGTACAACACGTTTTGAATTGATAGGAGTAAAGTTGGACTTACGAACGGAACTGTGGAACGTAACTCGTCCGTAAGTAGAATAGTCCCTATATAGTAGTGAATTGTGTAGTGGTGTAGCGTGTGGGTGTATTGACGTGTAGTGTCGCGCGTAGTGTATTGTAGTGTATAGTGTTGTGTGTGGTGTAGAACGTACGTAAGTTGAACTTCTTCTTTCGCACCGTACGTAGCCAACTGCGCCAATCGTTGGTGCTATACTTGTAACCTTTTTGTCTTTGTGTATAGGCGCAGCCAGTGATGGTGTGTTGCCTGTGCGTGCGCGTGTGTGCGCGTGTGCGCGTGTGTGTGCGTGCGTGTGTGTGTGTGTGTGTATGGGGAGCGGTAGTGTAGCGGATAGCGCTACGCTGCGCTATGAACCTGGCGACCCGGGTTCGATTCCCGCTCACGGCCAACACCAGTGACGATTATCTGAACCGGTCCCGGGCCTCCCCTAGGTCGACTCAGCCTCAAATGAGTACCTGGTGCGGTGTGTAAACATTGCCACTAGGGAGACAAAGGCGTGGTGCTGGCCACCCACCCCCTCGTGTACCGTTCCGGCCTTCATAGGTGCTCGCTAACAGCACTTGCCCCTACACTCTGTTAAGGCTATATGGGGGATCTTTATCTTTGTGTGTGTGTGTGGTGGGGGAGCGGTAGTGCAGCGGTGAGCGCTACGCTGCGCTTCCAATCCGGCGACTCGGGTTCGATTCCTGCTCACGGCCAACACCGGTGACGATTATCTGAACCTGTCCTGGGCCTGCCCTAGGTCGACTCGGCCTCAAATGAGTACCTGATGCCGTGTACAGCGAACATCGCCACTGGGGGAGACAAAGGCGGCCTGGCGTGGTGCTGGCCACCCGCCCCCTCGTGCGCCGTAGCTGCTCGCTGACAGCACTTGCCCCTGCAGTCTGTCAAGGCTTCACGGGGGATCTTTGTCTTTGCGCGTGTGTGTGTGTGTGTGCGCGCTTGTGCAGCACAACGTGATGGTGCTGGTGGCCGAGCTCTTCTGGTGGGTTGAGGTGGTGCAGCCGGACTTTGTGCAGCCACGAGTTGCACCTCCACTGCCCACCGACGGTAGTGCACCGCACCACGTCGCTCAGCGCCATCCCCTCCCTCGTTCACAACCACAACCACGCCGCTCTCATCTCGCTCTCCCGTCTCACTCTCCCCTCTCTCTCTCTCCCATCTTTCCCATCTCTCTCTCACATCTCACTCTCTCATCTCTCGCTCTCCCGTCTCACTCTCCCCTCTCTCTCTCTCCCATCTTTCCCATCTCACTCTCCCATCTCCCATCTCTCTGTCCCATCTCTCTCTCCCATCTCTCTCTTTCATCTCACTCTCTCATCTCTCTGTCCCATCTCACTCTCCTATCTCACTCTCCCCTCTCTCATCTCACTCTCCCCTCTCACTCTCCCATCTTTCCCATCTCACTCTCCCATCTCCCATCTCTCTCTCCCATCTCTCTCTCCCATCTCTTTCATCTCACTCTCCCATCTGACTCTCCCGTCTCTCTCTCCCATCTCCACTCTCCCATCTCTCTCTCCCATCTCACTCTCCCATCTCTCTCTCCCATCTCTCTCTCCCATCTCTCACTCCCATCTCCCACTCTCCCATCTCTCTCTCCCATCTCACTCTCCCATCTCTCTCTCCCATCTCTCTCTCCCATCTCCACTCTCCCATCTCCAATCTCCCATCTCTCTCTCTCTCATCTCCCTCTCTCATCTCACTCTCCCATCTCTCTCTCCCATCTCTCTCTCCCATCTCTCTCTCCCATCTCTCTCTCCCATCTCCACTCTCCCATCTCACTCTCCCATCTCACTCTCCCATCTCTCTCTCTCCCATCTCTCTCTCCCAACTCTCTCTCCCATCTCTCTCTCCCGTCTCTCTCTCACGTCTCTCTCTCACGTCTCTCTCTCTCGTCTCACTCTCCCGTCTCACTCTCCCGTCTCTCTCTCCCGTCTCTCTCTCCCATCTCCCATCTCACTCTCCCATCTCTCTCTCCCATCTCCACTCTCCCATCTCTCTCTCCCATCTCTCTCTCCCATCTCCCTCTCCCATCTCACTCTCCCATCTCTCTCTCCCAACTCTCTCTCCCATCTCTCTCTCCCATCTCACTCCCCCATCTCTCTCTCCCATCTCTCTCGCTCTCCCATCTCTCTCTCCCATCTCACTCTCCCATCTCTCTCTCCCATCTCACTCTCCCATCTCACTCTCCCATCTCTCTCTCCCATCTCTCTCTTCCATCTCTCTCTCCCATCTCTCTCTCCCATCTCCATCTCTCTCTCCCATCTCCATCTCACTCTCCCATCTCTCTCTCCCATCTCACTCTCCCATCTCTCTCTCCCATCTCTCTCTCCCATCTCACTCTTCCGTCTCTCTCTCTCTCCCATCTCTCTCTCCCATCTCTCTCTCCCATCTCCCTCTCCCCATCTCACTCTCCCATCTCTCTCTCCAACTCTCTCTCCCATCTCTCTCTCCCATCTCACTCCCCCATCTCTCTCTCCCATCTCTCTCGCTCTCCCATCTCTCTCTCCCATCTCACTCTCCCATCTCTCTCTCCCATCTCACTCTCCCATCTCACTCTCCCATCTCTCTCTCCCATCTCTCTCTTCCATCTCTCTCTCCCATCTCTCTCTCCCATCTCCATCTCTCTCTCCCATCTCCATCTCACTCTCCCATCTCTCTCTCCCATCTCACTCTCCCATCTCTCTCTCCCATCTCTCTCTCCCATCTCACTCTTCCGTCTCTCTCTCTCTCCCATCTCTCTCTCCCATCTCACTCTCCCATCTCTCTCTCCTATCTCTCTCTCCCATCTCTCATCTCTCTCTCCCATCTCCCTCTCTCCCATCTCGCTCTCCCCATCTCACTCTCCCATCTCTCTCTCCCATCTCACTCTCCCATCTCTCTCTCCCATCTCTCTCTCCCATCTCACTCTCCCATCTCGCTCTCCCATCTCTCCCATCTCTCTTTCCCATCTCTTTCTCCCATCTCTCTCTCCCATCTCACTCTCCCATCTCTCTCTCCCATCTTTCTCTCCCATCTCTCTCTCCCATCTCTCTCTCCCATCTCAC
>NC_133740.1:7006750-7138569 GCF_048934315.1 Petromyzon marinus | reverse complement strand
TCAGACTTGAGATGCCCTCTCTGTAAGGGGGGGGGGGAGGGGACGGGGGTCTGCGAGACATGGCCGGATTGTCTTTCTAGAACGTACATAATCTAAAAGACAAATGAAACACAGGCACGTTAAGTTACAACTTTGTTTCATCAAGCCATACACTACACTATACACTACACCCTACGTAGTTGTTACACTACATTACACACTACACCCTATGTAGTTATTACACTACACTACACACTACACTACACACTACACCCTATGTAGTTGTTACACTACACTACACCCTATGTAGTTATTACACTACACTACACACTACACCCTATGTAGTTATTACACTACACTACACACTACACTACACACTACACCCTATGTAGTTGTTACACTACACTACACACTACACCCTATGTAGTTATTGCACTACACTACACACTACACCCTATGTAGTTGTTACACTACATTACACACTACACCCTATAGTTATTACACTACATTACACACTACACCCTATGTAGTTATTACACTACACTACACACTACACCCTATGTAGTTGTTACACTACACTACACACTACACCCTATGTAGTTATTACACTATAAACTACACTACACACTACACCTTATGTAGTTGTTACACTACATTACACACTACACCCTATGTAGTTGTTACACTACATTACACACTACACCCTATGTAGTTGTTACACTACACTACACACTACACCCTACGTAGTTGTTACACTACACTACACACTACACCCTATGTAGTTGTTACACTACACTACACACTACACCCTATGTAGTTGTTACACTATAAACTACACTACACACTACACCCTATGTAGTTATTACATGACACTATACACTACATTACACACTACACCCCATGTAGTTATTACACTACACTACACACTACACCCTATGTAGTTATTACACTACATTACACACTACACCCTATGTAGTTATTACACTACACTATACACTACACCCCATGTAGTTATTACACTACACTATACACTACACCCTATATGTTTATTAACATTGTACATTTTTGTAACGACTGAGCACCAACGGGGTGGATGGCTGCAGTAAAAGATGAAGAACCCCTGCCCCTATGGACCACCTGGACCAGTGTACGAACTCTTGTTTTTGTGTTTTACCAGGTGTAAGGCCCCACCTTCTCAGCTACTACGAAGTGTGTTGCAGTGTAGTGCATAGTGTAGTGTATTACAGCATCGTGTCTTACTGTCTAGTGTAGCGTATAGCAGTGTAGTGTATAGTGTAGTGTATTATAGTATCGTGTATAGTGTAGTGTATAGTGTAGTGTATTATAGTATCGTGTATAGTGTAGTGTATAGTGTAGTGTATTACAGTATTGTGTCTTACTGTCTAGTGTAGCGCATAGCAGTGTAGTGTATAGTGTGGTGTATAGTGTAGTGTATTACAGTATCGTGTCTTACTGTCTAGTGTAGCGTATAGCAGTGTAGTGTATAGTGTAGTGTATTATAGTCTTGTGTATAGTGTAGTGTATAGTGTAGTGTATTATAGTATCGTTTGTAGTGTATAGTGTAGTGTATTACAGTATCATGTCTTACTGTCTAGTGTAGCGTATAGCAGTGTAGTGTATTATAGTATAGTGTAGTGTATAGTGTCGTGTATTATAGTATCGTGTATTATTATCTACTGTAGTGTATTGTAGTGTAGTGTATAGTGTAGTGTATTGCAGTGTAGTGTAGTGTATAGTGTAGTGTATTATCGAATTGTGTATTATTTTCTTGTGTTGTGTATTGTAGTGTATAATGTAGTGTAGTATAGTGTGTTGTGTATAGTGTAGTGTAGTATGTTGTGTAGTTCATAGTGTATAGTGTAGTATAGTGTGTTGTGTATAATGTAGTATAGTGTGTTGTGTAGTTCATAGTGTAGTATGTTGTGTATTTCATAGTGTAGTGTAGTATGTTGTGTAGTTCATAGTGTAGTATGTTGTGTAGTTCATAGTGTAGTATGTTGTGTAGTTCATAGTGTAGTATGTTGTGTAGTTCATAGTGTAGTATGTTGTGTAGTTCATAGTGTAGTATGTTGTGTAGTTCGTAGTGTAGTATGTTGTGTAGTTCGTAGTGTAGTATGTTGTGTAGTTCATAGTGTAGTATGTTGTGTAGTTCATAGTGTAGTATGTTGTGTAGTTCATAGTGTAGTATGTTGTGTAGTTCATAGTATAGTGTAGAGTATAGTGTAGTGTATAGTAGTGTAGTGTATAGTGTAGTGTATAGTAGTGTAGTGTATAGTGTAGTGTATAGTAGTGTAGTGTATAGTGTATAGTGTAGTGTATAGTAGTGTAGTGTATAGTGTAGTGTATACAGCATCTGAGAGCACGCGTTGTGTGGTCAGTGACGCTGGCTCTGTAACCCCCCCCTACCCCTACGCCAGTCCCGCCCCAGCGTCCCGTGATCTTGGAGCACGTGGGGAGCGACTCCGTGACCTGGGTCGCCGGGGTCGAGGTCACGCTCACCTGCACGGCCACGGATGCCAAGCCACATGCACAGGTGCAGTGGCTGAGAGGTGAGCGTTGAGAGGGGGTGGGGTGGGCCATGTCGCCCGCGTGCCCAGCCACCGCATGCCTAAACAGCTTTTGTTCGGCCGGATGGAGGGGGGCTTAACACGGGCTAGAGAAGAGATGGAGTGATGTGGTACAGGAGGACGTGGAGCCGAGTGGACTTGCCGATGACTGGTACCGGCGGTGTCAAGATCGGCCTCTGTGGAGGAGGCTCGTGAAGGACGCTGCTACTGGGCAGTTGGAGGCAGTCGCCCTCCAGCAACAACGGAGAGGGGGGGGGGGAGGAGCGACGCTCACAACAACGAGCGGAGCGCCGGGTGGCTAAAGCACAGCGAGTTGGCACAGTAGGGGGGCACAAGTGGTGCATCAGCCAGTCATCTCAGTCAGTCGACCCGTGGCACCTGGGTCTGCCCCGTGACCTCCTGCCAGCGGGCGTTCGACACTACACGTGGCCTCAACGTGCACCTAGCCTGGCACAAGCGTCGTGGTGACGTCACCGCCACTGAGTGGCGAATGGTGGTTGTTGTGGTTGGTGGGGGTGAGG
This sequence comes from Petromyzon marinus, assembly GCF_048934315.1. Taxonomy (NCBI): domain Eukaryota; kingdom Metazoa; phylum Chordata; class Hyperoartia; order Petromyzontiformes; family Petromyzontidae; genus Petromyzon; species Petromyzon marinus. The sequence goes on along the minus strand of NC_133740.1, from coordinate 7,135,481 downwards.
TGAGGTGGGGTGGAGCGGTGGTGCAGCGGTTAGCGCTACGCTGCGCTACGAACCCGGCTTCCCGAGTTCGATTCTAGCTCACAGCCACCATCGGTGACGGATGTCTGAACCGGTCCTGGGCCTCCCCTAGGTCGACTCAGCCTCAAATGAGTACCTGGTGCAGTGTGTAAACATCGCCACTCGGGATACAAAGGCGGTCAGGCGTGGTGCTGGCCACCCACCCCCCCTCGTGCATTGTGCCGGCCTTCATAGGCGCTCGCTAACTGTACTTGCCCCAACAGTCTGTTAAGGCTATACGGATTGTATGTGTATGTATGTGTATAAGTATTGTTGTATGTGTATAAGTATTGTTGTATGTGTATAAGTATTGTATGTGTGTGTGTATAAGTATTGTATGTGTGTGTATAAGTATTGTATGTGTGTGTGTGTATATAAGTATTGTATGTGTGCATGTATAAGTATTGTGTGTGTATGTGTATATATAGAAGTATTGTGTGTGTATGTATATAGAAGTATTGTGTGTGTATGTATATAGAAGTATTGTGTGTGTATGTATATAGAAGTATTGTATGTGTATGTATATAGAAGTATTGTGTGTATGTATATATAAGTATTGTGTATATAAGTATTGTGTGTGTGTATAAGTAGTGTGTGTGTGTATAAGTATTGTGTGTGTGTATAAGTATTGTGTGTGTGTATAAGTAGTGTGTGTGTGTGTATAAGTAGTGTGTGTGTGTGTATAAGTAGTGTGTGTGTGTATATAAGTGTTGTGTGTGTGTGTATAAGTGTTGTGTGTGTGTACGTGTATAAGTATTGTGTGTGTGTGTATAAGTGTTGTGTGTGTGTATAAGTGTTGTGTGTGTGTACGTGTATAAGTGTGTGTGTGTGTGTACGTGTATAAGTGTTGTGTGTGTGTGTACGTGTATAAGTATTGTGTGTGTGTATGTGTATAAGTATTGTGTGTGTATGTGTATAAGTATTGTGTGTGTATGTGTATAAGTATTGTGTGTGTATGTGTATAAGTATTGTGTGTGTATGTGTATAAGTATTGTGTGTGTATGTGTATAAGTATTGTGTGTGTATGTGTATAAGTATTGTGTGTGTGTGTATAAGTATTGTGTGTGTGTATAAGTATTGTGTGTGTATGTGTATAAGTATTGTGTGTGTATGTGTATAAGTATTGTGTGTGTATGTGTATAAGTATTGTGTGTGTGTGTATATATAAGTATTGTATGTGTGTGTATATACAAGTATTGTATGTGTGTGTGTATATATATAAGTATTGTATGTGTGTGTGTATATAAAGTATTGTTTGTGTGTGTGTGTATATATAAGTATTGTATGTGTGTGTGTATATATAAGTATTGTATGTGTGTGTGTGTATATATAAGTATTGTATGTGTGTGTGTGTATATATAAGTATTGTGTGTGTATATATAAGTATTGTGTGTGTGTGTATATATATAAGTATTGTGCGTGTGTGTATGTATGTATAAGTATTGTACGTGTGTGTGTATATAAGTATTGTACGTGTGTGTGTATAAGTATTGTACGTGTGTGTGTGTATGTATAAGTATTGTACGTGTGTGTGTGTATGTATAAGTATTGTACGTGTGTGTGTGTATAAGTATTGTACGTGTGTGTGTGTGTAAGTATTGTACGTGTGTGTGTGTGTATAAGTATTGTACGTGTGTGTGTGTATAAGTATTGTACTGGTGTGTGTGTGTATAAGTATTGTACGTGTGTGTGTGTATAAGTATTGTACGTGTGTGTGTGTGTATGTATAAGTATTGTACGTGTGTGTGTGTATGTATAAGTATTGTACGTGTGTGTGTGTATGTATAAGTATTGTACGTATGTGTGTATATAGGTATTGTACGTGTGTGTGTGTGTGTATATAGGTATTGTACGTGTGTGTATATAAGTATTGTACGTGTATGTGTGTGTATATTTATAAGTATTGTGTGTGTGTATATATAAGTATTGTGTGTGTGTATATATAAGTATTGTATGTGTGTGTATATAAGTATTGTATGTGTGTGTGTGTATATTAGTATTGTATGTGTGTGTGTGTATATTAGTATTGTATGTGTGTGTGTGTATATTAGTATTGTATGTGTGTGTGTATATTAGTATTGTATGTGTGTGTGTATATTAGTATTGTATGTGTGTGTGTATATTAGTATTGTATGTGTGTGTGTATATTAGTATTGTATGTGTGTGTATATTAGTATTGTATGTGTGTGTGTATATTAGTATTGTATGTGTGTGTGTATATTAGTATTGTATGTGTGTGTGTATATTAGTATTGTATGTGTGTGTGTATATTAGTATTGTATGTGTGTGTGTATATTAGTATTGTATGTGTGTGTGTATATTAGTATTGTATGTGTGTGTGTATAGTATTGTATGTGTGTGTGTATAGTAGTATTGTATGTGTGTGTGTATAGTAGTATTGTATGTGTGTGTGTGTATAGTAGTATTGTGTGTGTGTATAGTAGTATTGTGTGTGTGTATAGTAGTATTGTGTGTGTGTATATTAGTATTGTGTGTGTGTATATTAGTATTGTGTGTGTGTGTATATAAGTATTGTGTGTGTGTGTATATAAGTATTGTGTGTGTGTGTATATAAGTATTGTGTGTGTATATAAGTATTGTGTATGTATATAAGTATTGTGTGTGTGTATAAGTATTGTGTGTGTGTGTATAAGTATTGTGTGTGTGTGTATAAGTATTGTGTGTGTGTGTATAAGTATTGTGTGTGTGTATATAAGTATTGTGTGTGTGTATATAAGTATTGTGTGTGTGTATATAAGTATTGTGTGTGTGTATATAAGTATTGTGTGTGTATAAGTATTGTGTATGTGTGTGTGTATTGTGTATGTGTGTGTATACGTATTGTGTATGTGTGTGTGTATACGTATTGTGTATGTGTGTGTGTATAAGTATTGTGTATGTGTGTGTGTGTATAAGTATTGTGTATGTGTGTGTGTGTATAAGTATTGTGTATGTGTGTGTGTGTATAAGTATTGTGTATGTGTGTGTGTGTATAAGTATTGTGTATGTGTGTGTGTGTATAAGTATTGTGTATGTGTGTGTGTATAAGTATTGTGTATGTGTGTGTGTATAAGTATTGTGTATGTGTGTGTGTGTATAAGTATTGTGTATGTGTGTGTGTGTATAAGTATTGTGTATGTGTGTGTGTGTATAAGTATTGTGTATGTGTGTGTGTGTATAAGTATTGTGTATGTGTGTGTGTGTATAAGTATTGTGTATGTGTGTGTGTGTATAAGTATTGTGTATGTGTGTATAAGTATTGTGTGTGTGTGTATAAGTATTGTGTGTGTGTGTATAAGTATTGTGTGTGTGTGTATAAGTATTGTGTGTGTGTGTATAAGTATTGTGTATGTGTGTGTGTATAAGTATTGTGTATGTGTGTGTGTATAAGTATTGTGTATGTGTGTGTGTGTATAAGTATTGTGTATGTGTGTGTGTATAAGTATTGTGTATGTGTGTGTGTATAAGTATTGTGTATGTGTGTGTGTGTATAAGTATTGTGTATGTGTGTGTGTGTATAAGTATTGTGTGTGTGTATAAGTATTGTGTGTGTGTATAAGTATTGTGTGTGTGTATAAGTATTGTGTATGTGTATAAGTATTGTGTATGTGTGTGTGTATAAGTATTGTGTATGTGTGTGTGTATAAGTATTGTGTATGTGTGTGTGTGTATAAGTATTGTGTATGTGTGTGTGTGTATAAGTATTGTGTATGTGTGTGTATAAGTATTGTGTGTGTGTGTGTATAAGTATTGTGTGTGTGTGTGTATGTATAAGTATTGTACGTGTGTGTGTGTGTATGTATAAGTATTGTACGTGTGTGTGTGTGTATGTATAAGTATTGTGCGTGTGTGTGTATGTATAAGTATTGTACGTGTGTGTGTGTGTGTATGTATAAGTATTGTACGTGTGTGTGTGTATAAGTATTGTACGTGTGTGTGTGTATAAGTATTGTACGTGTGTGTGTGTATGTATAAGTATTGTACGTGTGTGTGTGTATAAGTATTGTACGTGTGTGTGTGTATAAGTATTGTACGTGTGTGTGTGTGTGTATAAGTATTGTACGTGTGTGTGTGTGTGTATAAGTATTGTACGTGTGTGTGTATGTATGTATAAGTATTGTACGTGTGTGTGTATGTATGTATAAGTATTGTACGTGTGTGTGTATGTATGTATAAGTATTGTACGTGTGTGTGTGTATGTATGTATAAGTATTGTACGTGTGTGTGTGTATGTATGTATAAGTATTGTACGTGTGTGTGTGTGTATGTATAAGTATTGTACGTGTGTGTGTGTGTATGTATAAGTATTGTACGTGTGTGTGTGTGTATGTATAAGTATTGTACGTGTGTTTGTGTGTGTATGTATAAGTATTGTACGTGTGTTTGTGTGTGTATGTATAAGTATTGTACGTGTGTTTGTGTGTGTATGTATAAGTATTGTACGTGTGTTTGTGTGTGTATGTATAAGTATTGTACGTGTGTTTGTGTGTGTATGTATAAGTATTGTACGTGTGTTTGTGTGTGTATGTATAAGTATTGTACGTGTGTTTGTGTGTGTATGTATAAGTATTGTACGTGTGTTTGTGTGTGTATGTATAAGTATTGTACGTGTGTTTGTGTGTGTATGTATACGTATTGTACGTGTGTTTGTGTGTGTATGTATACGTATTGTACGTGTGTTTGTGTGTGTATGTATACGTATTGTACGTGTGTTTGTGTGTGTATGTATACGTATTGTACGTGTGTTTGTGTGTGTATGTATACGTATTGTACGTGTGTTTGTGTGTGTATGTATACGTATTGTACGTGTGTTTGTGTGTGTATGTATACGTATTGTACGTGTGTTTGTGTGTGTATGTATACGTATTGTACGTGTGTTTGTGTGTGTATGTATACGTATTGTACGTGTGTTTGTGTGTGTATGTATACGTATTGTACGTGTGTTTGTGTGTGTATGTATACGTATTGTACGTGTGTTTGTGTGTGTATGTATACGTATTGTACGTGTGTTTGTGTGTGTATGTATACGTATTGTACGTGTGTTTGTGTGTGTATGTATACGTATTGTACGTGTGTTTGTGTGTGTATGTATACGTATTGTACGTGTGTTTGTGTGTGTATGTATAAGTATTGTACGTGTGTGTGTGTGTGTATGTATAAGTATTGTACGTGTGTGTGTGTGTGTATGTATAAGTATTGTACGTGTGTGTGTGTGTGTATGTATAAGTATTGTACGTGTGTGTGTGTATGTATAAGTATTGTACGTGTGTGTGTGTATATAAGTATTGTGCGTCTGTGTGTATAAGTATTGTATGCGTGTGTGTGTGTGTATAAGTATTGTATGCGTGTGTGTGTCCCAGGGGAGGAACCACTGCCCGGTGTGGAGGTCTCCGTGTCCGAGGGGTCACAGCCCAGGCTCTTCGACTCGGTCGCAATCCTCCGGTGAGCCATGCTGAGCCACACCGTTCCACGGGGAGTGAGCAGTCCGAGTACAGGGACTCCTCTGCTTACGAACGGATTAGGTTCCAGGGGGTCTGTTCGTAAGTCGAATGTTCGACTCCAAAAACTTAATACGGCATGTACACTAAACACGGGGAATGGCTTTAAAAGTTGTATAATATCGCGTAGGCGTAGATGCCACTGGTTCTTAATGTTCCGCAGATGTAGATGCACCGGTTCTTCACGTTCTATAGATGTAGATGCCACTGGTTCCTCATGTTCTGTAGATGTAGATGCACCGGTTCTTCACGTTCTATAGATGTAGATTCCACCGGTTCCTCATGTTCTGCAGATGTAGATGCCACTGGTTCTTAATGTTCTGCAGATGTAGATGCCACTGGTTCCTCATGTTCTGTAGATGTAGATGCACCGGTTCTTCACGTTCTATAGATGTAGATTTCATCCAGTTCTTCATGTTCTGCAGATGTAGATGCCACTGGTTCTTCACATTCTGCAGATGTAGATGCCACTGGTTCTTCACGTTCTACAGATGTAGATGCCGCTGGTTCTTCATGTTCTGTAGATGTAGATGCCACTGGTTTTTCACGTTCTGCAGATGTAGATGCCACTGGTTCTTCACGTTCTCCAGATGTAGATGCCACTGGTTCTTCAAGTACTGCAGATGTAGATGCCACTGGTTCTTCACATTCTGCAGATGTAGATGCCACTGGTTCTTCACATTCTGCAGATGTAGATGCCACTGGTTCTTCACGTTCTGCAGATGTAGATGCCACCGCCTCCATCTATTGCGCAGCGGGTGAACTTATGACTCTCGGTCCTAATATACAACTGGACATACGGACAGGTTTGTTGGGATCTCTGAATGTTCGTAAGTCGAATGTACGTAAGTAGATGAGTCCCTGTACTCGGCCGAAGCTCCTGTGATGACACCCAACACTGAGAAAGACAAAGATCGGGATCGATGATGATGTCAACGATTACGTTGATGATGTTCATGATGATGACAGTAACATCGTTACAATAATAAAATTACAATGATGATGTTAAAGCTTATATTGATGATGATCGTTACATCGTTATGATAATGATGATTATGATGACTATAATGACAGTGATTACGACGATGATGATGGCAACGATTACATTGACGATGATGGTAACATCTTTACAATAAAAACATGGATGACAGTGATGATAATAACAAGATCAATGAAGAAGAAGATGATGATGTTGCTGATAATGACGAATAAAGACACCGATGGCCATGACGACGGCGGCCATGGCGACGGCGACCATGGCTACGGCGGCCATGGCGACGGCGGCCATGACGACGGCGGCCATGACGATGGCGGCCATGACGACCGTGGCCGTGGCGACGCTGATGGACGGTGCTGGCCGTGTCCAGGTTCGTGCCCAAGGCGACGGACAACGGAGTGTCGTTCTCCTGCTCGGCGGTCAACACGGCTCTGGACGCGCCCCGCGTCACCTCGCTACGTGCCAACGTGCACTGTGAGTCACCCCACCCCCGCGATTGAACAGGGGAGAGAGTGAACAAGGGGAGAGAGTGAACAGGGGGGAGAGTGAACAAGGGGGAGAGTGAACAAGGGGGAGAGAGAGTGAACAAGGGAGAGAGTGAACAAGGGGGAGAGTGAACAAGGGGGAGAGTGAACAAGGGGGAGAGTGAACAAGGGGGAGAGTGAACAAGGGGGAGAGTGAACAAGTGAACAGGGGAGAGAGTGAACAAGGGAGAGAGTGAACAGGGGAGAGAGTGAACAAGGGAGAGAGTGAACAAGGGGGAGAGTGAACAAGGGGGAGAGTGAACAAGGGGGAGAGTGAACAAGGGGGAGAGTGAACAAGGGGGAGAGTGAACAAGTGAACAGGGGAGAGAGTGAACAAGGGAGAGAGTGAACAGGGGAGAGAGTGAACAAGGGAGAGAGTGAACAAGGGGGAGAGTGAACAAGTGAACAGGGGAGAGAGTGAACAAGGGAGAGAGTGAACAAGGGGGAGAGTGAACAAGGGGGAGAGTGAACAAGGGGGAGAGTGAACAAGGGAGAGAGTGAACAGGGGAGAGAGTGAACAGGGGAGAGAGTGAACAGGGGAGAGAGTGAACAACGGAGAGAGTGAACAGGGGAGAGAGTGAACAAGGGGGAGAGTGAACAAGGGGGAGAGTGAACAGGGGAGAGAATGAGTGAGTGAACAGGGGAGGGAGAGAGTGAACAGGGGAGAGAGTGAACAGGGGAGAGTGAACAGGGGAGAGTGAACAGGGGAGAGTGAACAGGGGAGAGAGTGAACAGGGGAGAGTGAACAGGGGAGAGAGTGAACAGGGGAGAGAGTGAACAGGGGAGAGAGTGAACAGGGGAGAGAGTGAACAGGGGAGAGAGTGAACAAGGGGCAGAGTGAACAAGGGGGAGAGTGAACAAGGGGGAGTGTGAACAGGGGAGAGAGTGAACAAGGGGGAGAGTGAACAAGGGGGAGAGTGAACAAGGGGGAGAGTGAACAAGGGGGAGAGTGAACAAGGGGGAGAGTGAACAAGTGAACAGGGGAGAGAGTGAACAAGGGAGAGAGTGAACAAGGGGGAGAGTGAACAAGTGAACAGGGGAGAGAATGAGTGAGTGAACAGGGGAGGGAGAGAGTGAACAGGGGAGAGAGTGAACAGGGGAGAGAGTGAACAGGGGAGAGAGTGAACAGGGGAGAGAGTGAACAGGGGAGAGAGTGAACAGGGGAGAGAGTGAACAGGGGAGAGAGTGAACAGGGGAGAGAGTGAACAGGGGAGAGAGTGAACAGGGGAGAGAGTGAACAGGGGAGAGAGTGAACAGGGGAGAGAGTGAACAGGGGAGAGAGTGAACAGGGGAGAGAGTGAACAGGGGAGAGAGTGAACAGGGGAGAGAGTGAACAGGGGAGAGAGTGAACAGGGGAGAGAGTGAACAGGGGAGAGAGTGAACAGGGGAGAGAGTGAACAGGGGAGAGAGTGAACAGGGGAGAGAGTGAACAGGGGAGAGAGTGAACAGGGGAGAGAGTGAACAGGGGAGAGAGTGAACAGGGGAGAGAGTGAACAGGGGAGAGAGTGAACAGGGGGGAGAGTGAACAGGGGGGAGAGTGAGCAGGGGGGAGAGTGAGCAGGGGGGAGAGTGAACAAGGGGGAGCGTGAACAGGGGAGAGAATGAGTGAGTGAACAGGGGAGAGAGTGAACAGGGGAGAGAGTGAACAACGGAGAGAGTGAACAAGGGAGAGAATGAGTGAGTGAACAGGGGAGGGAGAGAGTGAACAGGGGAGAGAGTGAGTGAGTGAACAGGGGAGGGAGAGAGTGAACAGGGGAGGGAGAGAGTGAACAGGGGAGAGAGTGAACAAGGGAGAGAGCGAGTGAACAGGGGAGAGAATGAGTGAACAGGGGAGAGAATGAGCGAGTGAACAGGGGAGAGAATGAGTGAGTGAACAGGGGAGAGAGAGTGAACAGGGGAGAGAGAGTGAACAGGTGAGGAGTGTACAGGTGAGGAGTGTACAGGTGAGCTGACCTCTCCGTCGACTCTTGCCCGGCAGTCCCCCCGGGCCCACCCTGGGTGGAGGGGTTGGAGGGTCGCCCGCTGAGGGAGGGCGACGGCCTGAACCTACGGTGCCAGTCTCAGGGGGGCAACCCCCTTGCCACCCTGCAGTGGAGCAAGGTGAGCATGCTCACCACTCGCCACCGCTGCTCACCACTGCTACACTCACCACTACTCGCCGCTACACTCGCCGCTACACTCGCCGCTGCACTCGCCACTGCACTCGCGATCACTACACTCAACACTGCACTCACCGCTACACGTGCCACTCTCGCCGCCGCTGCACCCGCTACTACTCGCCACGGACTCGCCACCGCTGCACCCAACGCTCGACCCTCACCGCCATCCTCACCACCGTTCGCCGCCGCGTGCACGGGCGTCGGGGTGAGCAGGGCGAGGAGGTGCTGCTCACCACGTGGGAGAGCGACGATGTGGCGCTGCCCCCGCTGTCGCGCAGCGTCCTCGCCCTCGCCCTGCGGCCCGAGCACAACCTCGTCACGCTCACCTGCGAGGCCACCAACCTCGTCGCGCCAGCTCCCATGACCGCCACCGTCACCCTGCGCGTGCTCTGTGAGTCCGCGCAAGCCGCGTCGGGCCCCGTCGCCTCGTCGCCACACCGCGTAACCTCGTCAGCTCGTTTGACTACCTCGTCACTTCACCTCGAACCTCACCTCGTCTGGCCACCCTTGCCGCCTCGCCTCTTCGCCTCGTCTGAACACCTCCGCTGTCAGCCGGGGTCTCTGGGGAGGTCTGCACCGCGTACCCAAAGCAGCCATTGCAGCTGCGTGAGTCACAGTCCCAAACCTCCCCCATTTACCCTCGACGTCAGAAGGAGTGGGGGACGATGCCAATCCCAGCCGCAAGCAATGATGAAATTCTCGCTTGCAACTTTCATCAGCTAACTGAGACCAGGCCACTTTAGGTTGGAATGGGGTCCTGGGTGTACACCCACCACCGGAGTGGAAGAATGGCAGGCGCATCTTACAGATGACTAGTCGATTGTCAGAGGGCAGATCAGCTCCACGGTAGGTCCTGGTGTCAAGGACATGGGCCCCCATCCACTGTTCCGTCACTATGTAGTCCAGCAGATGTTCTTGCTTGGGCCCGGCGTGCAACCATGATGTTGTGTAGATGTTCCGATGCCAGAACAGCGTGTTGGTAATTACAAGGCCATGGGCTGCACAGAAGTCTAGCAGCCTCCTACCCTTGTTATTGAACTGATCTGGCCCATGTCTTCCAATCACTCCAGACCAGGTGCCAGCATCATGACCAACTCGGGCATTGAAGTTACCCAAAAGGATCCCGAGGGGCCACTTTAGCCAGCACCTGTGACAGGAGTTCATAGAAGGCATCTAACTCATCGACCTTTCCTGCATCCCTCCACTGATGTTAATCTTCGGTGGGGGTATAAATAACCACGACCACCACTCCTCGCATCTGGTTGATGGGAAGGTGAGCCCAAAGTAGCCTGGGGCTTACAGCTTCCCACACCTCACCGCCAGGAGCCAGAGCCGGTTCACCGGACCTCCTGAACACCACAGAGATCCAAGCGGTACCGGTCCAGCTCCTGACAGAGGAGTGGCAGCCTCTCCTCCACAGTGAGCATTGCACGCCGCCACCCGTAGTGGATTTTTGCTGTTTCTGGAGGAACCCCGAGGGGAAAAATTCAATCTCCTGGCTCCGCCAAATGGGGTTCGGCCAGGAGACGTTACGGACGCCTGTCCCCCCGGGGCCTCCGGCACAAGCTTATTGATATTTGTTTCGTGGTTTCGTGGTAATGAATTGAAGGTGGAGGGGTTACCAGCCACTCGCACCCGTTTAGAGCCCCGTTTAGCCGCTGTGGTGGCTACAAACGCCATGAGGGGAATGGCAAATCTAAATAGGCCCTGCCCCCCACGGCACTGCCCATCACAGCGTTACCGTCCGGCACCAACGAGGAGGTAGAGGTTGTTCTGCCACACACACACACAGACACACACCTACACACACAGACACACACCTACACGCACACCTACACGCACACACACACACACACAGACACACACCTACACGGACACCTACACGCACACACACACACAGACACACACCTACAACAACCGCCATTCGCCACTAAGGTGACGTCACCACGACACTTGTGCCAGGCTATGTGCACCCTGAGGCCACGTGAAGTGTCGAACGCCCGCTGGCAGGAGGTCACGGGGCAGACCCAGGTGCCACGGGTCGATTGACTGAGATGACTGGCTGATGCACCACCTGTGCCCCCTATTGTGCCAACCTGCTGTGTTTTAGCCACCCGGCGCTCCGCTCGTTGTTGTGAGCGTCGCTCCTCCGCCCTCCGTTGTTGTTGGAGGGGGACTACCTCCAACTGCCCAGTAGCGTCCTTCACGAGCCTCCTCCACAGAGGCCAATCTTGACACAGCAAGTCCACTCAGCTCCACGTCCTCCTGTACCACATCACTCCATCTCTTCTCTAGCCCGTGCCGCGCCCGCTTAGCCCCCTCAATCCGGCCGAACAAAAGCTGTTTCGGCATGCGGTGGCTGGGCATGCGGGCTACATGACCCAGCCATCGCAGCCTTCCCCGCCGGAGGAGCTCACCGATGGGCCCTTGCCCCGATCTTTCAAGGATTTGTGAGCTCCTCACACAATCCAGTCTGGTTAAACCCAGGATGGATCGTAGGCAGGCCAGCCTAAATGTTTCTAACCGGCGAAGATGTTCCATTAGGGGGGTCCACGTTTCGCAAGCGTAGAGAAGGGAGGGAATGACCGTGGCCGAGAAGACCTGAAGCTTAGTGTGGAGCGACAGACCAGGTAGCTTCCACACAGCGTTACGCAACCGATGAAAAGATATTGCCGCTCGACTGATTCGGAGTGAGACCTCTGCTGTTAAACTGGAGCCGGTCATAAGCACACTGCCCAGGTATGGGAAACTCTCCACTCTCTCCACAACTGCCCCATCACCGATTGGGAGTTGTGGGGGTGGAGTGTCCGATGGTACAAAATACCCAGGCAGGTGCTTAGTTTTGGTGGGGCTGATGGTAAGGCCCCACCTCTTAGTGGCACGCTCCAGTCTCAGCAGCAGCGTCTCCAACTCCTCCTCTGAATGAGCAGCTATTACCAAATCATCAGCATACATGACGTGGTTGAGCAATAGGGAGCCATCCCTTGACCGCACCCGGGCGTCGATCAGCCTCTCATTATATCTGTACCATATGGAGATTCCCCCGGTACAGCTATTGAAGGTAAAGTCACGTAGAATGAGAATAAAATAATAAATTGATAAAATAAAATAACACAATAATATTCTCACGACGTTTCGGCCACAACACAAGCGGCCTTCATCAGGTGAAGGGGCGAGACTGTCTGGTAGGACAGCGCTGGAGTGAAAGAGCCACGTTCAGATCACGGCCTTTAAGCCTCAAATTTCAGCACCACGGATAGCTACGGGCCCCGTTCAGACGGACGAGTTCGTCCATGGTCGGAACAGAGGAGGGGGAGAGAGACAGCTGCGAGGCCCTAGTATACTCCATGTTGTAAAACTATACCATTAACCGTGGTGTGAGAGGTATTAAGAGGCAATGCTGGCGAAAGAGCTGCGGTCTGAAGGTCATCGTAAAAATGCAATTAATTAAGAACAGAAATTATTTAAAACATCTTTCCAGTGGTTACTAAGCCTGAATCCATCTTCTCGGTTGAAATTGTCTCTGTGCTTGTATATGTGAATGGCCTCATGAACGAATCTCTCATGGTAGCCGGTTGGTTTGCAAAGAACCTCCGTCTTGGAGAAGTCAATGTCATGTGAGCCCACTGAATTATAACAGTGATCTGCCACGGCAGAGGAGTTCGTCCTACCGTGTTTCAAGTCTGCTTTATGTTCGCGGATGCGGTCCGAGATATGTCTTTTGGTTTCTCCAATGTAGCTACTACCACAGAGGCACTTTAGTTTGTAAACGCCCGGGTACTGTATGTCTGGAACAGCATCTTTTACAGATGGAACTAAATGACGGATTTTATGTACTGTGTTGAATCGGACCTGGATCTTGTGTTTATTCAGGATTTTGGAGATCTTTTTAGTGACCCCTGCAATGTAGGGTAAGGTGATGGTTTTGAGTGGCTCCACAAGAGGATCCTTCTTCATGACTGGAGTGATGGCTTTGCGGATTGTGTAGTCGGAGTAGCCATTAGCCCTGAGAGCCTGGTGTACGTACTTGAGTTCACTGGTAATGTGTTCCTGGTCGGAAATGCATTGGGCTCTATGGTATAGAGTCTTGATGAGGGAGTTCTTCTGGGATGGATGGTGGTGGGAATCCGGTTTCAAGTAAGCATCTGTATGGGTAGCTTTCCTGTAGACAGAGTGGCTCATTGAACCATCATGTCTCCTTTTAATTAAGACATCCAAAAAGGGTAGTTTGCCATCTTTTTCGACCTCCATGGTAAATCTGATGGCTGGGTGTATGGAATTGATGTGGTCGCAGAATTGGTCTAGAGCAGGCTGGCCATGTGGCCAGATGACAAAGGTGTCATCAACGTACCTCTTCCATAAGGTCGGGCGTAGAGTGGCAGTCTGGATGGCGTCAGTTTCAAATTTTTCCATGAATACGTTGGCTACAACCGGAGATAGGGGGGAGCCCATTGGGGTGCCCTCAGTTTGTTTGTAGAAAGTTCCATTCCAGGTGAAGTATGTGTTGGTTAAGCAATGTCTCACCAGGGGGGGTACATCAGTATGCAGTCCTTGATGAACCAAGTCTTCAATGATAGCGATGGTGTCAGGTACTGGGACTTTGGTGAACAAGGACACCACATCAAAACTGACAAGCAGGTCGTTTGGGGACAGGGAAATGCCTTTGATTGTCGATACCAGGTGAGTAGAATTTAGTACCGCAGAGGTGGTTTTTCCAGTGAAAGGTCGCAGTATATCAGCAAGAAAACGTGCCAGTTTGTAGGTGGGGGAGCTGATAGTAGAGACGATGGAACGAAGGGGTGTATCTTCATTGTGTATCTTTGGAAGGCCATATAATCTTGGTGGTCTGGCAGCAGAGGGTTTCAACGAGAACTGTTTGATCTCATCAATTAATGCTGTTGAATCAGAGATGATTTTGTTCGTTTTGGTGACCAGGCTGTTGGTGGGATCTCTTTTTATTTTTGTATAGCTGCCATCGTTGAGTAGTTCTTGAATTTTGTTGTTATATTCTGTTTTGTCCATGATGACAGTGGCATTGCCTTTGTCGGCTGAGAGGACGACAATATCATCCCTCTTTTTAATTGAGATAATTCAAAACGTTCGTCTTTGCTGATGTTGCTGGGTGGCAACTTAGCGTTTTTGAGGGTTGCAGCGATTTCAGATCTTGCTACGTCTGCAGAGATGTGACTCAAGCCCTTGAGTGCAACGTCGACATGGGCAATGATATCATTAACCGGTAAGTGTCTCGGTGTGAGAGCAAAGTTTAGACCTTTAGCTAAAACAGATTTCAGACCATCAGAAATGGAACTGTTACTGCGATTAATTACGACTTTCTTGACGTCTATCAAAGGCATTTCCCTGTCCCCAAACGACCTGCTTGTCAGTTTTGATGTGGTGTCCTTGTTCACCAAAGTCCCCGGTACCTGACACCATCGCTATCATTGAAGACTTGGTTCATCAAGGACTGCATACTGATGTACCCCCCCTGGTGAGACATTGCTTAACCAACACATACTTCACCTGGAATGGAACTTTCTACAAACAAACTGAGGGCACCCCAATGGGCTCCCCCCTATCTCCGGTTGTAGCCAACGTATTCATGGAAAAATTTGAAACTGACGCCATCCAGACTGCCACTCTACGCCCGACCTTATGGAAGAGGTACGTTGATGACACCTTTGTCATCTGGCCACATGGCCAGCCTGCTCTAGACCAATTCTGCGACCACATCAATTCCATACACCCAGCCATCAGATTTACCATGGAGGTCGAAAAAGATGGCAAACTACCCTTTTTGGATGTCTTAATTAAAAGGAGACATGATGGTTCAATGAGCCACTCTGTCTACAGGAAAGCTACCCATACAGATGCTTACTTGAAACCGGATTTCCACCACCATCCATCCCAGAAGAACTCCCTCATCAAGACTCTATACCACAGAGCCCAATGCATTTCCGACCAGGAACACATTACCAGTGAACTCAAGCACGTACACCAGGCTCTCAGGGCTAATGGCTACTCCGACTACACAATCCGCAAAGCCATCACTCCAGTCATGAAGAAGGATCCTCTTGTGGAGCCACTCAAAACCATCACCTTACCCTACATTGCAGGGGTCACTAAAAATATCTCCAAAATCCTGAATAAACACAAGATCCAGGTCCGATTCAACACAGTACATAAAATCCGTGATTTAGTTCCATCTGTAAAAGATGCTGTTCCAGACATACAGTACCCGGGCGTTTACAAACTAAAGTGCCTCTGTGATAGTAGCTACATTGGAGAAACCAAAAGACATATCTCGGACCGCATCCGCGAACATAAAGCAGACTTGAAACACGGTAGGACGAACTCCTCTGCCGTGGCAGATCACTGTTATAATTCAGTGGGCTCACATGACATTGACTTCTCCAAGACGGAGGTTCTTTGCAAACCAACCGGCTACCATGAGAGATTCGTTCATGAGGCCATTCACATATACAAGCACAGAGACAATTTCAACCGAGAAGATGGATTCAGGCTTAGTAACCACTGGAAAGATGTTTTAAATAATTTCTGTTCTTAATTAATTGCATTTTTACGATGACCTTCAGACCGCAGCTCTTTCGCCAGCATTGCCTCTTAATACCTCTCACACCACGGTTAATGGTATGGTTTACAACATGGAGTATAACAGCGCCTCGCAGCTGTCTCTCTCCCCCTCCTCTGTTCCGACCATGGACGAACTCGTCCGTCTGAACGGGGCCCGTAGCTATCCGTGGTGCTGAAATTTGAGGCTTAAAGGCCGTGATCTGAACGTGGCTCTTTCACTCCAGCGCTGTCCTACCAGACAGTCTCGCCCCTTCACCTGATGAAGGCCGCTTGTGTTGTGGCCGAAACGTCGTGAGAATATTATTGTGTTATTTTATTTTATCAATTTATTATTTTATTCTCATTCTACGTGACTTTACCGAAAGAACCAAAGAAGATGAATCATTGCAGTCACGAAAGATTTAAATCGAAAGCTATTGAAGGCTTCACGAACTACTTGGTCAAAATAGATGTTAAATAATGTGGGAGCCAGAGGATATCCCTTTCGCACCCCAAGGTGTACCGGGAATGGCTCGGACTCCCGGCCACGTAGTTTTACATGGGCCCGCTCACCATCATGAAGGTCCTTAATGCCAGGACCTTTCCCGGCACACTGAGGAGTGAAATGCCCCTGTAGTTGTTACAGTCTGTGCGGTCCCCCTTCTTAAAGAGGGGGACCACCAGGGCATCCTTCCAATCCTGCGGAACCCGT
Organism: Petromyzon marinus; assembly: GCF_048934315.1. Lineage (NCBI taxonomy): Eukaryota > Metazoa > Chordata > Hyperoartia > Petromyzontiformes > Petromyzontidae > Petromyzon > Petromyzon marinus. The sequence goes on along the minus strand of NC_133740.1, from coordinate 7,118,964 downwards.
CCAGTGGTCCAGACTGTTGTTATGATGTCATATAGGGCAGTCTGTGCACAAACTCCACCCTCCCTCAGTATTTCGCTTGGGAGATCATCTCTGCCCGCTGCCTTTCCTGGTCTCAGACTCTGGATCGCCCTCAGTACTTCCTCAACAGATGGCACCTCAGCCAGCCACTCACAGAGGGCGACTTCTTCCAATATTTGAGGCACCGCAGCCTCAGCAGGGTCATCCTCACTTTGTGCCACGATGTTTTCCTGGCTGAGGGATTTTCCCTCCCCCAGGACCTCACATAAATGCTCAGCAAATCTGCAAACCTGTTCCTGGGGGTCGGAGATTGTATCACCGTTTTTGCCCCTAATGCTGGTAATAGGTGTGGCGCTGCAGGTTACTTTTTTGATGGAGTTAAATACACCTACACACACACACACGCAAACCCACACCTACACACACCTACACACACGCAGACCCACACCTACACGCACACCTATACACACCTACACACACGCAACGTGTCAACGGTGAGATGTTGGCTGCGTCGTCTTCCTCCTCTTCCTCCTCTTCCTCCACTTCCTCTTCTTCCTCCTCTTCCTCCTCTTCCTCCTCTTCCTCCTCTTCCTCCACTTCCTCTTCTTCCTCCTCTTCCTCTTCTTCCTCCTCTTCCACCTCTTCCTCTTCTTCCTCCTCTTCCTCCTCTTCCTCCTCTTCCTCTTCTTCCTCCTCTTCCTCTTCTTCGTCCTTTTCTTCTTCCTCTTCTTCCTCCTATTCTGCCTCTTCTTCCACCTCTTCTTACTCTTCCTCCTATTCTTCCTCCTCTTCCCGTCTTTCTCTTATTCCTCCTCCTCTTCTTCCTCCTCTTCCTCCCCTTCCTCTTCCTCCTCGTCAGTCGGGCCCGCGGAGGTGACGCTGCTGGGCTTCGCCGAGGGCTCCGGCTTGGTGGAGGGCCAGGCGCTGTCGGTGGCCTGCGTCGCCTCCGCCAGCAACCCCCCGCCCACCATCCGCTGGTGGGCGGGGGGGCGCCAGCTCCAGGCCGACAACGACACCACCTACGAGGAGGTGAGGGGTGGTGGGGGGGTAGTGGGTGGTGGGGGGGTAGTGGGTGGGTGGGGTACAGGGTAGGTGGGTGGGTGGGGTACAGGGTAGGTGGGTGGGGTACAGGGTGGGTGGGTGGGGTACAGGGTGGGTGGGTGGGGTACACGGTAGGTGGGTGGATGGGTAGGGTACACGGCAGGTGGGTGGGTGGGGTACACGGCAGGTGGGTGGGTGTGGTATATGGTGGGTGGGTGTGGTACACGGTAGTTGGGTGGGGTACAGGGTAGGTGGGTGGGTGGGTGGGGTACACGGTAGGTGGGTGGGTAGGTGGGGTACAGGGTAGGTGGGTGGGTGGGTGGGGTACAGGGTAGATGAGTGGGTGGGTGGGTGGGGTACACGGTAGGTGGGTGGGTGGGTGAGTGGGTTACACTGTCTATTGAGTCGTCTCTACCATGACCCCCTTACAGTCAGCTGTACATGTGTCACGCACCACCTCCGCTTAGTGCCGCCCATTGCCCCATCCCCCCGCCCCCCAACCCCCCCTCTCACCCCCCCTCACCCCCCTACCCCCCTCGCCCCCCTACCCCCCTCTCACCCCCCCTCACCCCCCTACCCCCCCTCGCCCACTTACCCCCCCACCCCCGTCCGTGCCCACAGGGCCCCAACGGGGGCCACGTGACGGTGAGCAACCTGACGTACACGGTGACGCGCGAGCAGAACGGCATGACGCTGACGTGCGAGGCGGCCAACGAGGCGCTCTTCACCACACGCTCCGCCACCAGGGTCGTCAAGGTCTACTGTGAGTCGCCAGCCGGCTACCCAGATAGCCAGCTACCCAGCTACCAAGCTACCCAGCTAGCCGGCTACCCAGTTACCCAGCCAGCCAGCTAGCCGGCTACCCAGCTACCCAGCTACCAAGCTACCCAGCTAGCCGGCTACCCAGTTACCCAGCCAGCCAGCTAGCCGGCTACCCAGCTAGCCGGCTACCCAGCTACCCAGCTAGCCGGCTACCCAGCCAGCCAGCTAGCCAGCTACCCAGCTACCCAGCTACCCAGCCAGCCAGCTAGCCGGCTACCCAGCTAGCCAGCTACCCAGCTAGCCGGCTACCCAGTTACCCAGTTACCCAGCTACCCAGCTAGCCGGCTACCCAGCTACCCAGCTACCCAGTTACCCAGCCAGCCAGCTAGCCGGCTACCCAGCTACCCAGCTAGCCGGCTACCCAGCTACCCAGCTACCCAGCCAGCCAGCTACCCAGCTACCCAGCTACCCAGCTACCCATCTAGCCGGCTACCCAGCTACCCAGCTAGCCAGCTAGCCAGCTACCCAGCTACCCAGCCAGCCAGCTAGCCGGCTACCCAGCTACCCAGCTAGCCAGCTAGCCAGCTACCCAGCTACCCAGCCAGCCAGCTAGCCGGCTACCCAGCTACCCAGCTACCCAGCTAGCCAGCTAGCCAGCTACCCAGCCAGCCAGCCAGCTACCCAGCTACCCAGTTACCCAGCCAGCCAGCCAGCTACCCAGTTACCCAGCCAGCTACCCAGCTACCCAGCTAGCCCCCTCATGTGCCATGCCGGCCTTCATAGGCGCTGCTACTTGCTAACTGCACTTGCCCCAAACGTATGCTAAGGCTACACGGGGCACATTTATCTTGCGTGTTGTGTGGGGTATCTGGGGTGTGGTGGGTTATTATGTGCGTGATGTGTGTGTGTGTGGTATGTGTGGTGTGTGTGGTGTGTCTGTGTGTGGTGTGTGTGGGTGTGTGTGTGGTGTGTGTGGTGTGTGTGTGTGTGTGGGTGTGTGTGTGGTGTGTGTGGTGGTGGTGTGTGTGTGTGTGTGTGGGTGGTGGTGGTGTGTGTGTGTGTGTGTGGTGGTGTGTGCGTGATGTGTGTGTGGTGTGTGTGGTGGTGGTGTGTGTGTGTGGTGGTGGGTGTGTGTGTGTGGTGGTGGGTGTGTGTGTGTGGTGTATGTGCGTGATGTGTGTGGTGTGTGTGTGGTGTGTGAGTGTGTGTGTGTGTGTGGTGTCTGTGTATGTGGTGTGTGTTGTGTATGGTGAGTGTGTGTGTGGTGATTGGTGTTTATGGTGTATGTGGTGTGTATGTTGTATGTGATGTGTGTGGTGTGTGTGGTGTGTGTGGTGTATGTGTGTGGTGTGTGGTGTGTGTGTGGTGTGTGTGAGGTGTGTGTGATGTGTGTGGTGTGTGTGTGTGTGGTGTGTGGTGTGTGTGTGGTGTGTGTGAGGTGTGTGTGATGTGTGTGGTGTATGTGCGTGATGTGTGTGTGGTGTGTGTGTGTGTGTGTGGTGTGTGGTGTGTGTGTGGTGTGTGTGAGGTGTGTGTGATGTGTGTGGTGTGTGTGTGTGTGTGTGGTGTGTGGTGTGTGTGTGGTGTGTGGTGTGTGTGTGTGATGTGTGTGGTGTATGTGCGTGATGTGTGTGTGGTGTGGTGTGTGGTGTAGACCGGCCGGAGCGGGTGTGGATCGAGGGCTACGAGGAGGGCCGCGTGGTGCCCGCTGGCACCGTGCTGCGCATCACGTGCTACGCCAGCGGGGGCCACCCTCCCGCCACCCTCCTGTGGACCAAGGTGTCCACCACGCGTCCACCACTCGTCTACCACTCGTCTACCGCTCATTCACCACTCATTCGCCGCTCGTTCGCCGCACGTCCACCGCTCGTTCACCGCTCGCTCATCCACCACGCGTCCACCGCTCGTCCACCGCTCGTCTACCGCTCATTCACCACACTTCGACCACGCGTTCACCGCTCGTTCACCACATGTCCACCACACGTCCACCACACGTCCACCGATCATCTACCGCTCGTTCACCGCTCGCTCGTCCACCACTCGCTCATCCACCACGCGTCCACCGCACATCCACCACACGCCCCCACCGCTCGTTCACCGCACGTCCACCGCACGTCCACCACACGTCCACCATTCGTTCACCACACTTTCACCACGCGTTCCCCGCTCATTCACCACACGTGCACCACACCACACATGACACACACGTGACAACACGACACACTTGCCCTAACGGCCTGTTAGGGCTACACCGTGGTGATGGTTGGTGATGGCTGGTGATGGTTGGTGGTGATGGTAGGTGGTGGTGGTTAGTGATGGTAGTGGTTGGTGGTGGTAGTGGTTGGTGATGGTAGGTGGTGGTAGTGGTTTGTGTGATGGTGGCTGATGATGGTAGATGGTGGGTAATGGGTGGGTGGTGGTGAAATTAGGTGGTGGTGGTGGTGGTGGTGGTTGGTGGTGGTAGTGGTTGGTGATGGTGGGTGGTGAGTGGGTGGCGGTGATGGTTGGTGGTCACCGGTGGATGATGGTCGTTGGTGGGTGATTGCGATGGGCGGTGGTCGGCGGTGACAGCGGTGACGGCGGGGCCGGTGGTGATGATTGCCGGCTAGCGATGGTCGTTGGTGGGTGATTGCGATGGGCGGTGGTCCGCGGTGACGGTGGGTCGCTGGTGATGATTGCCGGCTAGCGATGGTCGTTGGTGGGTGATTGCGATGGGCGGTGTGTCCGCGGTGATGGTGGGTCGGTGGTGATGATTGCCGGCGGCTAGCGATGGTCGTTGGTGGGTGATTGCGATGGGCGGTGGTCCGCGGTGGTCCGCGGTGACGGTGGTGACGCTGGTGATGATTGCCGGCTAGCGATGGTTGTCTCCGTCATGGTCGTCTCTCTCGCGCACCCCCCACAGGGCCCGTCGGTGGTGAGGGGCGGTGAATACCGCAGTACGGGTAGCCTGGCGTCGCGCGAGATATCCGTGGTGGCTGCACCCAGCGACAACGGAGCCCTCTACAGCTGCCTGGCCTCCAACAAAGCGTCGAGCAACAGCGGGGCGCTACGCAACACCACGCGACTCCACGTGCACTGTTGAGTTTTAGTTTTGACAACCTTGGTGGTGGTGGTGGTGGTGGTAGCTTTAGTAGGAGCTTGCAGCAGTAAGGAGTAACAGCCAGGGGGGCTGCCCATTGAACCGATATTATCCGTAACCAAAAGTGGCTGTCGTTGGGTTTAGATACCATAAAAATGTACAGTGACGGGAAAAAAGTATTTGATCCCCTGCTGATTTTGTGCGTTTGCCCACTGACAAAGAAATGATCAGTCTATGATTTTAATGGTAGGTTTATTTGAACAGTGAGAGACAGAATAACAACAACAAAAATCCAGAAAAACGCATGTCAAAAATTTTATAAATTGATTTGCATTTTAAGGAGGGAAATAAGTATTTGACCCCCCTCTCAATCAGAAAGATGTCTGGCTCCCAGGTGTCTTTTATACAGGTAACGAGCTGAGATTAGGAGCACACTCTTAAAGGGAGTGCTCCTAATCTCAGCTTGTTACATATATAAAAGACACCTGTCCACAGAAGCAATCAATCAGATTCCAAACTCTCCACCATGGCCAAGACCAAAGAGCTCTCCAAGGATGTCAGGGACAAGATTGTAGACCTACACAAGGCTGGCATGGGCTACAAGACCATTGCCAAGCAGCTTGGTGAGAAGGTGACAACAGTTGGTGCGATTATTCACAAATTAAAGAAACACAAAAGAACTGTCAATCTCCCTCGGCCTGAGGCTCCATGCAAGATCTCACCTCGTGGAGTTGCAATGATCATGAACGGTGAGGAATCAGCCCAGAACTACACGGGAGGATCTAGTCAATGATCTCAAGGCAGCTGGAATCTACATCTGCAGAACGTGAAGAACCAGTGGCATCTACATCTGCAGAACGTGAAGAACCAGTGGCATCTACATCTGCAGAACGTGAACAACCAGTGGCATCTACATCTGCAGAACGTGACGAACCAGTGGCATCTACATCTGCAGAACGTGAAGATCCAGTGGCATCTACATCTGCAGAACGTGAACAACCAGTGGCATCTACATCTGCAGAACCAGTGACATCTACATCTGCAGAACGTGAACAACCAGTGGCATCTACATTTGCAGAGCATGAAGAACTAGTGGCATCTACATCTGCAGAACGTGAAGATCCAGTGGCATCTACATCTGCAGAACGTGAACAACCAGTGGCATCTACATCTGCAGAACCAGTGACATCTACATCTGCAGAACGTGAACAACCAGTGGCATCTACATTTGCAGAGCATGAAGAACTAGTGGCATCTACATCTGCAGAACGTGAAGAACCAGTGGCATCTACATTTGCCGAGCATGAAGAACCAGTGGCATCTACATCTGCAGAACGTGAAGAGCCTGCAGGATGAATCCGATGAGCTATTAAGCTCTTTTACTCACAGATGTCCAGATGCTCGCTGTCACCGTTGCTGTTATTGTTAGTTGTCGGGAGTGGGAATTGAACTCGGGTTGATGCGGTGGATGGGGGTTTATAGCACAGAACACTCACCTCTGCACCATCGCTCCTAAGATAAAGCTTCCCCCGCAATAGCCTAAACAGACTGTTGGGGCAAGTGCTGTTAGCAAGTGCCTATGAAGGCTACCGGCACTGTGGCACACGAGGAGGTGGGTGGCCAGCATCACCCCCGGCCGCCTTTGTCTCCCCAAGTGGCGATGTTTACTACACACCGTACCAGGTACTCGTTTGAGGCTTAGTCGACCTAGGGGAGGAAACAGTTCAGATAATCGTCATTGGCGTTGGCTGTGAGCAGGACGCTAACCGCTGCCCCACCGCTCCACACACACAAAGATCCCCAGTATCGCCTTTCGCAGACTGGGGTTGAGTGAACAGCAGACTGTTAAAGTATTTGGGTAACAAGTGGGTGGGTGGGTGAGTGCGGTGAATGGATGGGTCTGTAGGTGGGTGAGTGGATGGGTCAGTGGGTGGGTGAGTGGGTAGGCGCATTGGTGATTGGATGGGTCTGTGGGTGGGTGAGTGGGTTTGTGGATGGGTCAGTAGCTGGGTGAGTGGATGGGTCAGTAGCTGGGTGAGTGGATGGGTCAGTAGGTGGGTGAGTGGATGGGTCGGTGGGTGAGGGTGTGGGTGAGTGGCAAAACAACCCCCTACCTCCTCGCGGTGCCGGACGGGCAACTCTGTCGTGGACAGTGCTGTGGGGGGAGTTCCAATTTTGATTGGCTCCTCCCCTCATGGCATATGTGTCCACCACAGGGGCTAAACGGGGGCTCTGGACGGGTGCGAGGGGCTGGTAACCCCTCCACCTTCAATTAATTACCACAAAACCACGAATTAAAGTGAAACATGTAACAACTAAGCTTGTGCCGGAGGCCCCGGGGGGCCAGGCGTCTATGACGTCTCCTGGCCAAACCCCAATTGGCGGAGCCAGGAGATTGAATACCTACCCTCGGGGCTACTCCAGAAACAACGAAAAGCCACTACGGGTGGCCACGTGGAATGTTCGAACGCTCACTGCAGAGGAGAGGCTGCCACTCCTCTGTCGGGAGCTGGACCGGTACCGCCTGGATCTATGCGGCATTCAGGAGGTCCGGTGGACCGGCTCTGGCTCCTGCCACCATGAGGGGTGGACAGTCCACTACTCGGGGCAGCAGACTGCCAAACAACAGGGTGTGGGTCTTCTTTTGAACAAACGAATGAAGGGGGCGTGGGAGCGTGGCGGTGAGGTGTGGGAAGCTGTAAGCCCCAGGCTACTTTGGGCTCGCCTTCCCATCAACCGGAGGCGAGGAATGGTGGTCGTGGTTACTTATGCCCCCACCAAAGATGAACATCCGTGGAGGGATGCAGGCAAAGCCGATGAGTCAGATGCCTTCTATGACCTCCTGTCACAGGTGCTGGCTAAAGTGGCCCCTCGGGATAGAGTCATCATGTTGGGTGACTTCAATGCCCGAGTTGGTCATGATACTGGCACCTGGTCTGGAGTGATTGGAGGGCATGGGCCAGATCAGCTCAATAACAATGGTAGGAGGCTGCTAGATTTTTGTGCAGCCCATGGGCTTGTAATTACCAACACGCTGTTCCGGCATCGGCGCATCCACACAACATCATGGATGCATGCCGGGTCCAAGCAAGAACATCTGCTGGACTACATAGTGACGGACCAGCGAATGCGAGCCCATGTCCTTGACACCAGGACCTACCGTGGAGCTGATCTGCCCTCTGACCATCGACTAGTCATCTGTAAGATGCGCCTGCCATTCTTCCACTCCGGTGGTGGGTGTACACCCAGGACCCCATTCCAACCTAAAGTGGCCTGGTCTCAGTTATCTGATGAAAGTTGCAAGCGAGAATTTCATCATCGCTTGCGGCTGGGATTGGCATCGTCCCCGACTCCTCCTGATGTCGAGGGTAAATGGGCGAGGTTTAGGACTGTGACTCATGCAGCTGCAATGGCTGCTTTGGGTACGCGGTCCAGACCTCCCCAGACACCCTGGATGACAGAGGAGTTGTTCAGGATGGTTGAGAAAAAGCGACAGGCCCACTGTCATCGGCTACAGAATCCCACGTCAGAGAATGAGGAGGCTTACCGCAGCCTTCGCTCGGAGGTTCGGAGAGCCGTGAGGCGCTGCAAGGATGGGTGGTGGTCGCGGGTTGCTGAGGAGATGGAGTCTGCCTCAGTGGCCCGTGATCACAAATCGCTATTTAACTCCATCAAAAAAGTAACCTGCAGCGCCACACCTATTACCATCATTAGGGGAAAAAACGGTGATCCAATTTCCGACCCCCAGGAACAGATTCGCAGATTTGCTGAGCATTTCTGTGAGGTCCTGGGGGAGGGAAAATCCCACAGCCAGGAAAACATCGTGGCACAAAGTGAGGATGACCCTGCTGAGGCTGCGGTGCCTCAAATATTGGATGAAGTCACCCCCTGTGAGTGGCTGGCTGAGGTGCCATCTGCTGAGGAAGTATTGAAGGCGATCCGGAGTCTGAGACCAGGAAAGGCAGCGGGCAGAGATGATCTCCCAAGCGAAATGCTGAGGGAGGGTGGCGTTTGTGCACAGACTGCCCTATATGACATCATAACAACAGTCTGGACCACTGGACGGGTTCCGCAGGATTGGAAGGATGCCCTGGTGGTCCCCCTTTTTAAGAAGGGGGACCGCACAGACTGTAACAACTACAGGGGCATCTCACTCCTCAGTGTGCCGGGAAAGGTCCTGGCAAGGATTATTCAGCATCGCCTTGCCAGGCACGCTGAGGAGAGGCTTGCGGAGCCCCAATGCGGTTTCAGGAAAGGGCGGTCCTGCACAGATGCCATATTTTCTGTCCGTCTGCTACAGCAGAGGTGTAGGGAATTCCAACAAGACCTACATCTCTGCTTTATTGACCTGGTCAAGGCCTATGATACCATCAGTAGGCCTGGGCTCTGGGTCGTTCTTCGTGCTTTTGGAGTACCTGACCCTCTGCTCACGATCATTAAGGACCTTCATGATGGTGAGCGGGCCCGGGTAAAACTACGTGGCCGGGAGTCAGAGCCATTCCCTGTACACCTTGGGGTGCGACAGGGATGTCCTCTGGCTCCCACATTATTTAACATCTATTTTGACCACGTAGTTCGTGAAGCCTTCAATAGCTGTACCGGGGGAATCTCCATATGGTACAGATATAATGGGAGGCTAATCGATGCCCGGGTGCGGTCAAGGGATGGCTCCCTATTGCTCAACCACGTTATGTATGCTGATGACTTGGTAATAGCTGCTCAGTCAGAGGAGGAGTTGCAGACGCTGCTGCTGAGACTGGAGCGTGCCACTAAGAGGTGGGGCCTTACCATCAGCCCCACCAAAACTAAGCACCTGCCTGGGTATTTTGTACCATCGGACACTCCACCCCCACAACTCCCAATCGGTGATGGGGCAGTTGTGGAGAGAGTGGAGAGTTTCCCATACCTGGGCAGTGTGCTTATGACTGGCTCCAGTTTAACAGCAGAGGTCTCACTCCGAATCAGTCGAGCGGCAATATCTTTTCATCGGTTGCGTAACGCTGTGTGGAAGCTACCTGGTCTGTCGCTCCGCACTAAGCTTCAGGTCTTCTCGGCCACGGTCATTCCCTCCCTTCTCTACGCTTGCGAAACGTGGACCCCCCTAATGGAACATCTTCGCCGGTTAGAAACATTTAGGCTGACCTGCCTACGATCCATCCTGGGTTTAACCAGACTGGATTGTGTGAGGAGCTCACAAATCCTTGAAAGATCTGGGCAGGGTCCCATCGGTGAGCTCCTCCGGCAGGCAAGGCTGCGATGGCTGGGTCATGTAGCCCGCATGCCCAGCCACCGCATGCCGAAACAGCTTTTGTTTGGCCGGATTGAGGGGGCTAAGCGGGCGCGGCACGGGCTAGAGAAGAGATGGAGTGATGTGGTACAGGAGGACGTGGAGCTGAGTGGACTTGCCGATGACTGGTACCAGCGGTGTCAAGATCGGCCTCTGTGGAGGAGGCTCGTGAAGGATGCTACTGGGCAGTTGGAGGCAGTCGCCCTCCAACAACAACGGAGGGCGGAGGAGCGACGCTCACAACAGCGAGCGGAGCGCCGGGTGGCTAAAGCACAGCAGGTTGGCACAGTAGGGGGCACAGGTGGTGCATCAGCCAGTCATCTCAGTCAGTCGACCCGTGGCACCTGGGTCTGCCCCGTGACCTCCTGCCAGCGGGCGTTCGACACTTCACGTGGCCTCAGGGTGCACATAGCCTGGCACAAGCGTCGTGGTGACGTCACCGCCACTTAGTGGCGAATGGCGGTTGTTGGTTGTTGTTGAGTGGATGGGTCGGTTGGTGGATGAGTGGGCGGGTGGGTGAGTGGGTGAGTGGATGGGTCAGTGGGTGGGTGAGTGGATGGGTCGGTGGGTGAGTGTGTGGGTGAGTGGATGGGTCGGTGGGCGGGGTGAGTGGATGGGTCGGTGGGTGAGTGTGTGGGTGAGTGGATGGGTCGGTGGGCGGGGTGAGTGGATGGGTCGGTGGGTGACTGTGTGGGTGAGTGGATGCGTCGGTTGTTGGATGAGTGGGCGGGTGAGTGGATGGGTCGGTTGTTGGATGAGTGGGCGGGTGGGGGACTCGAGTGAATCAACCACTCTTGCTTCACTCTAAATTCACTCTGATTGGTGTACCGCCTTCACCGCCACTGCCACCACCACCACCTCCCTATCCGTTCGTCACCCCCCCCCCCTTCCGGGCGCGCAGTCCCTCCACGCTACGTGAAGGTCACGGAGGCCAAGGATGGCCCCATCCACGCGGGCACCACCATTACCTTCCTGTGCCAGTCGGCCAGCAGCCATCCGGCCTGCAGCCTCTCCTGGATCAAGGATGGGCAGCGGTGAGGCAAGGGCCTTCTAGGCCCCGTGGCACTTTTGTTTCCTAGGCCTTGAGCGATAACTCTCTACAGACGGTAACTGTTTTGTCGGTTCTTAGCGATAACTCTCTACAGCCGGTAACTGTTTTGTAGGTTCTTCAGCGATAACTCTCTACAGCCAGTAACTGTTTTGTAGGTTCTTCAGAGATAACTCTCTACAGCCAGTAACTGTTTTGTAGGTTCTTCAGCGATAACTCTCTACAGCCAGTAACTGCTTTGTAGATTCTTCAGCGATAACGCTCTACAGACGGTAACTGTATTGTAGGTTCTTAGCAATAACTCTCTACAGACTGTAAATGCGTTGTAGGTTCTTCAGAGATAACTCTCTACAGACGGTAACTGTATTGTAGGTTCTTCAGCGATAACTCTCTAAGTCTGTAACTCTTTTGTAGGTTCTTAGCGATAACTCTCTACAGACGGTAACTGTTTTGTAGGTTCTTAGCGATAACTCTCTACAGACGGTAACTGTTTTGTAGGTTCTTAGCGATAACTCTCTACAGACGGTAACTGTTTTGTAGGTTCTTAGCGATAATTCTCTACAGACGGTAACTGTTTTGTAGGTTCTTCAGCGATAACTCTCTATAGACTGTAAATAAGTTGTAGATTCTTCAGCGATAACTCTCTAAGTCTGTAACTGCTTTGTAGGTTCTTCAGCGATAACTCTCTACAGACGGTAACTGTTTCGTAGGCCTTCAGCGATAACTCTCTTCAGACGGTAACTGTTTTGTAGGTTCTAAGCGATAACTCTCTACAGACGGTAACTGTTTAGTAGGCCTTCAGCGATAACTCTCTTCAGACGGTAACTGTTTCCTAGGCCTTCAGCGATAACTCTCTACAGACGGTAACTGTATTGTAGGTTCTTCAGCGATAACTCTCTACAGACGGTAACTGTTTTGTAGGTTCTTAGCGATAACTCTCTATAGACTGTAAATAAGTTGTAGGTTCTTCAGAGATAACTCTCTACAGCCAGTAACTGTTTCGTAGCTACTTCAGCGATAACTCTCTACAGCCGGGTAAATGTTTCATAGTTTCTTCAGTGATAACTCTCTACAGCCGGTAACTGCTGCCCCATGTTACTTAGCTACTGCCGCTGCCACTCCGCTTGCGTCAATGCGGCCACTTTCGTTGGTGCTTTCACCAGTCGGAAGGGCCGGGTGAAGGTTCTCGTAGGCCCTAGGCACTTCTGTTTCATAGTATCTCTCTCTCTCTCCATCTCTCATCATCATCATCGTCTCTCTCTCTCACTGACCCCATCAAAAGGTGCACCATGCCCGGCCTACATTGGGTTGCTGCTCGCGAGCATCACTTTCCCGAGCGGCCTGTTAAGGGACCGTCCATAAATGACGTCACGCACCTGGGGGGGGGGGGGGGGGTGGTCAGACATTTGTGACGATGTGTGACGAAGGGGGGGGGGGGCGGGGAGGTTTGAGAATTGTGACGTCACATCAAAATGCGCAACTTTATAAATAAATATAGACACAACACGTTCTGCTTAATTAAAGAGACTTTATATTAAATTTTTTCTCCTACAACATCAGAGTGCAGCGCCACATTAAATACGCAACTACAGTGACAATAGTTTAAAGCGATTTGAAGCATAAATTTTGATTTAAAGCTTTCGTGACTGCAGGGATTCATATTCTTGTTTATTTCGGTAAAGTCACCACCACGTAGAAGGGAAACAATAAAATAATAAAAATATAAAGCAATAAAATTCTCACGACCGTTTCGACCGCAACACAAAGCAGCAATCATCATCGGGTGTGAAAACCACAACAACAACATTTTCTTGTTGTGTTTTAAAGCTTTCGTTACGGTAGGGAGTCAGAGTCTTGGTTCTTTCGGTAAAGTCACCACCACGTAGTAGAAGGGAAATAATGAAATAATAAAAATATAAAGCAACGGCAAGAACATTTGGTTCTTTCGGTAAAGTCACCACCACGTAGAAGGGAAACAATAAAATAATAAAAATATAAAACATTAAAATTCTCACGACGTTTCGACTGCAACACAAAGCAGCAATCATCATCAGGTGTGAAAACCACAGCAAGAACATTTTCTTGTTGTGGTTTAAAGCTTTCGTTACGGTAGGGAGTCAGAGTCTTGGTTCTTTCGGTAAAGTCACCACCACGTAGTAGAAGGGAAATGATGAAATAATAAAAATATAAAACAATTAAATTCTCACGACGTGGTTTTTTTCACGGCTGATGATGATGATGATTGCTTGTGTTGCAATCGAAACGTGAGAATTTTATTGTTTTATATTTATATTCATTTTTATTTCCCTTCTACGTGACTGCCGAAAGAACCAAGAATATTTTTATGTAAACCTTTCGTGACTGCAGGGATTCATATTCTTGGTTCTTTCGGTAAAGTCACCACCACGTAGAAGGGAAACAATAAAATAATAAAAATATAAAGCAATAAAATTCTCACGACCGTTTCGACTGCAACACAAGCATCAGGTGTGGTTTTCACACCTGATGATGATTGCTTGTGTTGCAGTCGAAACGTCGTGAGAATTGTACTGTTTTATATTTATATTATTTTATTGTTTCCCTTCTACGTGGTGGTGACTTTACCGAAAGAACCAAGAATACTATTTGAAGCATGTTTGTTTTTTTTTGGGGGGGGGGGTGGGCAGAGCTTTGTGACGTCATATTTGAGGGGGCGCGGTCTGAATTTTTGTGACACCGTGTGACGATGGGGGGGGGGGAGTGGTCAAGAATCGTCCAAAATCGCGTGACGTCATTTATGGACGGCCCCGCAAGCCTACACGGGTAGGGGATATTTCTCTTTGTTTGTGTGTGTGTGGACATCCGTGCAAAAGAGCTTGATGGCTCATCGGATTCCTCCGCTCGGAATAAATATTCCGATTCCGATATTGTGGCTCGCAGTAATGTAGAGATTTGCCCCCCCCCCACCCACCCCCCTCTCATGTATGGGTATTGAGGATTAATCTTCTTTGGTTCTTTCGGTAAAGTCACCACGTAGAATGAGAATAAAATAATAAATTGATAGAATAAAATAACGCAATAAAATTCTCACGACGTTTCGGCCACAACACAAGCGGCCTTCATCAGGTGAAAGGACGAGACTGTCTGGTAGGACTTTACCGAAAGAACCAAAGAAGATGAATCCTTGCAGTCACGAAAGCTTTAAATCTAAAAATATTGAGGATTGTTAATCCATATGAATTGCATCGATTCTGCTTCAGACGCAAACAGTACTGGGGCCAAGCGTAATTTGCGGGTTTAATCGCTGCGTCGATGCATTGCCAATTGATCTGTGGATCGGGTAATGTGACACGTGCCCCTCCATTTGATTGGCTCATATCAGCGAGATCGGCGATTCCTGGATTGTGTAATCATTTGACACGCTCCCCCTTCATCTGAATGGCTAATATCAGCGAGATCGGCGATTCCAAAATTGAATAATAATTTGACATGCTCCCCCTCCATTTGATTGGCTAATATCCGTCACAGCTGCCACTATTATTCAGTGGCCTAAAATAAGATAAAATGTTTCACTCCGAATGACGCTGCAAAGTATTATCTGTATTTTGATTTAGTGTGCTGATCTTAAAGGTGCATTGAAAAATGTTGATACTCCGACCGATGCCTCTGTTGTTGTGGAGTAACTCATGCAGCCGGCTATGGCTCTAGGGTTTGGTGTTACATGTTATTTATGTAGTTTATTGTAAAAAAATCGGTCACAGTTCCAATGATCACTGTTACATTGCATTTATGGCTTTATTTTTTGGTGATTTCTAAAAGTTTTTTGGTTTTGGCCTAGTTTTTGTTTATTGTAGTACGGAGTTAGACTGATGGCTTTAATCTTAGTTGTCTTG
Organism: Petromyzon marinus; assembly: GCF_048934315.1. Taxonomy (NCBI): domain Eukaryota; kingdom Metazoa; phylum Chordata; class Hyperoartia; order Petromyzontiformes; family Petromyzontidae; genus Petromyzon; species Petromyzon marinus. Next base: position 7,103,857 of record NC_133740.1, on the reverse strand, counting down.
TGGTTGTTGTTGGTGTTATTTGACTTGCATCCCACTGGGATTTTTGCACGCAGCGTTGGTGTACGGTGCTATTTCAGGAATATTTTGATGTTTTTTTTCCCTGGATTTTCTGTTTGCACGGTCGACACAAAGTCACTTTAAGATGTTGTTCTTGTTCGTGTTTTTGTTTGTTGCGGTTGCACCCGATTCAAGAGCCCAATGGCTCAGAGGGCTATACCCAAAATAAATTAAACTATGAAACAGTTCGCTTTTATTGTTACCAGTAAACCACCCCACCCACCACCCCACCCCCAAGGCTACAGGGAGAGGCCGCTGAGAGCCACAAGGCCGAGCACGGAGGTTGGGCCTCGTCGGGGCACATTGCCCTGGTGCTGTCCTCCAGGGACCACGGCAAGCGGCTCACGTGCCAGGCGACGCACCCCTCGCTCCGCGAGAGAGTCAGCGCCTTCTACAAGTTCCACGTGCTGTGTACGGCTCGGCGCGTCGTCATCATCATCATCATCATCATAAGCCAATTATCATCATCAGTCCATCATCATCATAAGCCAATCATCATCATCAGTCCATCATCATCATCATAAGCCAATCATCATCATCAGTCCATCAGTCCATCTTCATCATCGTCGTCGTTATCATCATCATAAGCCAATCATCATCATCATAAGCCAATCATCATCAGTCCATCAGTCCATCTTCATCATCATCGTCGTCGTTATCATCATCATAAGCCAACCATCATCATCATCAGTCCATCATCATCATAAGCCAATCATCATCATCAGTCCATCATCATCATAAGCCAATCATCATCATCAGTCCATCATCATCAGTCCATCATCATCGTTGTCGTGATCATCATCATCATCATCAATCCATCTTCATCATCGTTGTCGTCGTTATCATCATCATAAGATCATCATCATCATCAGTCCATCAATCCATCATCATCATCGTCGTCGTCATTATCATCATCATAAGCCAATCATCATCATCAGTCCATCTTCATCATCGTTGTCGTCGTTATCATCATCATAAGCCAATCATCAATCCATCTTCATCATCGTCGTCGTCGTTATCATCATCATAAGATCATCATCATCAATCCATCTTCATCATCGTCGTCGTCGTCGTTATCATCATCATCATTAGTCCATCGTCATCATCGTCGTCGTCTGTCCATCATCACCCCCCTGCCCCCATCCCCCCCCCCCCCCCACCGTGTGCCACATTGCCGGCCTTCTTAGGGTGCTGCTTGCTCGCTAACAGCACTTGCCCCGACAGTCCGCGAGGACCTACACGGGGGAACTTTGTCTTTGTTGTCTTTGCCAGTCGCTCCCGAGCTGCAGGAAGGGCAGCCCGTGGCCTTCTCAGTGATGGAGAAGTCCGCGGCCCTGCTGAAGATCGTGACGCTCGCAAACCCACCGGAGGTCACCGTGGAGTGGAGCCGAGCCGGGCAGGCCCTCGTGAAGAGTGAGCTCACCACGCTCCTCACCACGCTCCTCACCACGCTCGCTCAACACGCTCGCTCAACACGCTCGCTCACCACGCTCGCTCAACACGCTCGCTCACCACGCACACTCACCACCCACACTCAACACCCACACTCACCACCCACATTCACCACACTCACCACCCACACTCACCACCCACACTCACCACTCACCACCCACACTCACCACCCACACTCACTACTCACTGCCCACACTTACCACCCACACTCACCACCCACACTCAACACCCACGCTCAACACCCACGCTCACCACCCACACTCACCACCCCCTCTCACCATCCACACTCACCACCCACACTCACCACCCCCTCTCACCACCCACACTCACCACGCTCACTCACCACCCGCACTCACCACCCGCACTCACCACTCCTCACTCACCACCCGCACTCACCACCCGCACTCACCACTCCTCTCACCATCCCTCACCTCCGAGGTCTTCCGAGATGGCGCGATGGTGAGATGTTGACTACCTCGCCTGGTACGCAGGAGGTCGTGGGTTCGATCCCGACCCTGACGACGCCTGCTGCTGCTGTAGATTTGCAGTCTGCGTCTCTCTCATCATCATCATCACGGTGGCTAGGAGATGTTGACTACCTCGCCTGGTGTACAGGAGGTCGTGGGTTCCACCACCACCACCACCATCATCACGGTGGCTAGGAGATGTTGACTACCTCGCCTGGTGTACAGGAGGTCGTGGTATATTTGAAGTTTGCGTCTCCCTCTCTCTCTCTCTGCCCGTGATTGCATGGATTTTTCTCCGGGTCCGACGGTTTTTGCCCTCCACCCCATCGTGTACCACAGTGGCGGCCTTCATAGGCGCCGCTGCTGCTACTCGCTAACAGCACACTTGCCCCGACGCGTCTGCCCAGGCTACCCGGGGGACCTTTGCCTTTGTGTCAGAGGGAGGTGCCCCGCTAGCGTGGGACATCTCTAACATACAGCAGGTGCCGCTGCTGCTGCTACTCGCTACCAGCACACTTGCCCCGACGCGACTGCTCAGGCTACCCGGGGGACCTTTGCCTTTGTGTCAGAGGGAGGTGGCCCTCTAGCATGGGACATCTCTAACATACAGCTGTGCTGCTACTAGCTACCAGCACACTTGCCCCGACGCATCTGCCCAGGCTACCCGGGGGACCTTTGCCTTTGTGTCAGAGGGAGGTGCCCCGCTAGCGTGGGACATCTCTAACATACAGTAGGTGCTGCTGCTGCTACTAGCTACCAGCACACTTGCCCCGACGCGTCTGCCCAGGCTACCCGGGGGACCTTTGCCTTTGTGTCAGAGGGAGGTGGCCCTCTAGCGTGGGACATCTCTAACATACAGTAGGTGCCGCTGCTGCTGCTACTCGCTACCAGCACTTGCCCCGACGCGACTGCTCAGGCTACCCGGGGGACCTTTGCCTTTGTGTCAGAGGGAGGTGGCCCTCTAGCGTGGGACATCTCGAACATACAGCAGGTGCCGCTGCTGCTGCTACTCGCTACCAGCACACTTGCCCCGACGCGTCTGCTCAGGCTACCCGGGGGACCTTTGCCTTTGTGTCAGAGGGGGTGGCGCGCTAGCGTGGGACATCTCTAGCATACAGCAGCTGCTACTAGCTACCAGCACACTTGCCCCGACGCGTCTGCCCAGGCTACCCGGGGGACCTTTGTCTTTGTGTCAGAGGGAGGTGGCCCTCTAGCGTGGGACATCTCTAACATACAGCTGCTGCTGCTGCTACTCGCTACCAGCACACTTGCCCCGACGCGTCTGCTCAGGCTACCCGGGGGACCTTTGCCTTTGTGTCAGAGGGAGGTGCCCCGCTAGCGTGGGACATCTCTAACATACAGCTGCTACTTGCTACCAGCACACTTGCCCTGACGCGTCTGCCCAGGCTACCCGGGGGACCTTTGCCTGTGTGTCAGAGGGAGGTGGCCCTCTAGCGTGGGACATCTCGAACATACAGCAGTGCTGCTACTAGCTACCAGCACACTTGCCCCGACGCGACTGCTCAGGCTACCCGGGGGACCTTTGCCTTTGTGTCAGAGGGAGGTGGCCCTCTAGCGTGGGACATCTCGAACATACAGCAGTGCTGCTACTAGCTACCAGCACACTTGCCCCGACGCGACTGCTCAGGCTACCCGGGGGACCTTTGCCTTTGTGTCAGAGGGAGGTGGCCCTCTAGCGTGGGACATCTCTAACATACAGCTGCTGCTGCTACTCGCTACCAGCACACTTGCCCCGACGCGACTGCTCAGGCTACCCGGGGGACCTTTGCCTTTGTGTCAGAGGGAGGTGCCCCGCTAGCGTGGGACATCTCTTAACATACAGCTGTGCTGCTACTAGCTACCAGCACACTTGCCCCGACGCGTCTGCTCAGGCTACCCGGGGGACCTTTGCCTTTGTGTCAGAGGGAGGTGGCCCTCTAGCGTGGGACATCTCTAACATACAGCTGCTGCTGCTGCTACTAGCTAACAGCACACTTGCCCCGACGCGTCTGCCCAGGCTACCCGGGGGACCTTTGCCTTTGTGTCAGAGGGAGGTGGCCCTCTAGCGTGGGACATCTCTAACATACAGCTGCTACTAGCTACCAGCACACTTGCCCTGACGCGTTTGCTCAGGCTACCCGGGGGACCTTTGCCTTTGTGTCAGAGGGAGGTGGCCCTCTAGCGTGGGACATCTCGAACATACAGCCGCTGCTGCTGCTACTCGATACCAGCACACTTGCCCCGACGCGTCTGCCCAGGCTACCCGGGGGACCTTTGCCTGTGTGTCAGAGGGAGGTGGCCCTCTAGCGTGGGACATCTCGAACATACAGCTGTGCTGCTACTAGCTACCAGCACACTTGCCCCGACGCGACTGCTCAGGCTACCCGGGGGACCTTTGCCTTTGTGTCAGAGGGGGTGGCGCGCTAGCGTGGGACATCTCGAACATACAGTAGGTGCTGCTGCTACTAGCTACCAGCACACTTGCCCCGACGCGTCTGCTCAGGCTACCCGGGGGACCTTTGCCTTTGTGTCAGAGGGAGGTGGCCCTCTAGCGTGGGACATCTCGAACATACAGCAGGTGCCGCTGCTGCTGCTACTCGCTACCAGCACACTTGCCCCGACGCGTCTGCTCAGGCTACCCGGGGGACCTTTGCCTTTGTGTCAGAGGGAGGTGCCCCGCTAGCGTGGGACATCTCGAACATACAGCTGTGCTGCTACTAGCTACCAGCACACTTGCCCCGACGCGACTGCTCAGGCTACCCGGGGGACCTTTGCCTTTGTGTCAGAGGGAGGTGGCCCTCTAGCGTGGGACATCTCGAACATACAGCTGTGCTGCTGCTGCTGCTACTCGCTACCAGCACACTTGCCCCGACGCGTCTGCTCAGGCTACCCGGGGGACCTTTGTCTTTGTGTCAGAGGGGGTGGCGCGCTACGTGCTGAAGGAGGGCGGCTCGCTGGAGGTGTGGAACGTGACGCGCGCCGACGCGGGCGACTACGACGTGCAGATGACCAACACAGAGGGCACGGGGAGAGGCACCATTCGTCTTGACGTGCACTGTGAGTACTGGGGGGGGGGGGACACGTGGGGGTGGGGAGACGTGGGGGGAGGGGACGTGGGGGGAGGGGAGACGTGGGGGGAGGGGACGTGGGGGGAGGGGAGACGTGGGGGGGGGAGACGTGGTGGGGGGGGAGACGTGGTGGGGGGGGAGACGTGGTGGGGGGGAGACGTGGTGGGGGGGAGACGTGGTGGGGGGGAGACGTGGGGGTGGGACACGTGGGGTGGGACACGTGGGGGTGGGACACGTGGGGGGTGGGACACGTGGGGGGTGGGACACGTGGGGGTGGGGAGACTTGGGGGGAGGGGAGACGTGGTAGGGGTGGGGACGTGGGGGTGGGGACGTGGGGGTGGGGACGTGGGGGTGGGGACGTGGGGGTGGGGACGTGGGGGTGGGGGACACGTGGGGGTGGGGGACACGTGGGGGTGGGGGACACGTGGGTGGGGGTGGAGACGTGGGTGGGGGTGGAGACGTGGGTGGGGGTGGAGACGTGGGTGGGGGGTGGAGACGTGGGTGGGGGTGGAGACGTGGGTGGGGGTGGAGACGTGGGTGGGGGTGGAGACGTGGGTGGGGGTGGAGACGTGGGTGGGGGTGGAGACGTGGGTGGGGGTGGAGACGTGGGTGGGGTCTGGAGACGTGGGTGGGGGTGGAGACGTGGGTGGGGGTGGAGACGTGGGTGGGGGTGGAGACGTCTCCCATCCCTCTACTCCACCTCATCTCTCCTCGTCCTTCACGCCTGCGATGTCCCCCCCCCCCTGCGATGTCCCCCCCCCCCTGCGATGTCCCCCCCCCCCTGCGATGTCCCCCCCACCCCCCCCCCCCCCCTAGACCACCCGTCCATCCGTCGCACGGTGAGCTCCGTCTACGTGGAGCCCAGCGGCACCGCCGTCATGGTCTGCACCGCCGATGCCAACCCGCTGCAGGAGGGCATGATCACTTGGAGGTGGATGGTGAGTGGGAGGCGGTGTGGGTGGTGTGGGTGGTGTGTGGGGGGTGTGGGTGGTGTGTGGGGGTGTGGCTGGTGTGGCTGGGTGTGTGCAGTGTTGCTGGGTGTGTGCGGTGTGTCTGGGTGTGTGTGGTGTGGCTGGGTGTGTGTGGTGTGGCCGGGTGTGTGTGTGGCTGGGTGTGTGTGGTGTGGCTGGGTGTGTGATGTGGCTGGGTGTGTGGTGTGTCTGGGTGTGTGTGGTGTGGCCGGGTGTGTGGTGTGGCTGGGTGTGTGTGGTGTGGCTGGGTGTGTGATGTGGCTGGGTGTGTGATGTGGCTGGGTGTGTGTGATGTGGCTGGGTGTGTGTGATGTGGCTGGGTGTGTGTGATGTGGCTGGGTGTGTACGGTGTGTGTGGTGTGGCTGGGTGTGTGTGGTGTGGCTGGGTGTGTGTGATGTGGTTGGGTGTGTGCGGTGTGTGCGGTGTGGCTGGGTGTGTGTGATGTGGCTGGGTGTGTGCGGTGTGTGCGGTGTGGCTGAGTGTGTGCGGTGTGGCTGGGTGTGTGCGGTGTGGCTGGGTGTGTGCGGTGTGGCTGGGTGTGTGCGGTGTGGCTAGGTGTGTGCGGTGTGTGCGGTGTGTGCGGTGTGGCTGGGTGTGTGCGGTGTGGCTGGGTGTGTGCGGTGTGGCTGGGTGTGTGCGGTGTGGCTGGGTGTGTGCGGTGTGGCTGGGTGTGTGCGGTGTGGCTGGGTGTGTGCGGTGTGGCTAGGTGTGTGCGGTGTGTGCGGTGTGGCTGGGTGTGTGCGGTGTGGCTGGGTGTGTGCGGTGTGGCTGGGTGTGTGCGGTGTGGGTGGACAATCCTATTCTCAGGACAGGAGACTGCCAAACAACAGGGAGTGCCTCTTCTTGTGAAGGCGGTGAGGTGTGGGAAGCTGTGACGCCGTGTGACGAGGGTGGGAGGGAGGGGGGGTGGGAGGGAGGGGGGGGTGGATCAAACACCGTCCAAAATCGCGTGGCGTCATTCGTGGACGGCCCCCCCCCCCTGCCCCCCCTGCCCCCCCCCGCCCCCCCTGCCCCCCCTAACACTCCGTCTTCGTCTTGACCGACGGGCAGTCGGCGGAGGGCCCCGTGCCACTGCCGGCCCTGCAGGCCTACCACGAGGGTGGCAGCACGCTCACCCTGCCCGCGGTCAACCGCAGCATGAGCGGCCGCTACGAGTGCACGGTGGACAACGGAGTGCCCCCTCCAGCCCGCGCCAGCGTCCGCCTCTACGTCAAGTGTGAGCACGCCGGCAGCGAGGCCTGCTGGGGCCTGCTGGCGCCTGCTGGGGCCTGCTGGCGCCTGCTGGCGCCTGCTGGCGCCTGCTGGGGCCAGCTGGCGCCTGCTGGGGCCAGCTGGCCTGCTGGCGCCTGCTGGCCTGCTGGCGCCTGCTGGCGCCTGCTGGCGCCTGCTGGCCTGCTGGCGCCGCCTGCTGGCGCCGCTGCCGCCGCTGCTGCTTACCGCTTGCTGCTTGCCGCTCGCATTGCCGGCCACCTGCTGGAGACGCCGGGGAAGGCCGCTTCTATACCTGGAGACACCAACGGAGGGTCCACTCGCCCTGCCACGTCCCACCCCTCTCTAGCCACCTCCAACCCCTCTAGCCACCTCGCCCAAACCCCCATCGACCTCGCACTCGCACACCCCGAACACCGACCCCGCTCGCCCACCCACCCGCTCGCCCACCCCGCTCGCCCACCCACCCACCCGCCCACCGACCCCGCTCGCCCACCCACCCGCCTACCCACCCGCCCACCCACCGACCCCGCTCGCCCACCCACCCGCCCACCCACCAACCCCGCTCGCCCACCCACCCGCCCACCCACCGACCCCGCTCGCCCACCCACCGACCCAGCTTGCCCACCGACCCCGCTCGCCCACCGACCCCGCTCGCCCACCCACCCACCCTCCCACCGACCCCGCTCGCCCACCCACCCACCCTCCCACCGACCCCGCTCGCCCACCCACCCACCCTCCCACCGACCCCGCTCGCCCACCCACCCACCCTCCCACCGACCCCGCTCGCCCACCCACCCACCCTCCCACCGACCCCGCTCGCCCCACCCACCACCCTCCCCCCCCACCCACCCCCCCACCGATCTCGGCCCGCCCACCTCCCGTTGAATTGACCATTGGATCGTTAAACACACGTAGATTCTCGGTCCGGTATTCCCGAAATCGGCGAAGCCATGCCCCATTCCGCCATCTGTGGGCCTAAAGCATTAACGCGATTTTTATCATTCATCCTGTCGCGGATTCATTTTATCCTTCGATTTAAAGCTTTCGTGACTGCAAGGATTCATCTTCTTTGGTTCTTTCGGTAAAGTCACCACCACGTAGAATGAGAATAAAATAATAAATTGATAAAATAAAATAACACAATGATATTCTCACGACGTTTCGGCCACAACACAAGCGGCCTTCATCAGGTGAAGGGACGAGACTGTCTGGTAGAAACAGCGTGCAAACGCCGTACGACGCGTCTATAAAGTTGGCGACTCGCGAACAAATCGACCGACGAACAGCAGACCTCCTGGGACACCCAACTCATCCACGAGTAGGGGAGTCCCTGGAGTAAGATTCTGCGTTGGGTAGGACACAAACCCGTTTCCCCATTCGTTACCTGGTCGAGCACGGCCCGGTTGCTCGTTGAAACGTAACCTCCAGCACAGCACAGCATCTACAGCTACGTTCCCACCCCCCGACAAACTGCAACCGGTAAGCCCCCATCAGGCGACAGCAGCTGAGTTGCGGTGGCAGCAAATCTCCTAGCTGTCTCCTCCTTTGTGCGTCCTCGTCGTCGTCCTCGTCATCTTCCCACCCCTCCCCACCCCCACCCAAGTTCGTCCGGAGATCGTGAAGAGCGCTCACCTGGCCAAGGTGGCTTCGCTCGGTGACGGCACGGCCAACGCCACGCTGCTGTGCCGCGCCGAGGGCGTGCCGCGCGTCACCTTCAGCTGGGCCAAGAACAACGCGACCCTGGCGAGCCCACACCCCAGGTGCCCGTACCACCCGCGCTACCCGCACCACCACACCCACGCCACCACCACACTCCACCACGCCGACGCCACGCCACCCACGCCACCCACGCCACCCACACCACCCACGCCACCTACACACCCACCTCACACCCACCCACACCACCCACACCTCCACACCCACACCACCACACTCCACCCCACCGACGCCACCCACGCCACCCACACCCACCCCACCCACACCTCCACACCCACTCCATACCCACCCACACATGCCACCCACGCCACCCACCCCACACCACACCTCCACACCCCCCCAACCAAGAACAACGGTGACCCTCGTGACCCCCACGCCAGGTGCCCCCCCCCCCCCACTACCTACCCACCCACCCCCTCCTGTACACCAGGCGAGGTAGTTAACATCTCATAGCCACCGTGATGATGATGATGATGAGAGAGACGCACAAACTCCAACTATACAGCAGCAGCAGGCGTTGTAAGGGTCAGGGACCGAACCCACGACCTCCCGCGTACCAGGAGAGGTAGTCAACATCTCCTAGCCACAGTGATGATGATGATGATGAGAGAGAGACACACAAACTCCAACTATACAGCAGCAGCAGGAGTCGTCAGGGTCAGGGACCGAACCCACGACCTCCTGCGTACCAGGCGAGGTAGTCAACATCTCCTAGCCACCGTGATGATGATGATGATGAGAGAGAGAGAGACACACAAACCCCAACTATACAGCAGCAGTAGGCGTTGTCAGGGTCAGGGACCGAACCCACGACCTCCCGCGTACCAGGCGAGGTAGTCAACGTCTCCTAGCCACCATGATGATGATGAGAGAGAGAGACACACAAACTCCAAATCTACAGCAGCAGCAGCAGCAGGCGTCGTCAGGGTCAGGGACCGAACCCACGACCTCCCGCGTACCAGGCGAGGTAGTCAACGTCTCTCCCCCGCCGCCGCCGCCGTGGTGGTGGTGGTGGCGGTGAGCAGGTACCTGGTGAAGAACAAGCTGGATGGCACGGCGCACGAGAGCCGCCTCGAGGTGGTGAACGCCACGTCGGCGCTGGACTACGCGCTGTTCACGTGCAGCGCGCGCAACGACATGGGCTCCGACTCGTTCGACATACAGCTCGTCAGCACCAGTAAGGTGGACGCCGGCGATTTTTGCGCGATACGTGATGCCAGTAGTGCACGGACGATTACGGATACGCGACGCCAGTAGGGCACGGGTGATTACAGATACGTGACGCCAGTAGTGCACGGACGATTACGGATACGCGACGCCAGTAGGGCAGGGACGATTACGGATACGTGATGCCAGTAGGGCACGGACGATTACGGATACGCGATGCCAGTAGGGCACGGATGATTACGGATACGTGATGCTAGTAGGGCAGGGACGATTACGGATACGTGATGCCAGTAGGACACGGATGATTACGGATACGTGACACCAGTAGGGCACGGACGATTACGGATACGTGATGCCAGTAGTGCACGGATGATTACGGATACGTGATGCCAGTAGGGCACGGATGATTAAGGATACGTGATGCCAGTAGGGCACGGATGATTACGGATACGTGATGCCAGTAGGGCACGGACGATTACGGATACGCGATGCCAGTAGGGCACGGATGATTACGGATACGTGATGCCAGTAGGGCACGGATGATTACGGATACGTGATGCCAGTAGGGCACGGATGATTACGGATATGTGATGCCAGTAGGGCACGGGTGATTACAGATACGTGATGCCAGTAGGGCACGGATGATTACGGATACGTGATGCCAGTAGGGCACGGATGATTACGGATATGTGATGCCAGTAGGGCACGGGTGATTACAGATACGTGATGCCAGTAGGGCACGGGTGATTACAGATACGTGATGCCAGTAGGGCACGGGTGATTACGGATACGGGAACCCAGTAGGGCACGGGTGATTACGGATACGTGATGCCAGTAGTGCACGGACGATTACGGATACGCGACGCCAGTAGGGCACGGGTGATTACAGATACGTGATGCCAGTAGTGCACGGACGATTACGGATACGCGACGCCAGTAGGGCAGGGACGATTACGGATACGTGATGCCAGTAGGGCACGGATGATTAAGGATACGTGATGCCAGTAGGGCACGGATGATTACGGATACGTGATGCCAGTAGGGCACGGACGATTACGGATACGCGATGCCAGTAGGGCACGGATGATTACGGATACGTGATGCCAGTAGGGCACGGATGATTACGGATACGTGATGCCAGTAGGGCACGGATGATTACGGATACGTGATGCCAGTAGGGCACGGATGATTACGGATACGTGATCCCAGTAGGGCACGGATGATTACGGATATGTGATGCCAGTAGGGCACGGATGATTACGGATATGTGATGCCAGTAGGGCACGGGTGATTACGGATACGGGAACCCAGTAGGGCACGGGTGATTACGGATACGTGATGCCAGTAGGGCACGGGTGATTACAGATACGTGATGCCAGTAGGGCACGGGTGATTACGGATACGGGAACCCAGTAGGGCACGGGTGATTACAGATACGTGATGCCAGTAGGGCACGGGTGATTACGGATACGGGAACCCAGTAGGGCACGGGTGATTACGGATACGTGATGCCAGTAGGGCACGGATGATTACGGATACGCGATGCCAGTAGGGACGCCAATACACAGCGATGCGCACTGATACGCAGCACGTGAAGATTCATACCGACACCACCCCCCCCCCCCAGGCCGCCCCGACCCCCCCACGGACGTGCGAGTGGTCAACGTCACCGACATCTCGGCGACGCTCACCTGGCAGGCCGGGTTCAATGGGGGGCTCACGCAGCGCTTCCGTGTCAAGTGAGGGGGGGGGGGGGTGGGGCGTGGGTGGGGTGGGCTGGGTGATGGGGCCGGGTGGTGGGGCCGGGTGGTGTGGCTGGGTGATGGAGCTGGGTGGCTGAGCTGGGTGTGGTGGTGGGGTTGGGTGGCTGGGCTGGGCTGGGTGGCTGGACCGGGTGTTGGGGCTGAGTGGCTGAGCTGGGTGGCTGGGCTGAGTGATGGGGCTGGGTGGCTGAACTCGGTGGCTGGGCTGATGTCTGGGCTGGATGGCTGGGCTGGGTGTTGGGGCCGGGTGGCTGGGCTGGGTGGCTGGGCTGGGTGGCTGGGCTGGGCGTTGGGGCTGGGCGTTGGGGCCGGGCGTTGGGGCCGGGCGTTGGGGCCGGGCGTTGGGGCCGGGCGTTGGGGCCGGGCGTTGGGGCCGGGCGTTGGGGCCGGGCGTTGGGGCCGGGCGTTGGGGCCGGGCGTTGGGGCCGGGCGGCGGGGCATCTTGTTTATTCTCCCGTGGCAGGTACCAGGTGCAGGGGGCGCGCAGCGCCCGCTACGTGGACGTGGACCCGCCACAGGCGACCGCCTTCACCGTGGCCGGCCTGCTCCCCAGCACCGGCTACAACCTCTCGGTCAGCGCCTGGAACCGCCTGGGGCACAGCGACTACCACGGGGCGCCCGTCGGGATCCGCACCACCGGTACGGGCGGGCCGGCGGGCAGGGAGGGGGTGGACGGATCCACCACCACCACCACCGCCGCCACCCGGCCGCTCCGCGCCGAGGGCGTGAGTGACTGAACGAGGGTGGCTATGAGATGTTGACTCCCTCGCCTGGTACGCAGGAGGCCGTGGGTTCGATCTCGAAACCTGTCGCCTGCTGTATATTTGGAGTTTGCGTGTCTCTCATCATCATCACGGTGGCTGAGATGTTAACTACCTCGCCTGGTACGCAGGAGGTCGTGGGTTCGATCCCGACCCTGACGACGCCTGCAGCTGTATATTTGGAGTCTACGTGTCTCTCTCTCTCTCCGTGCGCGCATGGATTTTTCTCCAGGTCCTCCGGGATGTGTCCCCTCCACGTTCAGCATCGACATCACCGCGCGTTCAGAGTGTTTGGCTTCTGCTGTAAATCTCCACGTGATGGTGATATTGGTGATGATGATGGCGATGATGATGCTGATGATGGTGATGATGATGATGGCGATGAGCTGCACGTGGATGAGCTGCTATCATTTGTGATGGCCCAGGGGTCGCTTCTGAAAGAGAACTACGTGTGGGGCCTTATGCCTCGTAACAATAAACACAGTTTAGTTCTTGAGTTTTGAGCGAGTGTGAGTGGTGGGGAGTCGTCGGGTGCGACTGTAGCCGTGTCTGTGAGTGAGTGGTAACGGCTGTTGCCGTGTGTGTGACTGTTGCCGTGTCTGTGAGTGAGTGGTAACGGCTGTTGCCGTGTGTGTGACTGTTGCCGTGTCTGTGAGTGAGCGAGTGGTAACGACTGTTGCTGTGTGCGAGTGTCGCCGTGTGTGTGACTGTTGCCGCGTCTGTGAGTGAGTGGTAACGGCTGTTGCCGTGTGTGTGACTGTTGCCGTGTCTGTGAGTGAGTGGTAACGGCTGTTGCCGTGTGTGTGACTGTTGCCGTGTCTGTGAGTGAGTGGTAACGGCTGTTGCCGTGTGTGTGACTGTTGCCGTGTCTGTGAGTGGTAACGGCTGTTGCCGTGTGTGATATTGGTAACAATTGTTGCCTTGTGTTCACAGTCGGAATCAAAGACGACTCGGAAATGATTGTACCGCCACCTGGTATGGATCTTCCCACGTCGGGTGAGCACGCCACACCACGCACCACACCACTCTGCACACCACACCACGCACCACACCACGCACCACACCACACCACAGCACCCTGCACGCCACACCACACGCCACACCACGCACCACACCACGCACCACACCACACCACCCTGCACACCGCACCACACACCACACCACGCAAACACGGCAACAGTCACACACACGGCAACAGCCGTTACCACTCACTCACTCACAGACACGGCAACAGTCACACACACGGCAACAGCCGTTACCACTCACTCACAGACACGGCAACAGTCACACACACGGCAACAGCCGTTACCACTCACTCACTCTCAGACACGGCTACAGTCACACGCACGGCAACAGTCGTTACCACTCGCTCACTCAGACACGGCAACAGCCGTTACCACTCACTCACTCACAGACACGGCTACAGCTGTCACCAACCACTCACTCACATACACGGCTACAGTCGCACGCACGGCAACAGCCGTTACCACTCACTCTCAGACACGGCTACAGTCACACGCACGGCAACAGCCGTTACCACTCGCTCACTCAGACACGGCAACAACCGTTACCACTCACTCACTCACAGACACGGCTACAGCTGTCACCAACCACTCACTCACAGACACGGCTACAGTCGCACGCACGGCAACAGCCGTTACCACTCGCTCGCTCACAGACACGGCAACAGTCGCACCTGACGACTCCCCGCCACCCGCACTCGCTCAAAACGAAAGAGCCAAACTGGGAGAAGGAATGGTGTTTTTGCGGTGGTTGCGGTGGTCGCGGTGATGGTGATGGCGATGCGCGGTGGTCGCGGTGGTTGCTGCGGCGGTGGTGTTGGTGCCAGGCACGCTGCTCTCCCTGCCCGTGCTGGTGGCGGTGGCTGCGGCTGCGGCTGCGGCGGCGGTGGCGAACGCCGCCTGCCTGGTCGCCTGCGTCGTGCGCAAGAGGAGAGCCGCTTCCGCCGGTGAGGGTGTTGCTCAGCGCCGCGACAGGAAACCCGGTGGGCTGCAAAGCCCCCCTTTTTTTAAAAATTTCTTTCGAAAGCTTTTCGTGACTGCAGGTGGGGGATCCCCATCGCCTTGGTTCTTTCGGTCAAGTCACACACGTAGGATGGGGAAAATGCAAAAATAAAACCGTAATAAAAATCAAGTGAAGAAAAATTAAAGGAATCGATAAGAAGAAAGCTCTTTTGCTCGCGGAACATTAACGACGACAACACATCATGAGACCTCCTTTGACAGTAACAAGATATCGTAGTAGGTTTGACCCTTTATTTACTGGCGCGATAAAGGTGTCAGTTTTTTGTGCCGGTTAAAAGGGTAAAAACCTATTGCTATATCTTGTTACTGGCAAAGGAGGTCTCATAATGTAAAGGCTCACCCCGAGCCCTCAATACTCTGATAGTGCGCTGTTTTTGAGCTGTACGCCTTTTGGCGTCTTCTGGTCCAACACCAGTGGAGACTAAAGGGCTCTAAGAAAAGCCGTCTCTGGTGTGGACCAATCAAATTCAAGGACAGTGCATATTATTATCAGAGTTGTCTTTTTTTTGCATTTTGACTGCTTGTGTTGTGGTTATTGCAGACATGATGCCTTGAATAAAGGTGTCAGTTTTTTGTGCCAGTTAAAAGGGTAAAACCTATTACTATATCTTGTTACTGGCAAAGGAGGTCTCATAATGTAAAGGCTCACCCCGAGCCCTCAATACTCTGATAGTGCGCTGTTTTTGAGCTGCACGCCTTTTGGCGTCTTCTGGTCCAACACCAGTGGAGACTAAAGGGCTCTAAGAAAAGCCGTCTCTGGTGTGGACCAATCAAATTCAAGGACGGTGCCAATATCATTATCAGAGTTGTCTCTTTATGTTAAAGTCAGAGTTTACATATCAACAGAGGCATTTAGCATATTGTTAAAGTCAGAGTTTACATATCAACAGAGGCATTTAGTATATTGACACTAAAGAACTGCAACTACCCAACTATCATACAACAAACCGATGTGAAAGAACTAAACATAAACTACATCAATATAATCAATGTACTCAATACATTCTCCAAAAAGTTGAGCTACTAACAATAAGCCGTTATACATTACACTTCTATGTGCAAACGGTGAAAAAGAGCGTTCCAGACGACCGGAGCGTCGCGTGAACGGCTGCGGTGATGTTAAGGCTCCCGGGGCGAGAGTGGTGAGGTGTAACTGTGGTTCATCACGTATAACACGTGTGTTGCTTGGGGTTAGATCGCGTAAATGTGATTAAACCCGCCACCACCCGACACGGCCAATGGGTAAAGGTTTGTGCGTCACGCCAACAGAACGTGGCTAATTCATTACTAGTACAGCACTAGTGTGTAGTGTATACTGTAGTATACCAGTACAGCACTAGTGTATAGTGTATAGCAGGGGTCGGGAACCTTTTTGACTAAGAGAGCCATGAAAGCAAAAAATTTGGAAATTTATTTCAGTGAGAGCCATATAATATATTTTAAAAGTGAATTCAACTAAATGTCAGTATAATAAGCCTCTGAATTTATTCTTTTAAATAATGTTGTTATAACACTCACCATTAATGCGACTTCTGGTGCTGCATGGATTTGCTGATGTCTTTGTAGTCGGGTTGGTACTTGGTGAGGTTAAGCTTCATGCAAGCGTTGAGGCTTTCATCCGTTAAACGTGATCGTAGGTTGGACTTGATGTTTTTAAGATGTGAGAATGACTGCTCACATGCATACGTAGATCCAAACATGGTCAATACAGCAATACTCACACGCTGCAGTGTGGTATGTGACAGGAAGCGCGTTCCAAGTTTTGAGAATCAGCTGGTCTTCGGGTTGGAGTTTTTTTCATTTCTGTCCACATGTGCTTGCTCGCCAACTCCGCTTTCTGTCGTGTGATTCTTTCCAAATCTTCATTCAGTGACTTGAACTTATTCACCCACATGTCTGAGGCCTTCAGGTCAGCCACTTCTGCTTCAAAATCTCTGACGGAGACACCAGGGATGTAATTCAGGTCGGCTGTGTTCAGTGAACACTCGTTTCGATGGGTGATGAACTTAAAAAGACGAGTGTGCTCACGAAATTCTCCAAAGCGTGCTTTGAAGGACTGTAGAAGACTGGATGTGCAGCCAGCTAGCTGGTGGAGATCAAGGTTTTGAATGGGCTCACTTGCTGTGCATGCATCTTTAAATTGGCTCAGTTTTTCAAAATGTAGTAAACGACCTGTTTCAAGATCCGTGATGAAAAGCTCCAGCTTGTTTTCAAAAGCAAATACAGCTTGTTGAAGGGATAACACTGTATTTCCAATGCCTTGCATTTTCACGTTGAGCTGGTTCAGATGTTCAGTCAGATCTACGAGATAGTAAAACTTGAGGAGCCACTCGGTGTCGGCTAGCTCAGGATGCCCGACGCCTTTCATTTCAAGGAAAGTCCGGATTTCGTTCAGGCAAGCCGCAAAACGGCTAAGCACCTTCCCTCTTGACAACCAACGCACATTGCTGTGCAAAAGCAGACCAGGATAGTTATTTACAACTTCATCCAGCAGTGTTTTAAACTGGCGATCATTTAAGGCTCGGGCAACAATAAAGTTGATCACACGAATGACCAGCGACATCACTTCGCCAAACTGCCTGTCACACATCTGAGCACAAAGTGCCTCCTGGTGTATAATGCAATGGAAACTTAGGATGGGTCTATTTTCATGTTCACGGAGAAGCGCCACAAATCCTTTGTTTTTCCCCACCATACACGGAGCACCATCAGTACACACTGAGAGAAGTTTATCCATAGGTAGACTTTTTTCTTGAGCAAACTCCATGAAAGACTTGAATAAATCCTCACCTCTTGTGGACCCTTTTAATGGCAGAACAGCAAGACTTTCTTCGCGCAGTGTGTCACCAACAGCATATCTTGCAATCACGCTGAACTGCGACAAATGGCTCACGTCTGTTGACTCATCCAAAGCCAGAGAAAAGAACAGCGCTGCATTTATGTCCTTCACTTGCGTTTCCTCCACTTTGTTTGCCATCACGATGGTACGATCATGAACAGTTCTTGCCGACAGAGGCATGTCTTGTATCCGTTTGATTATCTTGTCTTTGTTCGGAAGATCATCAAAAAGTTCATTGGCTACATCCAGCATGAACGTTTTAGCATACTCGCCATCTGTGAATGGTTTTCCGTTCCTCACTATTGCTAAAGAACCAGCAAAGCTAGCCGAATTATAGTCACCTTGCCGGGTCCATACGCGGAGTTGCTGCTGGCTAGCTTGCACCCTGCTCAGAAGCTCTTGGCACGCTTTCTTTCTGCTGTCTCCCGCAGGGTATTTTGATGCAAAGGTAGCGTGGCGCGTGTCGAAGTGCCGCTTTACATTCGACCGTTTCAACGATGTAATTTTGTCATTGCAAATTAGACACACCGCAGAACCCGCTCTCTCCACAAAGGCGAATTCTTCGGTCCATTCGTCCTGAAATGTACGATACTCGTCGTCTTTTTTTCTTTTCGCCATCTTCTTCGTCGAAGGGTTAGCTTTGAGCTAATGACCGAGCAGACGCAGTCTCAGACTGATTCAAAAGGGGGCGTTTACCTGTTTTACCCAGCAACGGCAAACGTAGGCCAGTATCATCCAATTAAAATAATGGACAATTGCTCCTGCAGCCCTGAACAGAACATGCGCAGTGAAAAATCGATGGATGGATTAAAACAAGTGAGAATATTTTGTTTTATCTGCGAGCCATATGCAATCATCAAAAGAGCCACATCTGGCTCGCGAGCCATAGGTTCCCGACCCCTGGTGTATATAGTGTAGTAAACTAGTACAGCACTAGTGTATAGTGTAGTATACTAGTACAGCACTAGTGTATAGTGTAGTGTATAGTGTAGTATATAGTGTAGTAAAGGTTGTGTCACGTAAACAGAACGTGGCCAATTCGTTACTAGTACAGCACACACACTCACACACTCACTCACACACTCACACAAGCTCACACTCACTCACACTCTCACACTCACACGCGCAGACACACGCGCACACTCACACGCGCACACTCACACGCGCACACTCACACGCGCAGACACACGCGCACACTCACACTCACACACACTCACACACAACACCAACAACAACCGCCATTCGCCACTAAGTGGCGGTGACATCACCACGACGCTTGTGCCAGGCCATGTGCACCTTGTCCGATTGTACAAAATACCCAGGCAGGCGCTTAGTTTTGGTGGGGCTTATGGTAAGGCCCCATCTCTTAGTGGCACGCTCCAGTCTCAGCAGCAGCGTCTCCAACTCCTCCTCTGAATAAGCAGCTATTACCAAATCATCGGCATATATAACGTGGTTAATCAATAGGGAGCCATCCCTTGACCGCACCCGGGCATCGATCAGCCTCCCATTATATCTGTACCAAATGGAGATACCCCCGGTACAGCTATTGAAGGCTTCACAAACTACGTGGTCAAAATAGATGTTAAATAATGTGGGAGCCAGAGGACATCCCTGTCGCACCCCAAGGTGTACAGGGAATGGCTCTGACTCCCGGCCACGTAGTTTTACCCGGGCCCGCTCACCATCATGAAGGTCCTTAATGATCGTGAGCAGAGGGTCAGGGACTCCAAAAGCACGAAGAACAACCCAGAGCCCAGGCCTACTGATGGTATCATAGACCTTGACCAGGTCAATAAAGCAGAGATGTAGGTCTTGTCGGAATTCCCTACACCTCTGCTGTAGCAGACGGAGAGAAAATATGGAATCTGTGCAGGACCGCCCTTTCCTGAAACCGCATTGGGGCTCCGCAAGCCTCTCCTCAGCGTGCCTGGCAAGGCGATGTTGAATAATCCTTGCCAGGACCTTTCCCGGCACACTGAGGAGTGAGATGCCCCTGTAGTTGTTACAGTCTGTGCGGCCCCCCTTCTTAAAGAGGGGGACCACCAGGGCATCCTTCCAATCCTGTGGAACCCGTCCAGTGGTCCAGACTGTTGTTATGATGTCATATAGGGCAGTCTGTGCACAAACGCCACCCTCCCTCAGCATTTCGCTTGGGAGATCATCTCAGCCCACTGCCTTTTCTGGTCTCAGACTCCGGATCGCCTTCAGTACTTCCTCAACAGATGGCACCTCAGCCAGCCACTCACAGGGGGTGACTTCATCCAATATTTGAGGCACCGCAGCCTCAGCAGGGTCATCCCCACTTTGTGCCACGATGTTTTCCTGGCTGAGGGATTTCCCCTCCCCCAGGACCTCACAGAAATGCTCAGCAAATCTGCAAACCTGTTCCTGGGGGTCGGAGATTGGATCACTGTTTTTTACCCTAATGATGGTAATAGGTGTGGCGCTGCAGGTTACTTTTTTGATGGAGTTAAATAGAGATTTGTGATCGCGGGCCACTGAGGCAGACTGCATCTCCTCAGCAACCCCCGACCACCACCCATCCTTGCAGCGCCTCACGGCTCTCCGAACCTCCGAGCGAATGCTGCGGTAAGCCTCCTCATTCTCCGATGTGGGATTCTGTAGCCGATGACAGTGGGCCTGTCGCTTTTTCTCAACTATCCTGAACACCTCCTCTGTCAGCCAGGGTCTCTGGGGAGGTCTGACCCGCGTACCCAAAGCAGCCATTCCAGCTGCATGAGCCACAGTCTTAAACCTCGCCCATTTACCCTCGACATCAGGAGGAGTGGGGGACGATGCCAACCCCAGCCGCAAGCAATGATAACATTCTCGCTTGCAACTTTCATCAGATAACTGAGACCAGGCCACTTTAGGTTGGAATGGGGTCCTGGGTGTACACCCACCACCGGAGTGGAAGAATGGCAGGCGCTTCTTACAGATGACTAGTCGATGGTCAGAGGACAGATCAGCTCCACGGTAGGTCCTGGTGTCAAGGTCCTGGGCTCGCATCCGCTGGTCCGTCACTATGTAGTCCAGCAGATGTTCTTGCTTGGACCCGGCCTGCATCCATGATGTTGTGTGGATGCGCCGATGCCGGAACAGCGTGTTGGTAATTACAAGGCCATGGGCTGCACAAAAATCTAGCAGCCTCCTACCGTTGTTATTGAGCTGATCTGGGCCATGCCCTCCAATCACTCCAGACCAGGTGCCAGCATCATGACCAACTCGGGCATTGAAGTCACCCAACATGATGACTTTATCCCGAGGTGCCACTTTAGCCAGCACCTGTGACAGGAGGTCATAGAAGGCATCTGACTCATGGACTTTGCCTGCATCCCTCCACGGATGTTCGTCTTCGGTGGGGGCATAAGTAACCACGACCACCACTCCTCGCCTCCGGTTGATGGGAAGGCGAGCCCAAAGTAGCCTGGGGCTTACAGCTTCCCACACCTCACCGCCGTGCTCCCACGCCCCCTTCATTCTTTTTCGTCTGGCAAAACAACCCCCTACCTCCTCGCGGTGCCGGACGGGTGCGAGGGGCTGGTAACCCCTCCACCTTCAACATTTTTACCACGAACCACGAATAAAAAATTTAACTAATAAGCTTGTGCCGGAGGCCCCGGGGGGACAGGCGTCTATGACGTGTCCTGGCCAAACCCCAATTGGCGGAGCCATGAGATTGAATCTCTACCATCGGGGCTCCTCCAGAAACAACGAAAAGCCACTACGGGTGGCCACGTGGAATGCTCGAACACGCTCACACAACAACAACCGCCATTCGCCACTAAGTGGCGGTGATGTCACCACGACGCTTGTGCCAGGCTACGTGCACCCTGAGGCCACGTGAAGTGTCGAACGCCCGCTGGCAGGAGGTCACGGGGCAGACCCAGGTGCCACGGGTCGACTGACTGAGATGACTGGCTGATGCACCACCTGTGCCCCCTACTGTGCCAACTTGCTGTGCTTCAGCCACCCGGCGCTCCGCTCGTTGTTGGGAGCGTCGCTCCTCCGCTCTCTGTTGCTGTTGGAGGGCGACTACCTCCAACTGCCCAGTAGCGTCCTTCACGAGCCTCCTCCACAGAGGCCGATCTTGACACCGCTTGTACCGGTCATCGGCAAGTCCACTCAGCTCCATGTCCTCCTGTACCACATCACTCCACCTCTTCTCTAGCCCGTGCCGCGCCCACTTAGCCCCCTCGATCCGGCCGAACAAAAGCTGTTTCGGCATGCGGTGACTGGGCATGCGGGCTACATGACCCACCCATCGCAGCCTTGCCTGCTGGAGGAGCTCACCGATGGGACCTTACCCAGATCTTTCAAGGATTTGTGAGCTCCTCACACAATCCAGTCTGGTTAAACCCAGGATGGATCGTAGGCAGGCCAGCCTAAATGTTTCTAACCGGCGAAGATGTTCCATTAGGGGGGTCCACGTTTCGCATGCGTAGAGAAGGGAGGGAATGACCGTGGCCGAGAAGACCTGAAGCTTAGTGCGGAGCGACAGACCAGGTAGCTTCCACAGCGTTACGCAACCGATGAAAAGATATTGCCGCTCGACTGATTCGGAGTGAGACCTCTGCTGTTAAACTGGAGCCAGTCATAAGCACACTGCCCAGGTATGGGAAACTCTCCACTCTCTCCACAACTGCCCCATCACCGATTGGGAGTTGTGGGGGTGGAGTGTCCGATGGTACAAAATACCCAGGCAGGTTCTTAGTTTTGGTGGGGCTGATGGTAAGGCCCCACCTCTTAGTGGCACGCTCCAGTCTCAGCAGCAGCGTCTCCAACTCCTCCTCTGACTGAGCAGCTATTACCAAATCATCAGCATACATAACGTGGTTGAGCAATAGGGAGCCATCCCTTGACCATACCCGGGCATCGATCAGCCTCCCATTATATCTGTACCATATGGAGATTCCCCCGGTACAGCTATTGAAGGCTTCACGAACTACGTGGTCAAAATAGATGTTAAATAATGTGGGAGCCAGAGGACATCCCTGTCGCACCCCAAGGTGTACAGGGAATGGCTCTGACTCCCGGCCACGTAGTTTTACCCGGGCCCGCTCACCATCATGAAGATCCTTAATGATCGTGAGCAGAGGGTCAGGTACTCCAAAAGCACGGAGAACGACCCAGAGCCCAGGCCTACTGATGGTATCATAGGCCTTGACCAGGTCAATAAAGCAGAGATGTAGGTCTTGTTGGAATTCCCTACACCTCTGCTGTAGCAGACGGACAGAAAATATGGCATCTGTGCAGGACCGCCCTTTCCTGAAACCGCATTGGGGCTCCGCAAGCCTCTCCTCAGCGTGCCTGGCAAGGCGATGGTGAATAATCCTTGCCAGGACCTTTCCCGGCACACTGAGGAGTGAGATGCCCCTGTAGTTGTTATCCTTCCAATCCTGCGGAACCCGTCCAGTGGTCCAGACTGTTGTTATGATGTCATATAGGGCAGTCTGTGCACCAACGCCACCCTCCCTCAGCATTTCGCTTGGGAGATCATCTCTGCCCGCTGCCTTTCCTGGTCTCAGACTCCGGATCACCTTCAGTACTTCCTCAACAGATGGCACCTCAGCCAGCCACTCACAAGGGGTGACTTCTTCCAATATTTGAGGCACCCCAGTCTCAGCAGGGTCATCCTCACTTTGTGCCATGATGTTTTCCTGGCTGAGGGATTTTCCCTCCCCCAGGACCTCACAGAAATGCTCAGCAAATCTGCAAACCTGTTCCTGGGGGTCGGTGATTGGATCACTGTTTTTTACCCTAATGATGGTAATAGGTGTGGCGCTGCAGGTTACTTTTTTGATGGAGTTAAATAGAGATTTGTGATCGTGGGCCACTGAGGCAGACTCCATCTCCTCAGCAACCCGCGACCACCACCCATCCTTGCAGCGCCTCACGGCTCTCCGAACCTCCGAGCGAAGGCTGCGGTAAGCCTCCTCATTCTCCGACGTGGGATTCTGTAGCCGATGACAGTGGGCCTGTCGCTTTTTCTCAACTATCCTGAACACCTCTGTCAGCCAGGGTCTCTGGGGAGGTCTGACCCGCGTACCCAAAGCAGCCATTCCAGCTGCATGAGCCACAGTCCTAAACCTCACCCATTTACCCTCGACATCAGGAGGAGTGGGGGACGATGCCAACCCCAGCCGCAAGCAATGATAAAATTCTTGCTTGCAACTTTCATCAGATAACTGAGACCAGGCCACTTTAGGTTGGAATGGGGTCCTGGGTGTACACCCACCACCGGAGTGGAAGAATGGCAGGCGCTTCTTACAGATGACTAGTCGATGGTCAGAGGACAGATCACCTCCACGGTAGTTCCTGGTGTCAAGGACCTGGGCTCGCATCCTCTGGTCCGTCACTATGTAGTCCAGCAGATGTTCTTGCTTGGACCCGGCCTGCATCCATGATGTTGTGTGGATGCGCCGATGCCGGAACAACGTGTTGGTAATTACAAGGCCATGGGCTGCACAAAAAT
The DNA here is from genome assembly GCF_048934315.1 of Petromyzon marinus. Taxonomy (NCBI): domain Eukaryota; kingdom Metazoa; phylum Chordata; class Hyperoartia; order Petromyzontiformes; family Petromyzontidae; genus Petromyzon; species Petromyzon marinus. The sequence goes on along the minus strand of NC_133740.1, from coordinate 7,079,860 downwards.
CTAGCAGCCTCCTACCGTTGTTATTGAGCTGATCTGGGCCATGCCCTCCAATCACTCCAGACCAGGTGCCAGCATCATGACCAACTCGGGCATTGAAGTCACCCAACATGATGACTTTTTCCCGAGGTGCCACTTTAGCCAGCACCTGTGACAGGAGGCCATAGAAGGCATCTGACTCATCGGCTTTGCCTGCATCCCTCCACGGATGTTCGTCTTCGGTGGGGGCATAAGTAACCACGACTACCACTCCTCGCCTCCGGTTGATGGGAAGGTGAGCCCAAAGTAGCCTGGGGCTTACAGCTTCCCACACCTCACCGCCGTGCTCCCACGCCCCCTTCATTCTTTTTCGTCTGGCAAAACAACCCCCTACCTCCTCGCGGTGCCGCACGGGCGCGAGGGGCTGGTAACCCTCCACCTTCAACATTTTTTACCACGAAACCACGAATAAAAAATTTAACTAATAAGCTTGTGCCGGAGGCCCCGGGGGGACAGGCGTCTATGACGTGTCCTGGCCAAACCCCAATTGGCGGAGCCATGAGATTGAATCTCTACCATCGGGGCTCCTCCAGAAACAACGAAAAGCCACTACGGGTGGCCACGTGGAATGCTCGAACACGCTCACACACTCACACACTCGCACATACTTACACACACTAACACACACACTCACTTACTCACTCACACTCTCACACTCACCGCCTTGCTCTGTTGTTCCAGGAAAGAATCTGCAAGACTTGTAAGTACAACGACAAAGATCCCCCGTGTAGCCTTCATTAACACGGGGGCAAGTGCTGTTAGTTAACGAGTCGCAAGCAGCAGCACGCTATGAAGGCTGTTTATTTGGAGTCTGATACTGCTGATAATGCTACTCCTGATAATGCTACTGCTGATAATGCTACTGATGCTGCTACTGCTGATAATGCTACTGCTGATGCTGCTACTGCTGATGATAATGCTACTGATGATAATGCTACTACTCCTGATAATGCTACTGCTGATAATGCTACTGATGCTGCTACTGCTGATAATGCTACTGCTGATAATGCTACTACTCCTGATAATGCTACTGATGATAATGCTACTGATGCTGCTACTGCTGATAATGCTACTGTGATGCTGCTGCTGCTACTGCTGCTACTACTGTCACTGCTACTATTGAATCTGCTACTACTGACTCTGCTACTGCTAATACTGATACTGCTGCGACTACTGCTACTACTATTGAATCTGCTACTACTGACACTGCTACTGCTAATACTGCTACTGCTAATACTGCTACTACTGATACTGCTGCTACTACTGCTACTACTATTGAATCTGCTACTACTGACACTGCTGCTACTGCGCAGGGCCGTGGCTCCGAACCGTTACGCTCCCCACGAGGCGCTCAACCCGGCCGCCCGAAGGACGCTGCTCCTCGACAGCTGCTCGGAGCACAGCTACGAGGCCTACGGCACGGTGGGGGCACCGCCGCCACAGTCACGCACTACAGCCACAGTCACGCACTACAGCCACAGCCACGCACTACAGCATCGCACTACAGCCACAGCCACGCACTACAGCCATGCACTACAGCCACAGTCACGCACTACAGTCAGTCACGCACTACAGCCACACACTACAGCCACAGCGATGCACTACAGCCAGTCACGCACTACAGCCACAGCCACGCACTACAGCCACAGCCACGCACCGCCGCCACAGCCACAGCCACTCACTACAGCCACGCACTACAGCCACAGCCACGCACTGCAGCCACAGTCACGCACTGCACCCACAGTCACGCACTGCAGCCACAGTCACGCACTGCAGCCACAGTCACGCACTACAGCCACAGCCAGGCACTGCAGCCACAGTCACGCACTACAGCCACAGCCACGCACTACAGCCACAGCCACGCACTACAGCCACAGCCACGCACTACAGCCATGCACTACAGCCACAGCCACGCACCGCCGCCACAGTCGCGCAATACAGCAAAAGCCTCGCACTACAGGCACAGTCAAGAACTACAGCCACAGCCACTCACTACAGCCACAGCCACGCACCACAGCCACAGTCATGCACAACAGCCACAGCCACGCATTACAGCCACAGCCACGCACTGCAGCCACAGTCACGCACTGCAGTCACAGTCACGCACTGCAGCCACAGCCACTCACTACAGCCACAGTCACGCACCACAGCCACAGCCACGCACTACAGCCACAACCACGCACTACAGCCACAGTCACGCACTACAGCCACAGTCAAGCACTACAGCCATGCACTACAGCCACAGCCACGCACCGCCGCCACAGTCACGCACTACAGCCACAGCCACGCACTACAGCCACAGTCACGCACCACAGCCACAGTCACGTGCCACGCACCACAGCCACAGCCACGCACTACAGCCATGCACTACAGCCACAGCCACAGCCACGCACCGCTGCCACAGTCACGCAATACAGCCAAAGCCTCGCACTACAGCCACAGCCAAGAACTACAGCCACAGTCACGCACAACAGTCACGCACTACAGCCACAGTCACGCACTACAGCCACAGCCACGCACCGCCGCCACAGTCACGCACTACAGCCACGCACTACAGCCACAGCCACGCACTACAGCCCCAGTCACGCACTACAGCCACAGCCACGCACTACAGCCACAGTCACGCACCACAGCCACAGTCACGCACCACAGCCACAGTCACGCACCACAGCCACAGTCACGCACCGCAGCCACAGTCACGCACCGCAGCCACAGTCACGCACCGCAGCCACAGCCACGCACCGCAGCCACAGCCACGCACCGCAGCCACAGTCACGCACTGCACCCACAGTCACGCACTGCACCCACAGTCACGCACTGCAGCCACAGTCACGCACTGCAGCCACAGTCACGCACTGCAGCCACAGTCACGCACTACAGGCACAGTCAAGAACTACAGCCACGGCCACGCACTACAGCCACAGCCACGCACCACAGCCACAGTCACGCACAACAGCCACAGCCACGCACTACAGCCACAGCCACGCACTGCAGCCACAGTCACGCACTGGAGTCACAGTCACGCACTGCAGTCACAGTCACGCACTACAGCCACAGCCACTCACTACAGCCACAGTCACGCACCACAGCCATAGCCACGCACCACAGCCACAGCCACTCACTACAGCCACAGTCACGCACTACAGCCACAGTCACGCACTACAGCCACAGCCACGCACTGCAGCCACAGCCACGCACTGCAGCCACAGCCACGCACTGCAGCCACAGCCACGCACTGCAGCCACAGTCACGCACTGCAGTCACAGTCACGCACTACAGCCACAGCCACGCACTACAGCCACAGTCCCGCACTACAGCCACAGTCACGCACTACAGCCATGCACTACAGCCACAGCCACGCACCGCCGCCACAGTCACGCACTGCAGCCACAGCCACGCACCGCAGCCACAGTCACGCACCACAGCCACAGTCACGCACCACAGCCACAGTCACGCACCACAGCCACAGTCACGCACCACAGCCACAGCCACGCACCACAGCCATAGCCACGCACTACAGCCATGCACTACAGCCACAGCCACGCACCGCCGCCACAGTCACGCAATACAGCCAAAGCCTCGCACTACAGCCACAGCCAAGAACTACAGCCACAGTCACGCACTACAGCCATGCACTACAGCCACAGTCACGCACTACAGCCACAGCCACGCACTACAGCCACAGCCACGCACTACAGCCACGCACTACAGCCACAGCCACGCACCGCCGCCACAGTCACGCACTACAGCCACAGCCACGCACTACAGCCACAGCCACGCACTACAGCCACAGCCACGCACTACAGCGACAGCGACGCACTACAGCCACAGCCACGCACTACAGCCACAGCCACGCACTACAGCCACAGCCACGCACTACAGCCACAGTCACGCACTACAGCCATGCACTACAGCCACAGCCACGCACCGCCGCCACAGTCACGCACTACAGCCACAGTCACGCACCACAGCCACAGTCACGCACCACAGCCACAGTCACGCACCACAGCCACAGTCACGCACCACAGCCACAGTCACGCACCACAGCCATGCACTACAGCCACAGCCACGCACCGCCGCCACAGTCACGCAATACAGCCAAAGCCTCGCACTACAGCCACAGCCAAGAACTACAGCCACAGTCACGCACTACAGCCATGCACTACAGCCACGCACTACAGCCACAGCCACGCACTACAGCCACAGCCACGCACTACAGCCATGCACTACAGCCACAGTCACGCACTACAGCCATGCACTACAGCCACGCACTACAGCCACAGCGACGCACTACAGCCAGTCACGCACTACAGCCATGCACTACAGCCACAGCCACGCACTGCAGCCACAGTCACGCACTGCAGCCACAGTCACGCTCTGCAGTCAGTCACGCACTGCAGCCACAGTCACGCACTACAGCCACAGTCACGCACCACAGCCACAGCCACAGCCACGCACTACAGCCATGCACTACAGCCACAGCCACGCACTGCCGCCACAGTCACGCAATACAGCCAAAGCCTCGCACTACAGCCACAGCCAAGAACTACAGCCACAGTCACGCACTACAGCCATGCACTACAGCCACAGTCACGCACTACAGCCACAGCCACGCACTACAGCCACAGCCAAGCACTACAGCCATGCACTACAGCCACAGCCACGCACTACAGCCACGCACTACAGCCACGCACTACAGCCACAGCGACGCACTACAGCCAGTCACGCACTACAGCCACGCACTACAGCCACAGCCACGCACTACAGCCACAGCCACGCACTACAGCCGCAGCCACGCACTACAGCCATGCACTACAGCCACGCACTACAGCGACGCACTACAGCCAGCCACGCACTACAGCCACAGCCATGCACCGCCGCCACAGTCACGCACTACAGCCACAGCCACGCACCACAGCCACAGCCACGCACTACAGCCACAGCCACGCACTACAGCCATGCACTACAGCCACAGCCACGCACCGCCGCCACAGTCACGCACTACAGCCACAGCCAAGAACTACAGCCACAGTCACGCACTACAGCCACAGCCACGCACTACAGCCACAGCCACGCACTACAGCCACAGTCACGCACTACAGCCACAGTCACGCACTACAGCCACGCACTACAGCCACAGCGACGCACTACAGCCAGTCACGCACTACAGCCATGCACTACAGCCACAGCCACGCACTACAGCCACAGCCACGCACTACAGCCACGCACTACAGCCACAGTCACGCACTACAGCCACAGTCACGCACTACAGCCAGTCACGCACCACAGCCACAGTCACGCACCACCACTCTAAATCAAACGGGGGGGTGGGGGGGGCAAGGTCGCGGGATGCACGCCGGCCCCACCACCGGCCCCACCGCCGTTGGGGCCGGACCCACCGCCGGCCCCAACGGCGGTGGGGCCGGAGTGCATCCCGCTGGGAGCCGTGGGGCCGTCGGAGAACCCGCGAGAAGTAATGGAAGTCGATGGACTACCGCAAGCATCTGTGTGTGTGTCTGTGTGTGTCTGTGTGTGTCTGTGTGTGTCTGTGTGTGTCTGTGTGTGTGTGTGTGTGTCTGTGTCTGTGTGTGTCTGTGTGTGTCTGTCTGTGTGTCTGTGTGTGTGTCTGTGTGTGTGTGTGTGTCTGTCTGTCTGTGTCTCTGTCTGTGTCTCTGTCTTTGTGTGTGTCTGTGTGTGTGTGTCTGTGTGTCTGTGTGTGCCTGTCTGTGTGTCTGTGTGTGTGTGTCTGTGTGCCTGTCTGTGTGTCTGTGTGTGCCTGTCTGTGTGTCTGTGTGTCTGTGTGTGCCTGTCTGTGTGCCTGTGTGTGTCTGCCTGTCTGTGTGTCTGTGTGTGTGTGTCTGTGTGCCTGTCTGTGTGTCTGTGTGTGCCTGTCTGTCTGTGTGCCTGTGTGTGTCTGCCTGTCTGTGTGCCTGTGTGTGTCTGCCTGTCTGTGTGCCTGTGTCTGCCTGTCTGTGTGCCTGTGTGTGTCTGCCTGTCTGTGTGCCTGTGTGTGTTTGCCTGTCTGTGTGCCTGTGTGTGTCTGCCTGTCTGTGTGCCTGTGTGTGTCTGCCTGTCTGTGTGCCTGTGTGTGTCTGCCTGTCTGTGTGCCTGTGTGTGTCTGCCTGTCTGTGTGCCTGTGTGTGTCTGCCTGTCTGTGTGCCTGTGTGTGTCTGCCTGTCTGTGTGCCTGTGTGTGTCTGCCTGTCTGTGTGCCTGTGTGTGTCTGCCTGTCTGTGTGCCTGTGTGTGTCTGCCTGTCTGTGTGCCTGTGTGTGTCTGCCTGTCTGTGTGCCTGTGTGTGTCTGCCTGTCTGTGTGCCTGTGTGTGTCTGCCTGTCTGTGTGCCTGTGTGTGTCTGCCTGTCTGTGTGCCTGTGTGTGTCTGCCTGTGTGTGTCTGTGTGTGTCTGCCTGTGTGTGTGTCTGCCTGTGTGTGTGTCTGCCTGTGTGTGTGTCTGTGTCTGCAGGGGGGTAGCGAGCTGTACAGCGACATCACGGGCGGGCGGTCCTCCACCCAAACCACCCAGGAGACGCTGTCTCGCACTGACAGCTACTACAGTGAGACAGCACACAGCACGCACACACGCACACACACGCAGACACACATGCATGCACGCAGACACACACGCACACGCAGACACACACACACGCAGACACACACACGCAGACACACACGCAGACACACACGCAGACACACACACACGCAGACACACACACACACACGCACGCAGAAGCACGCAGACACGCAGACACACACGCACGCACGCAGACACGCAGCCACACGCAGACACGCAGACACACACGCACTCACACGCAGACACACAGACACACGCACGCGCGTAGACACGCAGACACGCACGCACTCACACGCAGACACACACGCACTCACACGCAGACACACAGACACACGCACGCGCGTAGACACGCAGACACCTTTGTGTTTGTCTCTGTGGTGCGTCACAGGTGGTACGACGGTGGAGCGCTGGGCCGAGCAGCCCCTGTACGAGGAGGCGTCCACCCCCTCCGACACGGCCCGGCCGCTCTACGGCCGAGCACCGCGCCGTGCCGGACTCCCGGTGAGACGCTCGGTGCGGTCCCGGCGTGGAACCACCCCCAACCACCCTCGCCGTGCGGACGGAGCGTGTCTCTCACGTGTCTCACGTGTCTCTCACGTGTGTCTCCCACGTGTGTCTCCCGCGTGTCTCTCACGTGTGTCTCACGTGTGTCTCTCACGTGTCTCCCGTGTGTCTCCCGTGTGTCTCCCGCGTGTCCCCCACGTGTCTCCCGCGTGTCTCCCGTCTCCCGCGTGTCCTCCGCGTGTCTCCCACGTGTCTCCCGCGTGTCTCTCGCGTGTCTCTCACGTGTCTCCCACGTGTGTCTCCCGTGTGTCTCCCACGTGTCTCTCACGTGTCTCCCGTGTGTCTCCCGTGTGTCTCTCACGTGTCTCTCACGTGTCTCCCGTGTGTCTCCCGTGTGTCTCTCGTGTGTCTCCCGCGTGTCCCCCGCGTGTCTCCCGCGTGTCTCCCGCGTGTGTCTCCCGCGTGTGTCTCCCACGCGTGTCTCCCGTGTGTCTCTCACGTGTCTCTCACGTGTCCCCCGCGTGTCTCCCGTGTGTCTCCCGTGTGTCTCTCACGTGTCTCTCTCACGTGTGTCCCGTGTGTCTCCCACGTGTCTCCCGTGTGTCTCTCACGTGTCTCTCCCGTGTCTCTCGTGTGTCTCCCGCGTGTCTCTCGCGTGTCTCCCACGCCAACATGCGTGTCTCCCGCGTGTCTCCCACGTGTCTCCCGTGTGTCTCCCACGTGTCTCTCGTGTGTCTCTCGCGTGTCTCCCGCGCCAACACGCGTGTCTCCCGCGTGTCTCCCACGTGTCTCTCACGTGTCTCCCGTGTCCACGTCTTTCGGTCTCCCGCGCCAACACGCGTGTCTCCCGCGTGTCCCTCCCGTGTCTCCACCACCGGCGCGTGTCTTTGTGTCCTCCGTGTGTCCTCATGTCTCCTGTGCGTCTCCTGCGTGTCTCCGGGTCTCACGTGTCCCTCCGTGTCTCCAGGTGGAGCCCATTGAGGAGGAGCCGTTGGACTTTGACGACGAGGAGACGGAGGAGGCTGTTGGAGTCTCCGAGGACCGAACGCTGCCCTTTGAGATGCGTGGAGACCTCGTGTAGCCCCCGCTAGCCCCCACCTCTCTCGCCCCCCACTACCCCCCCCCCTCCACTACCCCACCCGCACCCCCCCCACCGCTGACTCACGGCAGCAATAATAACGCTCACAGATTTGATTTCATTGTCAATTTTTTTTGCAACAAAAAATAAAGTCGGTAGTGGTTGCCGCTGCTGCTGCACGACCCAACGCCTGCCCGTTCGGCCTGCTCACATTCCCAGAGTTTAACCCCTTCCGATGACGTACGTGTGACACCCCCCCCTTCTGATGACGTAGGTGCATGTGTGACACCTCTCCCCCCATTCCCATGACGTAGATGTATGTGACACCCCCACCCCCCCCCCGTTCCGATGACGTACATGTGACACCCCCCCCGATGACGTACGTACAAGTGACCTCACACTACCCCCTACCCCCGTTCCGATGACGTAAGTACGTGCAAGTGAAACCCTCCCTGTTCCGATGACGTACGCACGCCAAGCCCTTTCCCAGGAGGACGGACGTACGTACGTGTGTGTGTGTCACAGTGTGTCACGTGTGTGTGTCACGTGTGTGTGTCACGTGTGTGTGTCACAGTGTGTCACGTGAGTGTGTCACGTGTGTGTGTCACGTGTGTGTGTCACAGTGTGTCACGTGTGTGTGTGTCACGTGTGTGTGTGTCACGTGTGTGTGTGTCACGTGTGTGTGTGTCACGTGTGTGTGTGTCACGTGTGTGTGTGTCACGTGTGTGTGTGTCACAGTGTGTGTGTGTGTGTCACAGTGTGTGTGTGTGTGTCACAGTGTGTGTGTGTCACGTGTGTGTCACGTGTGTGTGTGTGTGTCACAGTGTGTGTGTGTCACGTGTGTCAGTGTGTGTGTCACGTGTGTGTCAGTGTGTGTGTCACGTGTATGTGTGTACGGGGGAGCGGCGGTGTAGCATCGGTCAGCGCTACGCTGCGTCACGAACCCGGCGGCCCGAGTTCGATTCCCGCTCCACGGCCAACACCGTCAGTGACGACTACCTGAACCGGTCCCCCGGGGGCCTCCCCTAGGTCGCCTCGGCCTCAAATGAGTTACCCTGTTGCGCCGTGCAGTAAACATCGCCACTGGGGGAGACAAAGGCGGCCGGGGGCGTGGTGTTGCTGGCCACCCCCCCCCGCCCCCTAGCCGTGTGCCACAGTGCCGGTAGCCTTCATAGATGCTGCTCGCTAACGGCACTTGCCCCTACAGTCTGCACGAATGCATACACATTGATTCTTTCGGGGAAGTTGCGAAGCTAGAATCACGACGTTTAGATCGCCGCACGAAAAGCAAACCCGTCTTCAGACGATCGCTTGCGCGGCCATCGAGACGTCCGTGATGATCTACTATTGTTTCTGCCTAGGTGACTTGACCGAAAAAACCCACAGAGTCATTCTGCTAGAGGCTACGATGGGGGGGGAGGAGGGAGGAGGGGGGAGGCGGTTCGCCCCCTTCCGTCTCGTTGCGGGCATCAGGCCCCTGGTGGTGTGGTCGCGTCACGGAGACGCTCCAGCATCCTGTCCAGCCCGGACACCTCCTTCTCCAGAGCCTCCATCTGCGAGGCAATCGACGGCACGGTCAGCACCACCAATACCACCACCAGCCAGCCAGGATTCACCACCAGCCAGCCAGCCAGGATTCACCACCACCACCAGCCAGGATTCACCACCACCACCATCACCAGCCAGGATTCACCACCACCAGCCAGGATTCACCACCACCAGCCAGGATTCACCACCACCACCACCAGCCAGGATTCACCACCACCACCACCCACCCCGGATCCACCACCACCACCAGCCAGGATTCACCACCACCACCAGCCAGGATTCACCACCACCAGCCAGACTCACCACCACCCACCCCGGATCCACCACCACCACCCATCCAGGATCCACCACCACCAGCCAGGATTCACCACCACCACCAGCCAGGATTCACCACCACCAGCCAGCCAGGATGCACCACCACCACCAGCCAGGATGCACCACCACCACCAGCCAGGATTCACCAACACCACCAGCCAGGATTCACCACCACCACCAGCCAGGATTCACCACCACCACCAGCCAGGATTCACCACCACCACCCAGCCAGGATTCACCACCACCATCCACCCCGGATCCACCACCACCACCAGCCAGGATTCACCACCACCACCACCAGCCAGGATTCACCACCACCAGCCAGGATTCACCAACACCACCAGCCAGGATTCACCACCACCACCAGCCAGGATTCACCACCACCACCAGCCAGGATTCACCACCACCACCCAGCCAGGATTCACCACCACCATCCACCCCGGATCCACCACCACCACCACTACCCATCCAGGATCCACCACCGCTCAAGTCGGTGGCTGATGGGTGCGGTGTAGAGTGTAGTGTAGAGTGTATAGTGTAGTGTATAGCATAGTGTTGTGTAGAGTGTAGTGTAGTGTGTGTAGTGTATAGTGTAGTGTGGAGTGTATAACGTAGTGTATAGTAGTGTAGTGTATAGCGTCGTGTGTATAGTGTAGTATATAGAAGAGTGTAGTTTAGTGTAGAGAGTAGTTTAGTATGTGTGCAGTGTAGTGTGTCGTGTGCAGTGTAGGGTGTAGCTTGTGTGTAGTGTATAGTGTAGTGTGGAGTGTAGTGTAAGGTTTAGTGTGTGTGCAGTGTAGGGTGTCGTGTATAGTGTAGGGTGCAGCGTCTGTGTAGTGTATAGTGTAGTGTGGAGTGTAGTGTAAGGTTTAGCCTGTGTGCAGTGTAGGGTGTCGTGTATCGTGCAGCTTCTGTGTAGTGTATAGTGTAGTGTAGGTGAAGTGTGCGTGCAGTATCGGGTGTAGAGTAAGTTTTAGCGTGTGTGTGTGCAGTGTAGTGTGTAGCTTGTGTATAGTGTAGTGGAGAGTGTAGTGTAAGGTGTAGTATGTGTGCAGTGTAGGGTGTAGTGTATAGTAGAGTGTATAGTGTAGTATATAGTGTAGCGTAGTATGCAGTGAAGCACAATGTAGTGTAGTACATAGTAGTGTAGTGTATATATAGTGGTGTATAGTATATAATATAGTATATAATGTAGTGTATTGTAGCGTGTAGTGTAGTATATAATGTAGTGGTGTAGTGTAGTATATAATGTAGTGTGTAGTGTAGTATATAATGTAGTGTGTAGTGTAGTATATAATGTAGTGGTGTAGTGTAGTATATAATGTTGTGTGTAGTGTAGTATATAATGTAGTGTAGTATGTAGTATATAATGTAGTGTGTAGTGCATAATGTAGTGTGTAGTATATAATGTAGTGTAGTGTGTAGTGTATAATATAGTGTAGTGTGTAGTATATAATGTAGTCTGTAGTATATAATGTAGTATATAATGTAGTGTGGTGTGTAGTATATAATGTAGTGTAGTGTATAGTATATAATGTAGTGTAGTGTATAATGTAGTATATAATGTAGTTTGTAGTGTAGTATATAATGTATTGTGTAGTGTAGTATATAATGTAGTATATAGTGTAGTGTATAATGTAGTGTAGCATGTAGTGTAGTATATAATGTAGTGTGTAGTGTATAATGTAGTGTGTAGTGTAGTATATAATGTAGTGTGTAGTGTAGTATATAATGTAGTGTGTAGTGTAGTATATAATGTAGTGTGTAGTGTCTAGTATATAATGTAGTGTGTAGTATATAATGTAGTGTAGTGTGTAGTATTTAATGTAGCGTATAGTGTAGTATATAATGTAGCGTGTAGTGTAGTATATAATGTAGTGTAGTGTATAATGTAATGTATAATGTAGTAGTGTAGTATATAATGTAGTGTGTAGTGTAGTATATAATGTAGTGTGTAGTGTCTAGTATATAATGTAGTGTGTAGTATATAATGTAGTGTAGTGTGTAGTATTTAATGTAGCGTATAGTGTAGTATATAATGTAGCGTGTAGTGTAGTATATAATGTAGTGTAGTGTATAATGTAATGTATAATGTAGTATATAATGTAGTGTAGTGTGTAGTATATAATGTAGTGTGTAGTGTAGTATATAATGTAGTGTGTAGTGTAGTATATAATGTAGTGTATAATGTAGTATATAATGTAGTGTAGTGTGTAGTATATAATGCAGTGTAGTGTGTAGTATATAATGTAGTGTGTAGTATATAATGTAATGTATAATGTAGTATATAATGTAGTGTGTAGTATATAATGTAGTGTGTAGTGTAGTATATAATGTAGTGTGTAGTGTAGTATATAATGTAGTGTATAATGTAGTATATAATGTAGTGTAGTGTGTAGTATATAATGTAGTGTAGTATATAATGTAGTATATAATGTAGTGTATAATGTAGTGTAGCGTAGGGCGACCTGCGCGCGGTGCTCCTGCCGCGTGGTCTCCGGCGTGTCCCGCCGGTAGCCCTCCTCACCGTCCCGCCTACGAGCAGCACTCAGCCGGAACAACACTCGCTCCCTGGTGGCACTCAGACGGCGCACCTCCCGCTCGGAGTCCACCACGCCCTGGCCAGCAACAACAATAGACAACAACCAACAACAACAACAATAGACAACAACCAACAACAACAACAATAGACAACAACCAACAACAACAATAGACAACAACCAACAACAACAATAGACAACAACCAACAACAACAATAGACGACAACCAACAACAACAACAATAGACAACAAACAACAACAATAGACAACAACCAACAACAACAATAGACAACAACAATAGACAACAACCAACAACAACAATAGACAACAACCAACAACAACAATAGACAACAACCAACAACAACAATAGACAACAACCAACAACAACAGACAACAACCAACAACAACAATAGACAACAACAATAGACAACAACCAACAACAACAACAAACAACAACAATCAACAACACCATCACCCTGCCCCCTCCCCGCCATGCATCTTCCGCTTGATGTCCGATTACCGTGGTTGGCTACGCACGGTGCGAAAGAAGTTAAACATTGATACACTACACTATACACTACACTATACACTACTACACTATACACTACTATACACTACACTATACACTACTACATTATACACTACTACATTATACACTACACTATACACTACTACATTATACACTACACTATACACTACTACACTATACACTACACTATACACTACTACACTATACACTACACTATACACTACTACACTACTATACACTACTACACTATACACTACTATACACTACTACACTACTACACTATACACTACTATACACTACACTACTATACACTACACTACTATACACTATACTATACACTACACTATACACTACACTACTATACATTACTACACTATACACAACTACACTATACACTACTACACCATACACTACTACACTATACACTACACTACTATACACACATTATTCACAACACTACACTATACACTACACACTATACACTACACACTATACACTCCACGATACACTCCACTACTATACACTATACACTACACACTATACACTACACACTATACACTCCACGATACACTCCACTACTATACACTATACTACTATACACTACTAAACACACATTATTCACAACACTATACACTACACTATACACTACACGACTATACACTACACGACTATACACTACACACTACTATACACTACACTATACACTACACACTACTATACACTACACACTACTATACACTCCACTATACACTACACTATACACTACACACTACTATACACTACACTACTATACACTACACTACTATACACTACACTACTATACACACGATACACTACACTACTATACACTACACTACTATACACTACACTACTATACACTACACTACTATACACACTATACACTACACTACTATACACTACACTACTATACACACTATACACTACACTACTATACACTACACTACTATACACTACACTACTATACACTACACTACTATACACACTATACACTACACTACTATACACTACACTACTATACACTACACTATACACTACATCACTTCACAAAATTGAAAACGAATGTCTTTACAACTTGTTGTTGTTGTGTTTAGTTTGTTGTCCTTCCTCCCCGCTCACCTCCGACTAGCTACGTTTGTCAACCGCATGAACGCACACACACGTACACACACGTACACACACACGTATGCACACACACACACAAGTACACACACACACGTACACACACACACACACACGTACGCACACACACATGCACGCACACACACGTACGCACACACGCGTACGTACACACACACACGTACGCGCACACACACATGCACGCACACACACACACACGCACACACACGTACGCACACACACGCGCGCGTACACACACACAAACACACGTACGTACACACACACACGTACACACACACAAACACACGTACGTACACACACACACACAAGTACACACACACACGTACGCGCACACACACGTACGCGCACACACACGTACGCGCACACACACGTACGCGCACACACACGTACGCTCCCACACACACGTACGCTCCCACACACACACACGTACGCTCTCACACACACACACACACGTACGCTCCCACACACACACACGTACGCTCTCACACACACACACACGTACGCTCTCACACACGAATGTACGCTCTCACACACACAAATGCACGTACACGCGCAGGAACACACACGCGCACGTACACACACACGTACACATGCTCGTGCACGTACACACATGCACGTACACATGCACGTACACACACGCGCGCGCGTACACACGTACACACACACACGTACACACGTACACATGCACGCGCACGAACACACACACAGGTACACACACACGTACACACGCACGTGCAAGTACACACATGCACGTACACACATGCATGTACGTACACGCGCGCACGTACACACGCACGCATATGCACGTACACGTAAGCACGAACACACACACACACGCACGCGCACTGCGCGTACACACGTACACACACACGTACACACACACGTACACACACACGTACACACACACGTACACACATGCACGTACACACGTACACACACACGCACATGCACGTACACACACCACACCTATCTCCCGGTGCATCCCCCCGCCCTGCCCCCAGCATGCATCTCTCTCCCCCCACCCCCTTGCCCACACGTGACCCTCCCGCCCACCTGCAGCGGCAGGTACACGGCGGCGACCCCCCCGGCAGCCACGGCGCCGACGCAGTGGCCCGGCGGGCCGGCGGCCGCCAGCGGGCCGGCGGCCGCCAGGGGGCGCAGCTCACGGCAGCGGCAGAGGGCGCAGAGCGGCACGGCGAGGGCGGAGAGCACGCGGGAGGCCCGCTCACTTCCTGCCTCCAACATCACTGTTACACACACACACAGTGACACACACACAGTGACACACACACAGTGACACACACACAGTGACACACACACGCAGTGACACACACAGTGACACACACACAGTGACACACAGTGACACACAGTGACACACACACAGTGACACACGCAGTGACACACACACAGTGACACACACACACAGTGACACACACAGTGACACACACACACAGTGACACACACAGTGACACACAGTGACACACACACAGTGACACAGTGACACACACACAGTGACACAGTGACACACACACAGTGACACACACAGTGACACACAGTGACACACACACACAGTGACACACACACACAGTGACACACACAGTGACACACACACAGTGACACACAGTGACACACACACAGTGACACACACAGTGACACACACACAGTGACACACACAGTGACACACACAGTGACACACACACAGTGACACACACACACAGTGACACACACGCAGTGACACACGCAGTGACACACACAGTGACACAGTGACACAACAACAACAACCGCCATTCGCCACTAAGTGGCGGTGACGTCACCACGACGCTTGTGCCAGGCCATGTGCACCTTGAGGCCACGTGAAGTGTCGAACGCCCGCTGGCAGGAGGTCACGGGGCAGACCCAGGTGCCACGGGTCGACTGACTGAGATGACTGGCTGATGCAACACCTGTGCCCCCTACTGTGCCAACCTGTTGTGCTTTAGCCACCCGGCGCTCCGCTCATTGTTGTGAGCGTCGCTCCTCCGCCCTCCGTTGTTGTTGGAGGGCGACTGCCTCCAACTGCCCAGTAGCATCCTTCACAGAGGCCGATCTTGACACCGCTGGTACCAGTCATCGGCAAGTCCACTCAGCGCCACGTCCTCCCGGACCACATCACTCCATCTCTTCTCTAGCCCGTGCCGTGCCTGTTTAGCCCCCTTAATCCGGCCGAACAAAAGCTGTTTAGGCATGCGGGCTACATGGCCCAGCCAACGCAGCCTTGCCTGCCGGAGGAGCTCACCGATAGGACTTTGCCAAGATCTTTCAAGGATTTGTGAGCTCCTCACACAATCCAGCCTGCTTAAAGCCAGGATGGATCGTAGGCAGGCCAGCCTAAATGTTTCTAACTGGCGAAGATGTTCCATTAGGGGGTCCACGTTTCGCAAGCGTAGAGAAGGGAGGGAATGACTGTGGCCGAGAAGACCTGAAGCTTAGTGCGGAGTGACAGACCAGGTAGCTTCCACACAGCGTTACGCAACCGATGAAAATATAATGCTGCTCGACTGATTCAGAGTGAGACCTCTGCTGTTAAACCGGAGCCGGTCATGAGCACACTGCCCAGGTATGGGAAACTCTCCACTCTCTCCACAACTGCCCCATCACCAATTGGGAGTTGTGGGGGTGGAGTGTCTGATGGTACAAAATACCCAGGCGGGTGCTTCGTTTTGGTGGGGCTGATGGTAAGGCCCCACCTCTTGGTGGCAAGCTCCAGGTTCAGCAGCAGCGCCTCCAACTCCTCCTCTGAGTGAGCAGCGATCACCAGATCATCGGCATACATAACGTGGTTGAGCAATAGGGAGCCATCCCTTGACCGCACCTGGACATCGATCAGCCTCCCATTATATCTGTACCAAATGGAAATTCCTCCGGTACAGCTATTGAAGGCTTCACAAACTGCGTGGTCAAAATAGATGTTAAATAATGTGGGAGCCAGAGGACATCCCTGTCGCACCCCAAGGTGTACAGGGAATGGCTCTGACTCCCGGCCACGTAGTTTTACCCGGGCCCGCTCACCATCATGAAGGTCCTTAATGATCGTGAGCAGAGGGTCAGGGACTCCAAAAGCACGAAGAACAACCCAGAGCCCAGGCCTACTGATGGTATCATAGGCCTTGACCAGGTCAATAAAGCAGAGATGACACATAGACAAAGATCCCCCATATAGCCTTAACAGACTGTAGGGGCAAGTTCTGTTAGTGAGCACCTATGAAGGCCGGAACGGCACACGAGGGGGTGGGTGGCCAGTACCACGCCCGACCGCCTTTGTCTCCCTAGTGGCAATGTTTACACACCGCACCAGGGACTCGTTTGAGGCTGAGTCGACCTAGGGGAGGCCCGGGACCGGTTCAGATAATCGTCACTGGTGTTGGCCGTGAGCGGGAATCGAACCCGGGTCGCCAGGTTCATAACGCAGCGCGCTAACCGCTACACTATAGCTCCCCACACACAGACACACACACATGGAATGTCCCCGTGTAGCCTTAACAGAGTGTTGGGGCAAGAGCTGTTAGCGAGCACCTATGAAGGCCGGCTTTGTGGCACACGAGGGGGTGGGTGGCTAGTACCACGCCCGGCCGCCTTTGTCTCCCCAGTGGCGATGTTTACTCGACACCGTAGCACCAGGTAACTCATTTGAGGCTGAGTGGACTTCGGGGAGGCCCAGAACCGGTTCGGATAATAGTCACTGGCGTGTCTCTGTGTGTCTCAGTGTGTCTCAGTGTGTCCCAGGGTGTCTCTGTGTGTCTCAGTGTGTCTCAGCGTGTCTCTGTGTCTCAGCGTGTCTCTGTGTCTCAGCGTGTCTCTGTGTGTCTCCTCTGTGTCTCAGCATGTCTCAGTGTGTCTCAGCGTGTCTCAGCGTGTCTCAGCGTGTCTGTGTGTGTCTCAGCGTGTCTGTGTGTGTCTCAGCGTGTCTCAGTGTGTCTCAGCGTGTCTCAGTGTGTCTCTGTGTGTCTCAGTGTGTCTCAGCGTGTCTCTGTGTCTCAGCGTGTCTCTGTGTCTCAGCGTGTCTCTGTGTGTCTCTGTGTGTCTCAGCGTGTCTCTGTGTCTCAGCGTGTCTCAGTGTGTCTCAGCGTGTCTCAGCGTGTCTGTGTGTGTCTCAGCGTGTCTGTGTGTGTCTCAGCGTGTCTCAGTGTGTCTCAGCGTGTCTCTGTGTGTCTCAGCGTGGCTGTGTGTCTCTGCGTGTCTCAGCGTGTCTCAGCGTGTCTCTGTGTGTCTCAGCGTGTCTCTGTGTGTCTCTGTGTGTCTCAGCGTGTCTCTGTGTGTCTCTGTGTGTCTCTGTGTGTCTCTGTGTGTCTCAGCGTGTCTCTGTGTCTCTGTGTGTCTCAATGTGTCTCAATGTGTCTCAGCGTGTCTGTGTGTGTCTCACGTGGGGGTCGCTCCCTGGTGAAGCCGTACTGAGCCCGGAGCGTCCGCACCGTCCTCACCACCTCCATCATCAGCTCCACGTCCTCCTCCACAGCGGGAGACAGCCAGCCAGCCTGCACACACGCAGAGACAAAGATCCCCCGTGTAGCCTCAACAGACTGTAGGGGCAAGTGCTGTTAGCGAGTAGCAGCACCTATGAAGGCCGGGACGGCACACGAGGGGGTGGGTGGCCAGCACCACGCCCGACCGCCTTTGTCTCCCCAGTGGCAATGCTTACACACCACACCAGGTACTCATTTTGAGGCTGAGTCGAACTAGGGGAGGCCCGTGACTGGTTCAGATAATCGTCACTGGTGGTGTTGGCCGTGAGCGGGAATCGAACCCGGGTCGCTGGGTTTATAGCGCAGCGTAGCGCTAACCACTACATTACCGCACGCACACACACACACGCACACACATGCACACACGCACACACGCACACACACGCATGCACACACGCACACACGCACACACACGCACGCACACGCTCGCACACACACGCACACGCTCGCACGCACACATCATACACTGACTCACTCACACATCATGCACTGACTCACTCACACACCATACACTCACTCACACATCATACACTCACTCACACATCATACGCCGACTCACACATCATACACTCACTCACACATCATACACTGACTCACTCACATCATACACTCACTCACGCTGCTGCTGACTCACTCACTCACATCATACAATGACTCACTCACACATCATACACTCACTCACGCTGCTGCTGACTCACTCACACATCATACACTGACTCACTCACACATCATGCACTGACTCACTCACACACCATACACTCACTCACACATCATACACTCACTCACACATCATACACTGACTCACTCACACATCATACACTGACTCACTCACACATCATGCACTGACTCACTCACACATCATACACTGACTCACACATCATACGCTGACTCACACATCATACACTCACTCACACATCATACACTAACTCACTCATCATACACTGACTCACTCACACATCATACGCTGACTCACACATCATACACTCACACATCATACACTCACTCACGCTGCTGCTGACTCACTCACTCATCATACACCGACTCGCACATCATACACTGACTCGCACATCATACACTGACTCACACATCATACACTCACTCACGCTGCTGCTGACTCACTCACACATCATACACTGACTCACTCACACATCATACACTGACTCACTCACACATCATACACCGACTCACTCACACATCATACACTGACTCACTCACACCATGCACTGACTCACTCACACATCATACACTCACTCACACATCATACACTCACTCACACTGCTGCTGACTCACTCACACACCATACACTGACTCACACATCATACACTCACTCACACATCATACTCACTCACTCTGCTGCTGACTCACTCACACATCATACACTGACTCACACATCATACACTCACTCACACATCATACACTCACTCACACTGCTGCTGACTCACTCACACATCATGCACTGACTCACTCATCATACACTGACTCACTCACACATCATACACTGACTCACTCACACATCATACACTCACACATCATACACTCACACATCATACACTCACTCACGCTGCTGCTGACTCACTCACACATCATACACTCACTCGCACATAATACACTCACTCACACATCATACACTCACACTACCACTCACTCACTCATCATACACTCACTCACGCTGCTGCTGACTCACTCACACATCATACACTCACTCACACATCATACGCTGACTCACACATCATACACTCACTCACGCTGCTGCTGACTCACTCACACATCATACACTCACTCACACATCATACACTCACTCACACATCATACACTGACTCACTCACACATCATACACTCACTCACACATCATACACTCACTCACGCTGCTGCTGACTCACTCACACATCATACACTCACTCACTCACACATCATACACTGACTCACTCACACATCATGCACTGACACACTCACACATCATACACTGACTCACTCACACATCATACACTCACTCACGCTGCTGCTGACTCACTCACACATCATACACTGACTCACACATCATGCACTGACTCACTCACACATCATGCACTGACTCACTCACACATCATACACTCACACATCATACACTCACACATCATACACTGACTCACACATCATACGCTGACTCACACATCATACACTCACTCACGCTGCTGCTGACTCACTCACACATCATACACTCACTCACGCTGCTGCTAACTCACTCACACATCATACACTGACTCACTCACACATCATACACTGGGAGTGTCGTGCTGCCAGCTATGGCTGCAGGTTTTTGTCGTACGTGTTATGTATGTGGTTTATTGTTAAATTTAAAATCACAGTTCCTATGATTAATGTTGTTACATTGTTTTTTATAGCTTTCTTTTGGCGATTCGAAAACATATGGTTAACCTCAATTGTCTTATGCTTGTTGTTGTTGGCTTGCACCACGTAGATTTTTGCACGCAGCGTTTTAATACGTTTTTTTTTGCGTGGAATATTTGCTGGTTTATTCCAGGATGTTTCTGTTAGGCGTCGTCGCTTTAAGATGTTCTGGGTTCAAATTTTGTTTGTTGCGGTTGCACCCGACTTAAGAGCCGCATGGCTCACAGGGCTACACCTAAATAAATGAAACTTGAAACAACAACAACCGCCATTCGCCACTAAGTGGCGGTGACGTCACCACGACGCTTGTGCCAGGCCATGTGCACCTTGAGGCCACGTGAAGTGTCGAACGCCCGCTGGCAGGAGGTCACGGGGCAGACCCAGGTGCCACCGGTCGACTGACCTGAGATGACTGACTGGTGCACCACCTGTGCCCCCTACTGTGCCAACCTGCTGTGCTTTAGCTACCCGGCGCTCCGCTCGTTGTTGTGAGCGTCGCTCCTCCGCCCTCCGTTGTTGTTGGAGGGCGACTGCCTCCAACTGCCCAGTAGCGTCCTTCACGAGCCTCCTCCACAGAGGCCGATCTTGACACCGCTAGTACCAGTCATCGGCAAGTCCACTCAGCTCCACGTCCTCCTGTACCACATCACTCCATCTCTCCTCTAGCCCGTGCCGCGCCCGTTGAGCCCCCTCGATCCGGCCGAACAAAAGCTGTTTCGGCATGCGGTGGCTGGGCATGCGGGCTACATGATCCAGCCAACGCAGCCTTGCCTGCCGGAGGAGCTCACCGATGGGACCTTGCCCAGATCTTTCAAGGATTTGTGAGCTCCTCACACAATCCAGTCTGGTTAAACCCAGGATGGATCGTAGGCAGGCCAGCCTAAATGTTTCCAACCGGCGAAGATGCTACATTAAGGGGGCCCACGTTTCGCAAGCGTAGAGAAGGGAGGGAATGACCGTGGCCGAGAAGACCTGAAGCTTAGTGCGGAGCGACAGACCAGGAAGCTTCCACACAGCGTTAAGCAACCGATGAAAATATATTGCCGCTCGACTGATTCGGAGTGAGACCTCTGCTGTTAAACTGGAGCCGGTCACACACATGCTAGGTGATAGTGCAGCGTAGCGCTAACCACTACCCCACAGACACACGCACGTATCCACGCACGCATGCACGCACACATGTTAGGTGCAGGAGGACATGAGACAGACCCTGCAGGTGCCACGGGGCTGACTGCCGTGCCAGGCTAGGTGCAGGAGGAGGTCACGGGACAGACCCAGATGGTGCCACGGGGGTTGACTGCCGTGCCAGGCTAGGTGCATGAGGAGGTCACGGGACAGACCCAGGTGCTATGGGTCGACTGCTGTGCCAGGCTAGGTGCAGGAGGAGGTCACGGGACAGACCCAGCAGGTGCCACGGGTTGACTGCTGTGCCAGGCTAGGTGCAGGAGGAGGAGGTCACGGGACAGACCCAGGTCGTGTCACGGGTCGACTGCTGTGCCAGGATAGGTGCAGGAGGAGGTCACGGGACAGACCCAGGTCGTGTCACAGGTCGACTGCTGTGCCAGGCTAGGTGCAGGAGGAGGTCACGGGACAGACCCTGGTGGTACCATGGGTTGACTGCCGTGCCAGGCTAGGTGCAGGAGGCCGTGGTGTCACGGGACAGACCCAGGTCATGTCACGGGTCGACTGCCGTGCCAGGCTAGGTGCAGGAGGAGGTCACGGGACAGACCCTGGTGGTACCATGGGTCGACTGCCGTGCCAGGCTAGGTGCAAGAGGCCGTGGGTGTCACGGGACAGACCCTGGTGGTACCACGGGACAGCTCACCGCGAGCTCGTCGTCGGGGAAGGCCGCGACGCAGACGCTGGGCGCTGCGTCCGTCACGGCGCGGGGGTGCCGCTGCCACAGCTCCTCGGCCACGAAGGGCGCCAGCGGCGCCAGCAGCCGCAGCCCGACCTCGACGGCGGCGTGGAGGGCGCCCAGCGCCACCCTCGCCTCTGCCTCCGCCGCCTCCTCCGCCTCCTCCGCGCCCGAACCGCCGCCGCCGGTAGCAGCGGCAGCCAACACCGGCTTCACAGACTCCTGCGCGGGAGGGGGGAGTGGGAGGCGGTAGGCGCGTACCGTTGGAGCGTACCGTAGGCGTGCATCGCAATAGCATACCCTTACGCGCGTGCTGTGTGTGTGTGCCGTATGCGTGTACCGTACACAGGTACCGCGCATATCGAGCGAGCGTACCGCAAGTACCGTACGTGTGTACCGCGTATACAGTACGTGTGTGTGTGCCGCGTGTACAGTACGTGTGTGTGTGCCGCGTGTACAGTACGTGTGTGTGTGTGCCGCGTGCACAGGACGTGTGTACCGCGTGTACAGTACGTGTGTGTGTGTGCCGCGTGTACAGTACGTGTGTGTGTGTGCCGCGTGCACAGGACGTGTGTACCGCGTGTACAGTACGTGTGTGCCGCGTGTACAGTGCGTGCGTGCCGCGTGTACAGTATGTGCGTGCCGCGTGTACAGTACGTGTGTGCCGCGTGTACAGTGCGTGCCGCGTGTACAGTATGTGCGTGCCGCGTGTACAGTGCGTGCGTACCAGGTAGACGTCACAGAGGTCGTGCAGCCACAGGGCGTGCACGGCGCTGGAGGCCGCCGGGAAGGAGAGGCCACGCAGGGCCTCGTTGGAGGCCCTCACGGCCACGGCCACGCGGGACAGCAGCCACGCCGGCATGCCGGCACCCTCCACCACCACCTACAACCACCACCACAACCACCACCATCACCACAACCAACCACAACCACCACCATCACCACAACCAACCACAATCACCTACAACCACCACCATCACCACAACCACCACCACAACCACCACCGCAACCACCACCATCACCACAACCACCGCAACCACCACCACAACCACCTACAACCACAACCACCACCATCACCTACAACCACCACCATCACCACAACCACAACCATCACCTACAACCACCACAACAACAAAATAAACCACCACAAACCTTGAACCACCACCACAACAACAACCGCCTACAACCACCTACAACCACCACCGCAACCACCTACAACCACCACCGCAACCACCACCACCACCGCAACCACCACCACCACCGCAACCACCACCATCACCACAACCAACCACAATCACCTACAACCACCACCATCACCACAACCAACCACAATCACCTACAACCACCACCACAACCACAACCACCACCATCACCTACAACCACCACAACAACAAAAGAAACCACCACAAACCTTGAACCACCACCACAACAACAACCGCCTACAACCACCACAACCACCACCACCACCATCACCACAACCACCTACAATCACCTATAACTACCACAATCACCTACAACCACCACAACCACCATCACCACAACCAACCACAATCACCTACAACCACCACAACCACCTACAACCACCACCACAACCACCACCATCACCACAACCACCACCATCACCACAACCAACCACAATCCACTACAACAGTGGTTCTTAACCTTGTTGGAGGTACCGAACCCCACCAGTTTCATATGCGCATTCACCGAACCCCTCTTTAGTGAAAAATAAAATGTGATTGTTTTCAAATTCAAGACATAGATATGTTTTTTACTGGTACACAAAATGAGCCGTGCATGAACATTACCTTGTTCAAAGAATAAAACCAACACAATGCATAAACTCACAACAAATTACATACCTGGAAATCAATGTGACTTCTGCTGTTGCCTTTGAGAGATCAGTTCAGATATGCGTGGCTTCACCTTGGCAAGTGCCACTCTCATGTAATTTTCACAGCAAAGTCCGTTCCTTTTCTTCGTTTTTATGTCCAGCATCCTCGAAAAGGATTGCTCACAAAGATATGTTGTAACAAATGGTATAAAAAAATCCAGGGCTTTCTTAGCAATAACTGGATACTTGTTCATTTGTCGACACCAAAACGTTGAGAGCGTTGTTGTTCTGAAGAGTTGCTGTTGAACCTGGCTCTGCTGAATTTCAATGATTTCGTCGAGGAATTCATCATTGACATCTGCTGTTTCAACAGCAAACGTGAACGGCTGTCTCACCCATGCTGGATATGACTCTCTTGTAGGGAAATATCCGTCGAGAGACTTTGCAAGCTCATCTAAGTGCGTGGCAATTGTTTGCTTCAGTTCCGTGGATACAGAAATATCTCCGATTCCAGACACATCTTCGATCTTACTTGCACAGTCGTCCAGAAGCGGGAAGTTTGCGAAGTTATTGTTCTCTGTTCGTCGTTTCCATAACGGTAGCTTTTTTTGAAAAGCCTTCAGGTGTTCTTCCGCTTCCATGATATTGACTCCACCACCCTGCATCTGCTGATTGAGATGATTGAGAGCTGCGAATATATCAGCCATGTACGCTAAAATGAGAATGAACTCAGGATTTTTGAAGCAATCTGCATGGCAGTGTTGGTGCTCTTGCAAAAACAGGGCTAATTCCACACGCATGGCAAAAACACGATTCAGCACCTGTCCCCGGGATAACCACCGAATATTAGAATGGAGCAGAAGTACCTCAAATTCAGAGCCCATTTCTTTACACAGCTCACTGAAGATGCGGTGCCTCAGAGCACTTTTTCGCACATAGTTCACACATTCCACCACAGTTTTTAATACTTCTGCCATTTTTGGAGGTAAGGTTTTTGTTGCCAACGCATGCCTGTGCAGAATACAATGCGTCACAATGATGTGTGGTGCATCGGCCTTTACTAGCGCACCAAAACCAGACTTTCTTCCCAGCATGACTGGAGCTCCGTCCGTACAAACTGCAGAAACCATATCCCATGAAAGATTGTTGTCTCTGAAGAAGTCATCCACAAGCTTCTTCACATCGGCTGCCTTCGTTGTTGTTGTAAGAGGCTTACAAAATAAAAACTCTTCTTTTATCATGTCGTCTTTCACATAGCGTACAAAAACAGCAAGCTGGCTTAGATCAGAAACGTCTGTGGTTTCGTCGAGTTGAAGGCTGAATTTTGCCGGGCTTGAAATCAGATCCGCGACTACTTGAGCCAAGATGTCTTTACTCATGTCTTCTATTCTGTCACTGACGGTGTCATTTGAAAGGGGAATTTGGGATAATTTACCTTCGGCCGCTGTTCCGAGTATCAGATTCGCCATCTTTAATGCAGCTGGTTTCACAAGTGTTTCACCAATGGTGTGTGGCTTGCCCTGCTTTGCGATCAGGTAAGCAACTTCGTACGATGCTGTCAGGATCGGTTTGTTAACAGGTACAAATCCAAGAGCAGGCAGAGTGGCCCTTTCATCGAATCTGGCTCTCTTCACCCTGAATTCAGCAAGTGTTGTGTTCTTGTATTCCCCGTCTCCATGCAGCTTCAAGAAGTGTTCCTTTAGTTTTGCCGGTGCAAGACTAGAGTTGCTCAACTTGGCGTTGCAAATCATGCAGATAGGACGCTCACTCCCATCACGTTCCGTGATACATGAGAATCCATGTTGTACATATTCGTCCGACCACTTTCTTCTTTTGCCCGACATAGTTAGTATGGATAAAATATTAAAGAAATCACACGACGTACGACAACAACAGTCACACGTTGACTACTGAGTACGCACTAAATTCCCCGCAGCGCTGATTGGCCAAGCAGTGTAGCATGATCATCTGCAGCCAGTGATGGCCAAGCGGGCCGTGTGTGTCATCACAAATTTACACAATAATTCAAGTGTGTCCGGACCTCCGTGGCGGGGGCTCTGCCGAACCCCTGAGATCGACTCACCGAACCCCTGGGGTTCGATCGAACCCAGGTTAAGAACCACTGCACTACAACCACCACCATCACCACAACCACCTCCAACCACCACCACCACAACCACAACCACCACCATCACCAAAACCACCTACAATCACCTACAACCAACCACAATCACCTATAACCACCACCACAACCACCACCATCACCACAACCACCACAACCACCTACAACCAACCACAATCACCTACAACCACCCCCACCACCATAACCAACCACAATCCACTACAACCACAACCACCATCACCACAACCACCTACAACCACCATCACCACAACCACAACCACCACCATCACCACAACCACAACCACCACCATCACCACAACCACCTACAATCACCTACAACCAACCACAATCACCTAAAACCACCACCACAACCACCACCATCACCACAACCACCTACAACCAACCACAATCACCTACAACAACCACCATCACCACAACCAACCACAATCACTTACAACCACCACAGCAACAACAAAATCAACCACCACAAACCTTGATACACCACCACAACAACAACCGCCTACAACCACCACCACCACCACAACAACAACAACAACAACCGCACGGTGCGGTTGAGCGGTGCGGGCGAGCCCCTCACCCCGGTGAGTGGCGCTGGTGAGTAGTCTCGCCCCAGGGCTCTCTGGGTGAAGTGGAAGGCGTTCCACACCTTGTTGCAGAAGTGTCGCCAGCTCAGGACAGTCGCCACGTCCACACTCACCTCGTCGCCTGCCGGGGTGAGGAGCGCGGGAAGCCGGGGTGAGGAGGGAGGGAGACGCCGGGGTGAGGAGGGAGGGAGAAGCCGGGGTGAGGAGGGAGAGAGACGCCGGGGTGAGGAGGGAGGGAGACGCCGTGGTGAGGAGGGGAGGGAGACGCCGGGGTGAGGAGGGAGGGAGACGCCGGGGTGAGGAGGGAGATGCCGTGGTGAGGAGAGAGAGAGAGACGCCGTGGTGAGGAGGCAGACGCCGTGGTGAGGAGGGAGACGTCGTGGTGAGGAGCGCGGGAAGCCGGGGTGAGGAGGGAGACGCCGTGGTGAGGGGAGAGACACTGTGGTGAGGAGAGAGAGAGACACCGGGGTGAGGAGAGAGAGACGCCGGGGTGAGGAGAGAGACGCCGTGGTGAGGAGGGAGAGACGCAGTGGTGAGGAGAGACAGAGACGCCATGGTGAGGAGAGAGAGAGACGCCGGGGTGAGGAGGGAGGGAGACCCTGTGGTGAGGAGGGAGAGAGACACCGTGGTGAGGAGGGAGAGAGACGCCGTGGTGAGGGGAGAGAGAGACGCCGGGGTGAGGAGGGAGAGAGACGTCGTGGTGAGGAGGGAGAGAGACGCCGTGGTGAGGAGGGAGAGAGACGCCATGGTGAGGAGAGAGACGCCGTGGTGAGGGGAGAGAGACGTCGTAGTGAGGAGAGAGAGAGACGCCGTGGTGAGGAGGAAGAGAGACGCCATGGTGAGGAGAGAGACGCCGGGGTGAGGAGGGAGGGAGACGCCGGGGTGAGGAGAGAGACGCAGTGGTGAGGAGAGAGACGCCGGGGTGAGGGGAGAGACGCAGTGGTGAGGAGGGAGACGCAGTGGTGAGGAGGGAGAGAGACGCCGGGGTGAGGGGAGAGACGCCGTGGTGAGGGGAGAGAGACGCCGTGGTGAGGAGAGAGACGCCGTGGTGAGGAGAGAGAGGGGGTGGTGAGGAGAGAGACGACGTGGTGAGGAGAGAGACACCATGGTGAGGAGTTCTCACTTCGTAACAGTGGTAAGGAGCAAGTACTCTGTGTGAATTCTCTGAGTATTCTGTGAGTACTCTGTGAGTACTCACAGAAAACTCTGTGAGTACTCTGTGAGTACTCTGTGCGTTGCGTACCGGTGGTACGGAGTGAGTTCTCTGTGAGTACTCTGTGAGTACTCACAGAGTACTGTGTGAGTACTGTGTGAGTACTCTGTGAGTACTCTCTGTGTGTGTTGAGTACCGGTGGTACGGAGTGAGTAGAGTGCCAGGCGCAGTCCATCTGCTCCACTCTCTGGGATCCCGGACGGAAACTCCTTCCTCTGTGTGGTGAGGGTGGTGAGGGTGGTGGTGAGGGTGGTGAGGGTGGTGGTGAGGGTGGTGAGGGTGGTGGTGAGGGTGGTGAGGGTGGTGGTGAGGGTGGTGGTGGTGGTGAGGGTGAGGGTCGTGGTGAGGGTGAGGGTGGTGGTGGTGAGGGTGGTAGTGAGGGTGGTGAAGGTCGTGGTGAGGATGGTGGTGAGGGTGAGGGTCGTGGTGAGGGTTGTGGTGGTGAGGGTCGTGGTGAGGGTCGTGGTGAGGGTGGTGGTGAGGGTTGTGGTGGTGAGGGTCGTGGTGAGGGTGGTGGTGAGGGTCGTGGTGAGGGTCGTGGTGAGGGTGAGGGTCGTGGTGAGGGTTGTGGTGGTGAGGGTGGTGGTGAGGGTTGTGGTGAGGGTCGTGGTGAGGGTTGTGGTGAGGGTGGTGGTGAAGGTCGTGGTGAGGGTGGTGGTGGTGGTGAGGGTCGTGGTGAGGGTCGTGGTGAAGGTCGTGGTGAGGG
Source organism: Petromyzon marinus (assembly GCF_048934315.1). Lineage (NCBI taxonomy): Eukaryota > Metazoa > Chordata > Hyperoartia > Petromyzontiformes > Petromyzontidae > Petromyzon > Petromyzon marinus. The sequence continues at coordinate 7,050,357 of NC_133740.1, read as the reverse complement.
TCGTGGTGAGGGTGGCAGTGAGGGTGGTGGTGAGGGTGGTGGTGAGGGTGGTGGTGGTGAGGGTGGTGAGGGTGGTGGTGAGGGTTGTGGTGAAGGTCGTGGTGAGGGTGGTGGTGAGGGTGGTGGTGAGGGTGGTTGTGGTGAGGGTGGTTGTGGTGAGGGTTGTGGGGTTGTTGTGGTTTCCCTCATCCTGGTGATACCGATTGTTGTTGCCAGTTGTTGTTGTGGTTTTTGTTGGTTGTTGATGGTGTTGTTGGTTGTTCGTGTTGTGTGTTGGTTGTTATTGTTGCGTATTGTTGTTGTTGTTGCTGGTTGTTGTTGTTGCTGGTGGTGGTTGTTGGTGGTTGTTGTTGGTGGTTGTTGGTGTTGTTGATTGTTCGTGTTGTGTGTTGGCTGTTATTGTTGTTGTTGGTTGTTGTTGTTGTTGTTGGTTGTTGTTGTTGCTGGTTGTTGTTGTTGCTGGTTGTTGTTGTTGGTTGTTGTTGGTTGTTGTTGTTGGTTGTTGTTGTTGTTGGTTGTTGATGTTGGTTGTTGTTGTTGTTGTTGTTGGTTGTTGATGTTGTTGCCTCACCTGCCCCTCCTCCGCTGTTTTCAACTCCCTGGGGTCTAAGTTTCCCGCGCGGAGTTTCCTCTGCAGGTCCTGGGGAGCGAGAAATACTCATCATCACCAACATCATCATTGTCAACATCAACATCATCACCAACATCATCATTGTCAACATCAACATCATCACCAACATCATTGTCAACATCACCAACATCATCATTGTCAACATCAACATCATCAACATCATCATCACCAACATCACTATCATCATCACCATCATCACCACCACCATCATCATTGTCAACATCATCAACATCATCACCATCATCACCAACATCACTATCATCATCACCATCATCACCACCACCATCATCATTGTCAACATCACCAACATCACCATCATCATCACCACCATCATCATTGTCAACATCACCAACATCACCATCATCACCATCATCATCACCATCATCATCACCATCATCATTGTCAACATCACCAACATCACCATCATCACCATCATCACCAACATCACCAACATCATTGCCATCATTATCACCAACATCACTATCATCATCATCACCACCATCATCACCAACATCATTATTGTCAACATCACCAACATCACTATCATCATTGTGGTGGTGGTGGCATAGTGGTGGTGGTGGCGTGGTGGTGGTGGTGGCGTGGTGGTGGCGGTAGCATGGTGGTGGCGTGGTGATGGTGGTGTGGTGATGGTGGTAGCGTGGTGGTGGTGGCGTTGTGGTGGCGTGGTGGTGGTGGCGGCGTGGTGGTGGTGGTGGCGTTGTGGTGGCGTGGTGGTGGTGGCGTGGTGGTGGTGGTGGTGGCGTTGTGGTGGCGTGGTGGTGGTGGTGGTGGTGGTGGCGTTGTGGTGGCGTGGTGGTGGTGGTGGCGTGGTGGTGGTGGTGGCGTTGTGGTGGCGGTGGTGGTGGCGGTGGCGGTGGCGGCGGTGGTTACGGGTAGAGACGCTCCGTTGATGACGTCCATGGGATCGATGACGTTGCCCAGGGATTTGCTCATCTTCCGCCCGCGGGCGTCGCGCACCATGGCGTGGAAATACATCTACAGAGACAAAGGTGCCCCCCCAGGTAGCCTTCACGGACTGTCGGGGCAAGTGCAGGGAGACTGGGTGAGTGGCCTGGTGAAGAAGCAGAGCAGCGTGGCTACCTGCGGGAAGGGCAGCTGTCCCGTGAGCTGCTGCCCCAGCATTGCCATCCGGGCGGCCCAAAAGAAGAGGAGGTCCTGGCCGGTCTCCAGCAGCGAGTTGGGGTAGAAGCTCGCCACGTCAGGCGTCTACGCAACAACAACAACAACGATGGCAACAACAACAACGACGATGACGACAACAACGATGACGACAACAACGATGACGACGACAACGATGACGACAACAACGATGGCAACAACAACAACGATGACGACAACAACGATGACGACAACAACGATGACGACGACAACGACGATGACGACAACAACGACGACGACAACAACAACGTTACGGTGCCAAAGAAGTTCAACACACATACACTACAATACATGCTACACTGTATACTACACTACACTATACACAACAATACACTACACAACAATACACTACTATACACTACACTATACACTACAATATACACTACACTATACACAACAATACACTACTATACACTATACACTACTATACACTACACTGTACACTACTATACACTACACTACTATACACTACACACTACACTACTATACACTACACTATACACGACTATACACTACACACATACACTACAATACACACTATATACTACAATATACACAATACACTACTATATACTACACTATACACTACTATACACTACACACTACTATACACTATATACTACACTATACACTACTATACACTACACACTACTATACACTATATACTACACCATACACTACACACTACAATACACACTGCACTACTACTTACTACACACAACACTACTATACACTACACTACTATACACTACACTACAATATATACTACACTATACACGACTATACACTACACACATACACTACAATACACACTATATACTACAATATACACAATACACTACTATACACTATATACTACACTATACACTACTATACACTATATACTACACTATACACTACACACTACTATACACTATATACTACACCATACACTACACACTACAATACACACTGCACTACTGCATACTTCACATAACACTACTATTCACTACACTTCTATACACTACACTACAATATATACTACACTATACACGACTATACACTACACACATACACTACAATACACACTATATACTACAATATACACAATACACTACTATACACTATATACTACACTATACACTACTATACACTACACACTACTATATACTACACACATACACTACACACTACAATAAACACTGCACTACTACATACTACACACTACACTACTATACACGATCATATACACTACAGACTACACTATACACTACACTAAAATCCACTATAATACACGCGCACGCACACACACATGCATGCACACACACGCGCATACACGCACACACACACACACGCACACACACACGCGCACACACACGCACACACACACGCAGACACGCACACACGCACACACACACACACACACGCGCACACACACACGCACACACACACGCAGACACACGCACGCACACACGCGCGCACGCACACACACGCAGACACACGCACGCACACACGCACGCGCACACACGCACACACGCACACACGCGCACACACACACGCACAGACGCACACACTCACACATGCCCACCCACCCACCTGGTCCGGCCAGCCCAGCACAGCGAAAGGCAGCAGAGCCGAAGAGAACCACGTGTCCAGCACGTCCTCGTCTGCACAAAGACAAAGGTGACCCCCAGCGTGTGTAGCCTTTGGCGGGCTGTAGGGGCAAGTGCTGTTAGTAGCGAGCAGCAGCAGCAGCAGCACCGGCGAAGGCCGGCAGGGTGGCACACGAGGGGGTGGGTTCAGCAGCACCACGCCCGTCCGCCTTTGTATCCCCAGCGGTCAAAGATCAAAGATCCCCCATATAGCCTTAACAGACTGTAGGGGCAAGTGCTGTTAGCGAGCACCTATGAAGGCCGGAACCGCACATGAGGGGGGTGGGTGGCCAGCACCACGCCCGACCACCTTTGTCTCCCTAGTGGCGATGTTTACACACCGCACCAGGTACTCATTTGAGGCTGAGTATACCTAGGGGAGGCCCGGGACCGGTTCAGATAATCGTCACTGGGTGTTGGCCGTGAGCAGGAATCGAACCCGGGTCGCCGGGTTCATAGCGCAGCTTAGCGCTAACCACTACACTATCGCTCCCCACACACACACACTCTCACACACACACACCTACACACACCTACACATACAATGGACAAAGTGGCGTAGTGTATAGTGTAGTGTATAGTGTAGTGTATAGCGTAGTATATAGTAGTGTATAGTGTAGTGCATAGTGTAGTGTATAGCGTAGTATATAGTGTAGTGTATAGTAGTGTATAGTAGTGTAGTGTATAGTAGTGTAGTGTATAGTAGTGTAGTGTATAGCGTAGTATATAGTAGTGTATAGTGTAGTGCATAGTGTAGTGTATAGCGTAGTATATAGTAGTGTAGTGTATAGTATGTAGTCTATAGTAGTGTAGTGTATAGTAGTGTAGTGTATAGTGTAGTGTATAGTAGTGTAGTGTATAGTAGTGTATAGTGGAGTAAAGTATATGGCGCAGTGTGTAGTGTATAGTCTTGTATGGTGTAGTGCATAGTAGTGTATAGCGGAGTGTATAGTCGCGTGTAGTATAGTATGTAGTGTATAGCGTAGCGTAGTGTATAGCGTAGTATATAGTAGTTTATAGCGGAGTGTATAGTCGCGTGTAGTATAGTATGTAGCGTATAGCGTAGCGTAGTGTATAGCGTAGTATATAGTAGTTTATAGCGGATCGTATAGTCGCGTGTAGTGTAGTATGTAGTGTATAGCGTAGTGTATAGCGTAGTATATAGTAGTTTATAGCGGAGTGTATAGTCGCGTGTAGTATAGTATGTAGTGTATAGTGTAGCGTAGTGTATAGCGTAGTGTATAGTAGTTTATAGCGGAGTGTATAGTCACGTGTAGTATAGTATGTAGTGTATAGTGTAGTGTATAGCGTAGTATATAGTAGTTTATAGCGGAGTGTATAGTCGCGTGTAGTATAGTATGTAGTGTATAGTGTAGCGTAGTGTATAGCGTAGTGTATAGTAGTTTATAGTGGATCGTATAGTCGCGTGTAGTATAGTATGTAGTGTATAGCGTAGCGTAGTGTATAGCGTAGTATATAGTTTATAGCGGAGTGTATAGTCGCGTGTAGTATAGTATGTAGTGTATAGCGTAGCGTAGTGTATAGCGTAGTGTATAGTGTAGTATATAGTAGTTTATAGCGGAGTGTATAGTCGCGTGTAGTATAGTATGTAGTGTATAGCGTAGCGTAGTGTATAGCGTGGTATATAGTAGTTTATAGCGGAGTGTATAGTCGCGTGTAGTATAGTATGTAGTGTATAGCGTAGTGTATAGCGTAGTATATAGTTTATAGCGGATCGTATAGTCGCGTGTAGTATAGTATGTAGTGTATAGTGTAGTGTATAGCGTAGTGTATAGCGTAGTATATAGCGTAGTATATAGTGTAGTGTATAGTAGTTTATAGCGGAGTGTATAGTCGCGTGTAGTATAGTATGTAGTGTATAGCGTAGCGTAGTGTATAGTGTAGTATATAGTAGTTTATAGTGGATCGTATAGTCGCGTGTAGTATAGTATGTAGTGTATAGTGTAGTGTATAGTGTAGTGTATAGCGTAGTGTATAGCGTAGCGTAGTGTGCGCGCATCCTGAACTTCTTTCGCGCCGTACGTAGCCAACCGCGCTAATCCGAGGTGCGCGGGTTGTTTGGGGGGAGGGGCGGAAGCACAGCCCCCCCCCCCCCCGCCAGCCCCCCCTCCCCAGCCCCCCCCCAGCCCCCCCTAATACGCCGGCTGTGTGTGGCATCGTGAAGTTGCTGCTGTACCCTGCTGCAGAGTGAAGGAGTCTGGCTGCAGCCCCAGCTGGGACTGTGCCTTCAACTTGGCCTCCGACTCGTCGCGAGCGCACACCCACAGCTCCTCCTGCGGCACACAAGCAGCACAGCAGCAGCAGCACAGCAGCACAGCAGCAGCATAGCAGCAGCAGCAACAGCAGCATAGCAACACAGCAGCACAGCAACAGCATAGCAGCAGCATAGCAGCAGCACAGCAACAGCAGCAGCATAGCAGCAGCAACAGCAGCAGCACAGCAGCAGCAGCACAGCAGCAGCAGCACAGCAGCAGCATAGCAGCAGCACAGCAGCATAGCAACACAGCAGCACAGCAACAGCATAGCAGCAGCATAGCAGCAGCACAGCAACAGCAGCAGCATAGCAGCAGCAACAGCAGCAGCACAGCAGCAGCAGCACAGCAGCAGCAGCAGCAACAGCAGCAGCACAGCAGCAGCAACAGCAGCAGCACAGCAGCAGCACAGCAGCAGCAGCACAGCAGCAACACAGCAGCAGCACAGCAGCAGCACAGCAGCAACAGCAACAGCAGCACAGCGGCGGCGGCGGCAGCATAGCAGCACAGCAGCAGCACAGCAGCACAGCAGCACAGCAGCAGCAGCACAGCAGCAGCAGCACAGCAGCAGCACAGCAGCAGCACAGCAGCACAGCAGCAGCAGCAGCACAGCAGCACAGCAGCAGCAACATAGCAGCAGCAGCAACAGCACAGCAGCAGCATAGCGGCGGCACAGCAGCAGCATAGCAACAGCAGTAGCACAGCAACAGCACAGCAACAGCACAGCAACAGCAGCACAGCAACAGCACAGCAACAGCACAGCAACAGCATAGCAACAGCAGCACAGCAGCAGCACAGCAGCAGCACAGCAGCAGCATAGCAGCACAGCAGCAGCACAGCAGCAGCACAGCACAGCAGCATAGCAGCACAGCAGCAGCACAGCAGCACAGCAGCAGCACAGCAGCAACACAGCAGCACAGCAGCACAGCAGCAGCACAGCAACAGCACAGCAACAGAACAGCACAGCAGCAGCACAGCACAGCAGCAGCACAGCAGCAGCAGCATAGCAGCACAGCAGCAACACAGCAGCAGCAGCACAGCAGCAACACAGCAGCATAGCAGCAGCACAGCAGCAGCAAAACAGCAGCATAGCAGCAGCATAGCAGCACAGCAACAGCAGCACAGCAACAGCATAGCAGCAGCATAGCAGCATAGCAGCACAGCAACAGCAGCACAGCAGCAGCACAGCAGCAGCAGCACAGCAGCAGCACAGCAGCAGCAGCACGTACACAAGCATCAAACACAAACACCGCATACGTACACATCACGTACACTGCTACCTCGGAGATACAACTTAATTCGTTCCGAAACCGAATTGTTCGAACACCGAATCAATTTTCCCCATAAGCACGAATGGAAATCGCATCAATCGGTTCCCCACCCAAGGATCCTCCTGTTACGGGCCATTTTTAAACACAAAGTTCACAATATTAAAATACAGTACAGTACATGAAAGCATGCAAAAAAAAAACACAGTTATAAAGAGTAGAATATAAATGAACATTGGACTTCACACTTTACCCGCAGTAAGGAGAGTGGGTGTCTTGAGTGGAAGGTGGTGAGGAGGGGAGGAGGGGGAGTCCCCCTCCATAAACACGTTGGCTGATTGCCCTTCAAGGGGTTCTTGCCTCTGTTTTGCCTTTTGTCGAGCACTAACAGTGATTATTCACTTGAGGGCCCTATTTACTAAAAGCCAATCAAGAGAGGATTTTTTATTTAAAGCTTTCCTTTACTGCAGTGATTCATATTCTTGGTTCTTTCGGTAAAGTAATAGGTTTAACCCTTTTAACTGGCACAAAAAAAACTGACACCTTTATTCAAGGCATCGTGTCTGCAATAGCCGCAACACAAGCAGTCAAAATGCAAACAAAAAGAGACAACTCTGATAATAATATTGGCACCGTCCTTGAATTTGATTGGTCCACACCCGAGACGGCTTTCTTTAGAGCCCAGTCTCCACTGGTGTTGGACCCAGAAGACGTGTCAATTTTTTTGTGCCAGTTAAAAGGGTTAAACCTATTGCTATATCTTGTTACTGGCAAAGGAGGTCTCATAATCTTCTTTGGTTCTTACGGTAAAGTCATGTAGAATGAGAATAAAATAATAAATTGATAAAATAAAATAACACAATAATATTATTACTATTTATCATTTTACGTGAGAATATTATTCTGTTATTTTATTTTATTTTATCAATTTATTATTTTATTCTCATTCTACGTGGTGACTTTACTGAAAGAACCAAAGAAGATGAATCCTTGCAGTCACGAAAGCTTTAAATCGAGGTCTCATAATGTAAATCTTTCGGTAAAGTCACGTTGAAGGGAAACAATAAAATAATAAAAAATATATCTAAAACAATAACATTATCGCGACGTTTCGACTGCAACACAAGCAATCATCATCAGGTGTGAAAACCTCACCTGATGATGATTGTTTTATATATCTTTTATTATTTTATTGTTTCCCTTCAACGTGACTTTACCGAAAGAACCAAGAATACAAGAGAGGATTAATTCTGCCTCCGTTTGAAGATGCTTCCGAAATGACTCAATGGCATTATCATCATCATCGTAAAAATCGCCTGCCACTAGCTGGCTCCCTCCCGCCTTATCTGGATGATATTTTTCTACAAAAATTGTGGACCTCAGCCCATGTTGCCACCGTTGAAAAAAGGCGGCCTTCGTGAGGAGGTTTTGTTCTTTTTGAAGTTGGAAATTACCTGTTGGTCCATGGCCTGGATGAGAGGAGTCGTATTGGGGGGGGCGGGAACTTCACAGTGATGGAGGAAGAGAGAGCCTACGCGTAAACTGGGTCATCCGCCTTTGCCTCGGTCGCCCTGGTTACGCGTCTCGGTTGCCCTGGTTACGCGTCTCGGTCGCCCTGGTTACGTGTCTCGGTCGCCCTGGTTACGCGTCTCGGTCGCCCTGGTTACGTGTCTCGGTCGCCCTGGTTACGCGTCTCGGTCGCCCTGGTTACGCGTCTCGGTCGCCCTGGTTACGCATCTCGGTCGCCCTGGTTACGCGTCTCGGTCGCCCTGGTTACGCGTCTCGGTCGCCCTGGATACGCGTCTCGGTCGCCCTGGTTACGCGTCTCGGTCGCCCTGGTTACGCGTCTCGGTCGCCCTGGTTACACGTCTCGGTCGCCCTGGTTACGCGTCTCGGTCGCCCTGGTTACGCGTCTCGGTCGCCCTGGTTACGCGTCTCGGTCGCCCTGGCTACGCGTCTCGGTCGCCCTGGTTACGCATCTCGGTCGCCCTGGTTACGCGTCTCGGTCGCCCTGGTTACGCGTCTCGGCCCAAACCAGTTCTTTCCGGTTGTTCGACCTCCGATTTTTTGTTCGATGTCCGGGGCAAAAAAATGTTCGAGTTCTGGGGCATTCGATCTCCGAGGTACCACTGTATATAAGTACCACACACGCACCACGTACACACACACTCACACACACACGTACACACACACGTACACACACGGACCACGTACGCACACGCACCACGTACGCACGGCACGCCACGTACACACACACACGTACACACACACATACACACACACGTACACACACACGTACACACAGCACGCCACGTACACACACACACACACGTACACACAGCACGCCACATACGCACACACAGACATACTTGACACTCACAAAGACAAAGATCCCCCGTGTAGCCCTAACAGACTGTAGGGGCAAGTGCTGTTAGCGAGCACCTATGAAGGCTGGAACGGCACACGAGGGGGTGGGTGACCAGCACCACGCCCGGCCGCCTTTGTCTCCCCAGTGGCGATGTTTACCGTACCAGGTAACTCATTTCAGGCTGAGTCGACCTAGGGGAGGCCCAGAACCGTTTCAGATAATCGTCACCGGTGTGGGCCGTGAGTGGGAATCAAACTCGGGTCACCGGGTTCATAGCGCAGCGTAGCGCTAACCGCTACACTACCGCTCCCCACACACACACACACTGACACACACACAGTGACACACACACAGTGACACACACACAATGACACACACACAGTGACACAGTGACACACACACACATACACACACGTGACACACACACACATGACACACACACACACGTGACACACACGCATGTGACACACACACACACGTGACACACACACAGTGACACACACACACGTGACACACACACACACACGTGACACACACACGTGACACACACACACGTGACACACACACAGTGACACATACTGTGACACACAGTGACACACACAGTGACACACACACACACGTGACACACACACACACACACAGTGACACACACACACAGTGACGCACACACACGTGACACACGCACACACACACGTGACACACACATACAGTGACACACACACACACACGTGACACACACACACACGTGACACACACACAGTGACACACACGTGACACACACACACGTGACACACACACACGACACACACACGTGACACACACACACATACAGTGACACACACACACGTGACACACACACACACAGTGACACACAAACGTGACATACACACACACGTGACACACACACACGTGACACACACACGTGACACACACACACACGTGACACACAGACACGTGACATACACACACACGTGACACACACACACTTGACATACACACACACACGTGACACACACACACACGTGACACACCGACACACGTGACACACAAACACACGTGACATACACACACACACACGTGACATACACACACACGTGACACACACACACACACGTGACATACACACGCTACACTGCCCCACAGCAACGTTCCAGAGTGGAGTCACGAACTTTGGCGGTGGTGGTGGTGGTGGTGGCGGTGGTGGCGGTGGTGGTGGTGGTGGGCAGGACACGGTACGCTGGCACGCGGTGACCCCACCAGATCTGCCGTGACACGCACCAGTCCCTGCACACGCACAGCAACAACAACAAAGACAAAGGTGCCCCCGATAGCCTGAAGTGGTCTGCCAGGGCAAGTGGCGAGAGGCAGCAGCAGCAGTGCCAAATGAAGGCCGGCACGGTGGCACACGAGGGGGTGGGTGGCCAGCAACCACGCACGCACACTCACACACTCACACACTTACACAGTCACTCACACACTCACACACACACTCACACTCACGCACTCACACTCACACACACTCACACACTCACACACACTCACACACTCACTTACACAGTCACTCACACACTCACACACTCACACTCTCACACTCTCACACTCACACACTCACACACACTCACACTCTCACACTCACTTACACAGTCACTCACACACTCACACGCACTCACACACTCACACACTCACACACACTCACACTCACTCACACACTCACACACACTCACACACACTCACACACTCACACACACTCACACACTCACTTACACAGTCACTCACACACTCACACACTCACACTCTCACACTCTCACACTCACACACTCACACACACTCACACTCTCACACTCACTTACACAGTCACTCACACACTCACATGCACTCACACACTCACACACTCACACACACACTCACACTCACACACACTCACACACTCACACACTCACACTCACTCACACACACACACTCACACACACTCACACACACTCACACACTCACACACACTCACACTCTCACACACTCTCACACGCACTCACACTCACACTCTCACGCACTCTCACACGCACTCACACACACACACTCACTCACACTCACACACACTCACACACTCACGCACTCACACACTCACACACACTCACACACTCACTTACACAGTCACTCACACACTCACACACTCACACACACTCACACTCTCACACTCACTTACACAGTCACTCACACACTCACACGCACACTCGCACACTCACACACTCACACACTCACACACTCACACTCACACACTCACACACACTCACAATCTCACACTCACTTACACAGTCACTCACACACTCACACGCACACTCACACACTCACACTCACACACTCACACACTCACACACACACACTCACACACTCACACACTCACACTCACACACTCACACACTCACACGCACTCACACACACACACTCACTCACACACTCACACACTTACACGCACACGCACACACTCACGCACGCACGCACTCACACACGCACGCACTCACACACTCACGCACGCACATCACACACTCACACACGCACTCACACTCACACACTCACGCACTCATGCCACACACTCACGCACGCACTCACACACTCACGCACGCACATCACACACATCACACACTCACACACGCACTCACTCACTCACGCAGGCACTCACTCACGCACTCACACACTCATGCACGCACGCACATCACACAATCACACACGCACGCACGCACTCACACACATCACACACTCACCACACACTCACGCACGCACATAACACACTCACGCACACACATCACTCACATACGCACGCATGCACTCGCATGCACTCGCACGCACTCACACACGCACACACTCACACACTCACATACACGCATGCACTCACACACTCATGCACGCACATCAAAGACTCACGCATGCACTCACATACACCACACACACAGTCACGCACGCACTCACACACGCACGCACTCACTCACACACTCACGCACGCACATCACACACTCACGCGCACACACACACTCACGCACACTCACACACACATTCACGCACGCACTCACACGTACTCGCACACAAAGGCAAAGGTCCCCCGTGCAGCCTTCAACACGCCTGCTGGGACAAGTGCTGTGAGCGAGTAGCAGAGGCTGTGAAGGCCACTGGGGAGACAAAGGCGGCCGGGCGTGGTGGTGCTGGCCACCCACCCCCTCGTGTGTGCCACGGTGCCGGTAGCCTTCACAGCTGCTGCTACTCGCTAACAGCACTTGCCCCTACAGTCTGTTACAGGCTACACGGGGGCGATATTTGTCTTTTTTTGTGTAAGCGCGTGAGTACGTGTGTGCGTGTGAGTGTGTGGGAGCGTGTGTGCGTGCGTGAGTGTGTGTGAGTGTTTGTGGGGAGCGGTAGTGTAGTGGTTAGCGCTATGCTGCGCTATGAACCTGGCGACCCGGGTTTGATTCCCGCTCACGGCCAACACCAGTGACGATTATCTGAACCGGTCCCGGGCCTCCCCTAGGTCGACTCAGCCTCAAATGAGTACCTGGTGCGGTGTGTAAATATCGCCACTAGGGAGACAAAGGCGGTCGGGCGTGGTGTTGGCCACCCACCCCCTCGTGTACCGTTCCGGCCTTCATAGGTGCTCGCTAACAGCGCTTGCCCCTACAGTCTGTTGAGGCTATACGGGGGATCTTTGTGTGTGAGTGAGTGTGAGTGAGTGAGTGTGTGAGTGAGTGTGTGAGTGTGTGTGAGTGTGTGAGTGAGTGTGAGTGAGTGTGAGTGTGTGTGAGTGTGTGCATGTGTGCGTGAATGTGTGTGTGAGTGTGCGTGAGTGTGTAGGAGCGTGTGAGTGTGTGAGTGTGTGCGTGCGTGTGTGGGAGAGTGTGTGCGTGTGTGGGAGCATGTGTGAGTGCGTGTGTGTGTGAGTGTGAGTGAGTGAGTGTGTGAGTGTGTGAGTGAGTGAGTGTGAGTGAGTGTGAGTGAGTGAGTGTGTGATTGAGTGTGTCAGTGTGTGCGTGAGTGTGTGTGAGTGTGCGTGAGTGTGTGCGTGAGTGCGTGTGTGAGTGTGCGTGCGTGAGTGTGTGCGTGAGTGCGTGTGTGAGTGTGCGTGCGTGTGTGGGTGCGTGTGTGCGTGCGTGTGAGTGTGTGCGTGAGTGTGTGTGTGCGTGAGTGTGTGTGAGTGTGTGTGTGCGTGAGTGTGTGAGTGTGTGTGAGTGTGTGTGTGCGTGAGTGTGTGAGTGTGTGTGAGTGTGTGTGTGCGTGAGTGTGTGAGTGTGTGAGTGTGTGTGAGTGTGTGAGTGAGTGTGTGAGTGAGTGAGTGTGTGAGTGTGTGTGAGTGAGTGTGTGTGTGTGTGAGTGTGTGTGTGCGTGAGTGTGTGAGTGTGTGTGAGTGTGTGTGTGCGTGAGTGTGTGAGTGTGTGAGTGTGTGTGAGTGTGTGAGTGAGTGTGTGAGTGAGTGTGTGAGTGTGTGTGAGTGAGTGTGTGAGTGTGTGAGTGAGTGTGCATGCGTGTGTGTGTGTGTGCGAATGTGCAAGTTCCGTTACTTGACATTGGACAGCCAGGATGTCCATGACTTGTGTAGCGATGGAGGAATCAACTCCAGCCGACCATCCTGCACAGCCTGGGAGACACGGGGGAGACACGGGGAGACACGGGGAGACACGGGGAGACACGGGGAGACACGGGGAGACGCGGGGAGACACGGGGGAGACGCGGGGAGACACGGGGAGACACGGGGGAGACGCGGGGAGACACGGGGAGACACGGGGGAGACACGGGGGAGACACGGGGAGACACGGGGAGACACGGGGAGACGGGGGGAGACGGGGGGAGACACGGGGAGACACGGGGGAGACACGGGGGAGACACAGGGAGACACGGGGGAGACACGGGGAGACGGGGGGAGACGGGGGGAGACGGGGGGAGACACGGGGAGACACGGGGGAGACACGGGGGAGACACGGGGAGACACGGAGGAGACACGGGGAGACACGGGGAGACACGGGGAGACACGGGGAGACGGGGGGAGACACGGGGAGACGGGGGGAGACACGGGGGAGACACGGGGAAACACGGGGGGAGACACGGGGAGACACGGGGAAACACGGGGGAGACGCGGGGAGACGCGGGGAGACACGGGGAGACGGGGGGAGACGGGGGGAGACGCGGGGGAGACACGGGGAGACGCGGGGAGACGCGGGGAGACGCGGGGAGACGTGGGGAGACACGGGGAGACGCGGGGAGACACGGGGGAGACACGGGGAGACACGGGGGGACACGGTGAGACGGGGGGAGACACGGGGGAGACACGGGGAGAGACACGGGGGAGACGCGGGGAGACGGGGGGAGACACGGGGAGACGGGGGGAGACGGGGGGAGACACGGGGAGACACGGGGGAGACACGGGGAGAGACACGGGGGAGACGCGGGGAGACGGGGGGAGACACGGGGAGACGGGGGGAGACGGGGGGAGACACGGGGAGACACGGGGGAGACACGGGGAGACGGGGGGAGACGGGGGGAGACACGGGGAGACACGGGGAGACACGGGGGAGACACGGGGAGACGGGGGGAGACGGGGGGAGACACGGGGGACAGGGGGTTGCGACGTTCACCTGCACTGTCTCACCTGTGTGGCTCTGAGGTGGCCCCCCCCCTTCTCCCCCCCTTCCCCCTCCCCCCGTGTCCCCCCCCGTGCCCCCCCCCCCGTGCCCCCCCCCCCCCACCTGTGCTGCACGCTGCCCCATGTCCTGGCAGCGCACGAACCACTGGGACTTGAGCATGGGCTCCACCACGTCTCCTGATCGACTACGGAGACACGGAGACACGGGGACACGGAGACACTGAGACACTGAGACACGGGGACAGCACACGAACCACTGGGACTTGAGCATGGGCTCCACCACGTCTCCTGATCGACTACGGAGACACGGAGACACCACGTGGGGACACTGAGACACGGAGACACGGAGACACGGAGACACTGAGACACTGAGACACTGAGACACGGGGACAGCACACGAACCACTGGGACTTGAGCATGGGCTCCACCACGTCTCCTGATCGACTACGGAGACACGGAGACACGGGGACACGGAGACACTGAGACACGGAGACACGGAGACACCGCGTGGGGACACGGAGACAGCGAGTGGGGACACAGAGACACGGGGACAGCACACGAACCACTGGGACTTGAGCATGGGCTCCACCACGTCTCCTGATCGACTACGGAGACACGGAGACACCACGTGGGGACACTGAGACACGGGGACACGGAGACACGGAGACACTGAGACACGGGGACAGCACACGAACCACTGGGACTTGAGCATGGGCTCCACCACGTCTCCTGATCGACTACGGAGACACGGAGACACGGGGACACGGAGACACGGGGACACGGAGACACCACGTGGGGACACTGAGACACGGGGACACGGAGACACAGAGACACCACGTGGGGACACGGAGACACCACGTGGGGACACTGAGACACGGGGACACGGAGACACCGCGTGGGGACACGGAGACAGCGAGTGGGGACACAGAGACACTGAGACACCGCGTGGGGACACGGAGACACTGAGACACGGGGACACCACGTGGGGACACGGAGACACGAAGACACGGAGACACGGAGACACGGAGACACAGAGACACAGAGACACAGAGACACCGCGTGGGGACACGGAGACACGGGGACAGCACACGAACCACTGGGACTTGAGCATGGGCTCCACCACGTCTCCTGATCGACTACGGAGACACGGAGACACGGAGACACTGAGACACGGAGACACGGAGACACCGCGTGGGGACACGGAGACACTGAGACACGGAGACACTGAGACACGGAGACACTGAGACACTGAGACATGGAGAGACTGAGACACGGAGACACTGAGACATGGAGACACTGAGACACTGAGACATGGAGACACTGAGACACGGAGACACTGAGACATGGAGACACCGCGTGGCGACACAGAGACACAGAGACACGGAGACACCGCGTGGGGACACGGAGACACGGAGACACGGAGACACTGAGACACTGAGACACTGAGACACGGAGACACGGAGACACGGAGACACGGAGACACTGAGACACTGAGACACTGAGACATGGAGACACTGAGACAGTGAGACATGGAGACACTGAGACACTGAGACACTGAGACACGGGGACACGGAGACACGGAGACACCGCGTGGGGACACGGAGACAGCGAGTGGGGACACAGAGACACTGAGACACCGCGTGGGGACACGGAGACACTGAGACACTGAGACACGGGGACACCACGTGGGGACACGGAGACACGAAGACACGGAGACACGGAGACACGGAGACACAGAGACACAGAGACACCGCGTGGGGACACGGAGACACGGGGACAGCACACGAACCACTGGGACTTGAGCATGGGCTCCACCACGTCTCCTGATCGACTACGGAGACACGGAGACACGGAGACACCACGTGGGGACACGGAGACACTGAGACACGGAGACACTGAGACACGGAGACACTGAGACACGGAGACACTGAGACACGGAGACACGGAGATACTGAGACACGGAGACACTGAGACACGGAGACACTGAGACACCGCGTGGGGACACGGAGACACTGAGACACGGAGACACTGAGACACGGAGACACTGAGACACGGAGACACTGAGACACGGAGACACTGAGACACGGAGACACGGGGACACGGAGACACTGAGACACGGAGACACCGAGTGGGGACACCGAGACACCGCGTGGGGACACGGAGACACGGAGACACGGAGACACTGAGACACGGAGACACTGAGACACTGAGACACGGAGACACGGGGACACAGAGACACGGAGACACGGGGACAGGGGGACGAGGTGGCGAGTCACCTGCAGATGGACAGCAGCGTGCCGTGCGGCTCGCTCCGGCGTAGCAGCCGGGCATCACCAAGTCTCTGCAGAACCTCGGCACGCGCACAGAACCGTGGCAGGCCCTGGACACCACGGGGGAGACACGGGGGAGACACGGGGAGAGACACGGGGGAGACACGGGGAGAGACACGGGGGAGACACGGGGGGACACGGGGGGACACGGGGGAGACACGGGGGAGACACGGGGCGGGGACACGGGGGAGACACGGGGGAGACACGGGGGGGGGGAGACACGGGGGGGACACGGGGGGAGACACGGGGGGAGACACGGGGGGGGGGAGACACGGGGGAGACACGGGGGAGACACGGGGGGAGACACGGGGAGAGACACAGGGGGAGAGACACGGGGGGGGGGACACAAGGGGGACACGGGGGCGGTTGTTGTTGTTTCGTCTGCGTTTGTGTTTTCTGTTGACGATGATGACGTTGATGATGAAGTTGATGATGATGATGATGACGATGTTGATGATGACGATGTTGATGATGACGATGTTGATGATGACGATGTTGATGATGACGATGTTGATGACGATGTTGATGATGACGATGTTGTTGACGATGTTGTTGACGATGTTGATGACGATGATGATGATGACGATGTTAATGATGACGATGTTGATGATGACAATGTTGATGATGACGATGTTGATGACGACGATGATGACGATGTTGATGACAATGTTGATGACGATGTTGATGACGATGTTGATGACGATGACGATGTTGTTGACGATGTTGATGACGATGTTGATGACGATGTTGTTGACGATGTTGATGACGATGTTGATGACGATGTTGATGACGATGTTGATGACGATGTTGATGACGATGTTGTTGACGATGTTGACGATGTTGTTGACGACGATGTTGATGACGACGATGTTGATGATGACGATGTTGTTGACGATGTTGACGATGTTGTTGACGACGATGTTGATGACGACGATGTTGTTGACGATGATGATGATGATGATGACGATGTTGATGACGATGATGATGATGTTGATGACGATGTTGATGACGATGATGACGATGTTGATGACGATGTTGATGACGATGATGACGATGTTGATGACGATGTTGATGATGATGACGATGTTGATGACGATGTTGATGATGACGATGTTGATGACGATGTTGATGACGATGTTGTTGACGATGTTGATGACGGTGATGACGATGTTGATGACGATGATGACGATGATGATGACGATGTTGATGACGACGATGATGACGATGTTGATGACGATGTTGTTGACGATGTTGATGACGATGTTGATGACGATGTTGTTGACGATGTTGTTGACGATGTTGATGACGATGACGATGTTGTTGACGATGTTGATGACGATGTTGATGACGATGTTGTTGACGATGTTGATGACGATGTTGATGACAATGTTGATGACGATGTTGATGACGATGACGATGTTGTTGACGATGATGATGACGATGTTGATGATGATGATGACGATGTTGTTGACGATGTTGATGACGATGTTGATGACGATGTTGATGGCGATGTTGAAGACGATGTTGATGATGACGATGTTGATGACGACGATGTTGATGTTGACGATGTTGATGACGATGTTGATGACGATGTTGATGACGATGTTGATGACGATGACGATGTTGATGACGATGTTGATGACGATGTTGTTGATGATGTTGATGACGATGTTGATGACGATGTTGATGACGATGTGGCACCTCCAGTCCAGGCCCAGCCTGTGCCCCCATGCGGCCGTCCCCGTCCATGACGCTGATGGAGGGGAGGCCGTGACGGGCGGCGATGGAGCGGTCAACCTCGTCATGGGCAGGGCTCACCTTCACCACTCCTACAACAACAACAACAACCACAACAACAACAACAACCACAACAACAACCACAACAACCACAACAACATCAACAACAACAACCACAACAACAACCACAACATCAACAACAACAACCTCGTCATGGGCAGGGCTCACCTTCACCACTCCTACAACAACAACAACAACCACAACAACCACAACAACAACAACAACAACCTCGTCATGGGCAGGGCTCACCTTCACCACTCCTACAACAACAACCACAACAACCACAACAACCACAACAACATCAACAACAACAACAACAACCACAACAACCTCGTCATGGGCAGGGCTCACCTTCACCACTCCTACAACAACAACAACCACAACAACAACAACAACAACCACAACAACAACCACAACAACAACATCAACCACAACAACAACAACATCAACCACAACAACCACAACAACATCAACAACAACCACAACAACCACAACAACCTCGTCATGGGCAGGGCTCACCTTCACCACTCCTACAACAACAACCACAACAACAACAACAACCACAACAACCACAACAACAACAACAACCTCGTCATGGGCAGGGCTCACCTTCACCACTCCTACAACAACAACAACAACCACAACAACAACAACAACCACAACAACAACCACAACAACCACAACAACATCAACAACAACAACCACAACAACAACCACAACATCAACAACAACAACCTCGTCATGGGCAGGGCTCACCTTCACCACTCCTACAACAACAACAACAACCACAACAACCACAACAACAACAACAACAACAACCTCGTCATGGGCAGGGCTCACCTTCACCACTCCTACAACAACAACCACAACAACCACAACAACCACAACAACATCAACAACAACAACAACCACAACCACAACAACCTCGTCATGGGCAGGGCTCACCTTCACCACTCCTACAACAACAACAACCACAACAACAACAACAACAACCACAACAACAACCACAACAACAACATCAACCACAACAACAACAACATCAACCACAACAACCACAACAACATCAACAACAACCACAACAACCACAACAACCTCGTCATGGGCAGGGCTCACCTTCACCACTCCTACAACAACAACCACAACAACCACAACAACCACAACAACATCAACAACAACAACATCAACAACAACCACAACAACAACCTCGTCATGGGCAGGGCTCACCTTCACCACTCCTACAACAACAACAACAACCACAACAACAACAACCACAACAACAACAACATCAACAACAACCTCGTCATGGGCAGGGCTCACCTTCACCACTCCTACAACAACAACAACAACAACCACAACAACCACAACAACCACAACAACAACAACATCAACAACCACAACAACAACATCAACATCAACCACAACAACATCAACAACAACAACAACCACAACAACCACAACAACATCAACAACATCAACAACAACCTCGTCATGGGCAGGGCTCACCTTCACCACTCCTACAACAACAACAACAACAACCACAACAACCACAACAACAACATCAACAACAACCACAACAACATCAACAACAACCACAACAACAACCTCGTCATGGGCAGGGCTCACCTTCACCTCTCCTACAACAACAACAACAACCACAACAACAACAACAACAACCACAACAACCACAACAACAACAACCACAACAACAACAACCACAACAACAACCACAACAACAACAACAACAACCTCGTCATGGGCAGGGCTCACCTTCACCACTCCTACAACAACAACAACCACAACAACAACAACCACAACAACCACAACAACATCAACAACAACCACAACAACAACAACAACCTCGTCATGGGCAGGGCTCACCTTCACCACTCCTACAACAACAACAACCACAACAACAACAACAACATCAACAACAACCACCACAACAACAACCACAACATCAACAACAACATCAACAACAACCTCGTCATGGGCAGGGCTCACCTTCACCACTCCTACAACAACAACAACAACAACCACAACAACAACCACAACAACAACCACAACATCAACAACAACAACCACAACAACAACAACCACAACAACAACCACAACATCAACAACCTCGTCATGGGCAGGGCTCACCTTCACCACTCCTACAACAACAACAACAACCACAACAACAACCACAACAACATCAACAACCTCGTCATGGGCAGGGCTCACCTTCACCACTCCTACAACAACAACAACAACAACCACAACAACAACCACAACAACATCAACAACATCCTCGTCATTGGCAGGGCTCACCTTCACCACTCCTACAACAACAACAACAACAACCACAACAACCACAACAACATCAACAACATCCTCGTCATTGGCAGGGCTCACCTTCACCACTCCTACAACAACAACAACCACAACAACCACAACAACAACCACAACAACAACCTCGTCATGGGCAGGGCTCACCTTCACCACTCCTACAACAACAACAACATCAACCACAACATCAACAACAACCACAACCACAACAACAACAACCACAACAACAACCTCGTCATGGGCAGGGCTCACCTTCACCACTCCTACAACAACAACAACCACAACATCAACAACAACCACAACAACCACATCAACAACAACCTCGTCATGGGCAGGGCTCACCTTCACCACTCCTACAACAACAACAACATCAACCACAACATCAACAACAACCACAACAACAACAACCACAACAACAACAACATCAACAACATCAACAACAACCTCGTCATGGGCAGGGCTCACCTTCACCACTCCTACAACAACAACAACCACAACAACAACCACAACAACAACAACCACAACAACCTCGTCATGGGCAGGGCTCACCTTCACCACTCCTACAACAACAACAACAACAACATCAACCACAACATCAACAACAACCACAACAACCACAACAACAACAACCACAACAACAACCTCGTCATGGGCAGGGCTCACCTTCACCACTCCTACAACAACAACAACAACCACAACAACCACAACAACATCAACAACATCCTCGTCATGGGCAGGGCTCACCTTCACCACTCCTACAACAACAACAACCACAACAACAACAACATCAACAACAACCACAACATCAACAACAACAACCATAACAACAACAACCTCGTCATGGGCAGGGCTCACCTTCACCACTCCTACAACAACAACAACATCAACCACAACATCAACAACAACCACAACAACCACAACAACAACCACAACAACAACAACAACCACAACAACCTCGTCATGGGCAGGGCTCACCTTCACCACTCCTACAACAACAACAACAACCACAACATCAACATCAACAACAACCACAACAACCACAACAACAACAACCACAACAACAACCTCGTCATGGGCAGGGCTCACCTTCACCACTCCTACAACAACAACAACCACAACAACAACAACCACAACAACAACAACATCAACCACAACAACATCAACAACAACAACCACAACAACATCAACCACAACAACATCGTCATGGGCAGGGCTCACCTTCACCACTCCTACAACAACAACAACCACAACAACAACATCAACAACAACAACAACCACAACCACAACAACAACCACAACAACATCAACAACAACAACCTCGTCATGGGCAGGGCTCACCTTCACCACTCCTACAACAACAACAACCACAACAACAACCACAACAGCAACAACCACAACAACCACAATAACAACAACAACATCAACAACAACCACAACAACAACAACAACCACAACAACAACATCAACAACAACAACAACCTCGTCATGGGCAGGGCTCACCTTCACGACTCCTACAACAATAACCACAACAACAACATCAACAACAACCACAACAACAACCACAACAACATCAACAACAACCACAACAACCACAACAACAACATCAACAACCACAATAACAACATCAACAACCACAACAACATCAACCACAACAACCTCGTCATGGGCAGGGTTCACCTTCACCACTCCTACAACAACAACCACAACAACAACCACAACAACATCAACAACATCAACAACATCAACAACAACATCAACAACAACCACAACAACAACAACCACAACGACCTCGTCATGGGCAGGGCTGACCTTCACCACTCCTACAACCACAACCACAACAACAACAACCACAACAACATCAACAACAACCACAACAACAACCACAACAACAACCACAACAACCACAACAACATCAACAACAACCACAACAACAACCACAACAACAACCTCGTCATGGGCAGGGCTCACCTTCACCACTCCTACAACAACAACAACCACAACAACAACCACAACAACAACCACAACAACAACCACAACAACCACAACAACCTCGTCATGGGCAGGGCTCACCTTCACCACTCCTACAACAACAACAACCACAACAACAACCACAACAACAACCACAACAACAACCACAACAACCACAACAACAACCACAACAACCTCGTCATGGGCAGGGCTCACCTTCACCACTCCTACAACAACCACAACAACAACAACAACAACAATTGTTGTGGTTGATACTGTGGTTGTTGTGGTTGTTGCTGTAGTGCTGTGGTTGTCGTTGTTGCTGCTGTAGTTGCTGTGGTTGTTGTGGTTGTTGCGGTTGTTGTGGTGGTTGTTGCAGTTGTTGTGGTGGTTGTTTTCGTTGTTGTGGTGGTTGTTTTCGTTGTTGCGGTAGTTGTGGTTGTTGTTGCTGTAGTTGTGGTAGTAGTTGTGGTTGTTGCTGTAGTAGTTGTGGTTGTTGTTGCTGTAGTTGTGGTTGTTGTTGCTGTAGTTGCGGTAGTAGTTGTGGTTGTTGCTGTAGTAGTTGTGGTTGTTGTTGCTGTAGTTGCGGTAGTAGTTGTGGTTGTTGCTGTAGTAGTTGTGGTTGTTGTTGCTGTAGTTGTGGTTGTTGTTGCTGTAGTTGTGGTTGTTGCTATAGTTGTGGTCGTAGTTGTTGTTGTTGCAGTAGTAGTTGTGGTTGTTGCTGTAGTTGTGGTAGTAGTTGTTGTTGCTGTAGTAGTTGTGGTTGTTGCTGTGGTTGTTGTTGTAGTTGTGGTTGTAGTTGTGGTGGTTGGAGTTGTGGTTGTGTTGTAGTTGTGGTTGTAGTTGTGGTTGTAGTTGTGGTGGTTGTGGTTGTTGTGGCTGTAGTTGTGGTTGTAGTGGATGTAGTGGCTGTAGTTGTGGTTGTAGTTGTCGTTGCAGTTGTGGTTGTTGTAGTTGTGGCTGTAGTTGTGGTTGTAGTTGTGGTAGTAGTTGTGGTTGTAGTTGTGGTGGTTGTAGTTGTGGTTGTTGTGGTTGTAGTTGTGGCTGTAGTTGTGGTTGTAGTGGATGTAGTGGCTGTAGTTGTAGTTGTCGTTGCAGTTGTAGTTGTTGTAGTTGTGGTTGTAGTTGTGGTTGTTGTCGTTGTGGTTGTTGTAGTTGTGGCTGCAGTTGTGGTTGTAGTTGTGGTTGTTGTGGCTGTAGTTGTGGTTGTAGTTGTGGTAGTAGTAGTTGTTGTTGTGGCTGTAGTTGTGGTTGTAGTTGTGGTAGTAGTTGTGGTTGTGGTTGCTGTGGCTGTAGTTGTGGTTGTAGTTTTGGTAGTAGTTGTGGTTGTTGTGGCTGTAGTTGTGGTAGTAGTTGTGGTTGTTGTAGTTGTGGTAGTAGTTGTGGTTGTTGTGGCTATAGTTGTGGTTGCTGTAGTTGTTGTTGTTGTAGTAGTTGTGGTAGTAGTTGTGGTAGTAGTTGTGGTTGTTGTAGTTGTGGTAGTAGTTGTGGTTGTAGTTGTGGTAGTAGTTGTGGTTGTTGTGGCTGTAGTTGTTGTTGTTGTTGTAGTTGTTGTAGTTGTTGTTGTTGCCACCTGTTGCTAGGTCCGGGTCCACGCTGCCATCGGCGATGACCGGCAGCAGGCGGCCATCCAGCGGGTGCAGCACGCTGCTACCCACCAAGTGCTGCACAACAACAACAACCACAACAACAACAACAACAATAACAACAATCACAACAACAACAACCACAACAACAACAACAATAACAACAACAATCTCAACAACAACAACCACAACAACAACCACAACAATAACGCTGTGTAGTGCCAACCACGTGCTGCAGTTACCCACAACAACAACAACAACCACAACCGTAACCACAACAACCACAACAACAACGCTGCTGCCAACCACGTGCTGCACAACAACAACAACAACAACCACCACGCTGCTGCCAACCACGTGCTGCACAACAACAACAACCACAACAACAACCACAACAACCACGCTGCTGCCAACCACGTGCTGCACAACAACAACAACAACAACCACAACAACAACAACCACAACAACCACGCTGCTCCCCACCAGGTGCTGCACTCACCCACACCAACCAGAACTACAGCAACAACCACAACAGCAACAACCACAACAACTACATCAACCACAACAACTACAACCACAGCCATTACAATAACTACAACCAAAACCACAAACGGAACAACCACCACAACTACAATACCACAACGACCACCACTAAAACAACCAAAACCACCACAGCAACCATAACCACCACAACAAAAACTACAAAAACCACAACAACCAAAACCACAAAGACCACAACAACCACCACAACAACCACCACAACAACGATTGTTGCTGTGTTTATGCTACATGTATGTATAGTGAACTTCTTAGGCACCCTACGTAGCCAAACGTAGCTAATCGGAGGTGCCGGGGGAAGAACAACAAACTAAACAACAACAACACGCAGTTGTAAACACATCACTTTTCAATTTAGTATAGTGGTGTAGTAGTGTATAGTGTAGTGTATAGTGTAGTGTATAGTGTAGTGTAGTGTGTAGTGTGTAGTGTAGTGTATAGTAGTGTGGTGTATAGTAGTGTAAAGTAGTGTAGTGTATAGTGTAGTGTATAGTGTAGTGTATAGTGTGGTGTGTAGTGTATAGTGTAGTGTATAATATAGTGTAGTGTATAGTGTAGTGTGTAGTGTAGTGTATAGTAGTGTAGTGTATAGTATAGTGTATAGTGTAGTGTTTAGTAGTGTAGTGTATAGTGTAGTGTGTAGTGTAGTGTACAGTGTAGTATATAGTGTAGTGTATAGTATAGTGTAGTGTATAGTATAGTGTATAGTGTAGTGTATAGTATAGTGTATAGTGTAGTGTATAGTAGTGTAGTATATAGTAGTGTATAGTGTAATGTATAGTAGTGTAGTGTATAGTAGTTTCGTGTATAGTAGTGTAGTGTATAGTAGTGTAGTGTATAGTAGTGTGGTGTATAGTGTAGTGTACAGTGTAGGGTTTTGTAGTATAGTGTATCACAGTGTAGTGTACAGTGTAGTGTATTGTAGTGTATCACAGTATAGTGTATAGTGTAGTGTATTGTAGTATAGTGTATCACAATGTAGTGTACAGTGTAGTGTATTGTAGTGTATCACAATGTAGTGTACAGTGTAGCGTATTGTAGTGTAGTGTATCACAGTGTAGTGTACAGTGTAGTGTATTGTAGTATAGTGTATCACAGTGTAGTGTACAGTGTAGTGTATTGTAGTGTAGTGTATCACAGTGTAGTGTACAGTGTAGTGTGGTGTAGTATATCAGTTTAGTGTACAGTGTAGTGTGTTGTAGTATAGTGTATCACAATGTAGTGTACAGTGTAGTGTGTCACAGTGTAGTGTACAATGTAGCGTATTGTAGTGTAGTGTATCACAGTGTAGTGTACAGTGTAACGTGTTGTAGTATAGTGTATCACAGTGTAGTGTACAGTGTAACGTTTTGTAGTGTAGTGTATCACAGTGTAGTGTACAGTGTAGTGTGGTGTATCACAGTGTAGTGTACAGTGTAGTGTGTAGTGTAGTGTATCACAGTGTAGTGTACAGTGTAGTGTATTGTAGTATAGTGTATCACAGTGTAGTGTAGTATAGTGTATCACAGTGTAGTGTACAGTGTAGCGTATTGTAGTATAGTGTATCACAGTGTAGTATACAGTGTAGCGTATTGTAGTATAGTGTATCACAGTGTAGTGTATAGTGTAGTGTATTGTAGTATAGTGTATCACAGTGTAGTGTATAGTGTAATGTATTGTAGTATAGTATATCACAGTGTAGTGTACAGTGTAGGGTATTGTAGTATAGTATATCACAGTGTAGTGTATTGTAGTGTATCACAGTGTAGTGTAGTGTAGCGTATTGTAGTATATTGTATCAGTGTAGTGTACAGTGTAGCGTATTGTAGTATAGTGTAACATAGTGTAGTGTACAGTGTAGTGTGTTGTAGTGTATCACAGTGTAGTGTACAGTGTAGTGTATTGTAGTATAGTGTATCACAGTGTAGTATAGAGTGTAGTGTATCACAGTGTAGTGTACAGTGTAGTGTACAGTGTAGCGTGTTGTAGTATAGTGTATCAGTGTAGTGTACAGTGTAGCGTATTGTAGTATAGTGTATCACAGTGTAGTGTACAGTGTAGCGTATTGTAGTATAGTGTATCACAGTGTAGTGTACAGTGTAGTGTGTCACAGTGTAGTGTACAGTGTAGTGTATTGTAGTATAGTGTATCACAGTGAAGTGTACAGTGTAGTGTGTTGTAGTATAGTGTATCACAGTGAAGTGTACAGTGTAGTGTATTGTAGTGTAGTGTATCACAGTATAGTGTACAGTGTAGTGAATTGTAGTATAGTGTATCACAGTGCAGTGTACAGTGTAAGGTATTGTAGTATAGTGTATCACAGTGTAGTGTATAGTGTAGTGTATTGTAGTATAGTGTATCACAGTGTAGTGTATAGTGTAGTGTATTGTAGTATAGTATATCACAGTATAGTGTATAGTGCAGTGTATTGTAGTATAGTGTATCACAGTGTAGTGTACAGTGTAGCGTATTGTAGTATAGTGTATCACAGTGTAGTGTACAGTGTAGTGTGTCACAGTGTAGTGTACAGTGTAGTGTATTGTAGCATAGTGTATCACAGTGTAGTGTAGTATAGTGTATCACAGTGTAGTATACAGTGTAGCGTATTGTAGTATAGTGTATCACAGTGTAGTGTACAGTGTAGCGTATTGTAGTATAGTGTATCAGTGTAGTGTATTGTAATATAGTGTAACATAGTGTAGTGTACAGTGTAGTGTATTGTAGTGTAGTGTATCACAGTGTAGTGTACAGTGTAGCGTGTTGTAGTATAGTGTATCAGTGTAGTGTACAGTGTAGTGTACAGTGTAGTGTACAGTGTAGCGTGTTGTAGTATAGTGTATCAGTGTAGTGTACAGTGTAGCGTATTGTAGTATAGTGTATCACAGTGTAGTGTATTGTAGTGTAGTGTATCACAGTGTAGTGTAGTGTAGCGTATTATAGTATAGTGTATCAGTGTTGTGTACAGTGTAGCGTATTGTAGTATAGTGTATCACAGTGTAGTGTACAGTGTAGTGTATTGTAGTATAGTGTATCACAGTGTAGTGTACAGTGTAGCATATTGTAGTATAGTGTATCACAGTGTAGTGTACAGTGTAGTGTGTCACAGTGTAGTGTACAGTGTAGTGTTTTGTAGTATAGTGTATCACAGTATAGTGTACAGTGTAGTGTATTGTAGTATAGTGTATCACAGTGTAGTGTATTGTAGTATAGTGTATCACAGTGAAGTGTACAGTGTAGTGTATTGTAGTGTATCACAGTATAGTGTACAGTGTAGTGAGTTGTAGTATAGTGTATCACAGTGTAGTGTACAGTGTAAGGTGTTGTAGTATAGTGTATCACAGTGTAGTGTATAGTGTAGCGTATTGTAGTATAGTGTATCACAGTGTAGTGTACAGTGTAGCGTATTGTAGTATAGTGTATCACAGTGTAGTGTACAGTGTAGCGTATTGTAGTATAGTGTATCACAGTGTAGTGTATAGTGTAGCGTATTGTAGTATAGTGTATCACAGTGTAGTGTACAGTGTAGTGTATCACAGTGTAGTGTACAGTGTAGTGTATCACAGTGTAGTGTATAGTGTAGTGTATTGTAGTATAGTGTATCACAGTGTAGTGTACAGTGTAACGTATTGTAGTATAGTGTATCACAGTGTAGTTTACAGTGTAGTGTATTACAGTGTAGTGTACAGTGTAGTGTATTGTAGTATAGTGTATCACAGTATAGTGTACAGTGTAGTGTATTGTAGTATAGTGTATCACAGTGTAGTGTACAGTGTAAGGTGTTGTAGTATAGTGTATCACAGTGTAGTGTATAGTGTAGCGTATTGTAGTATAGTGTATCACAGTGTAGTGTACAGTGTAGCGTATTGTAGTATAGTGTATCACAGTGTAGTGTACAGTGTAGCGTATTGTAGTATAGTGTATCACAGTGTAGTGTATAGTGTAGCGTATTGTAGTATAGTGTATCACAGTGTAGTGTACAGTGTAGTGTATCACAGTGTAGTGTACAGTGTAGTGTATCACAATGTAGTGTATAGTGTAGTGTATTGTAGTATAGTGTATCACAGTGTAGTGTACAGTGTAACGTGTTGTAGTATAGTGTATCACAGTGTAGTTTACAGTGTAGTGTATTACAGTGTAGTGTACAGTGTAGTGTATTGTAGTATAGTGTATCACAGTATAGTGTACAGTGTAGTGTATTGTAGTATAGTGTATCACAGTGTAGTGTATTGTAGTATAGTGTATCACAGTGAAGTGTACAGTGTAGTGTATTGTAGTGTAGTGCATCACAGTATAGTGTACAGTGTAGTGAATTGTAGTATAGTGTATCACAGTGTAGTGTACAGTGTAAGGTGTTGTAGTATAGTGTATCACAGTGTAGTGTACAGTGTAGTGTATTGTAGTATAGTGTATCACAGTGTAGTGTACAGTGTAGTGTATTGTAGTGTAGTGTATCACAGTGTAGTGTACAGTGTAGTGTGGTGTAGTATATCAGTTTAGTGTACAGTGTAGTGTGTTGTAGTATAGTGTATCACAATGTAGTGTACAGTGTAGTGTGTCACAGTGTAGTGTACAATGTAGCGTATTGTAGTGTAGTGTATCACAGTGTAGTGTACAGTGTAACGTGTTGTAGTATAGTGTATCACAGTGTAGTGTACAGTGTAACGTTTTGTAGTGTAGTGTATCACAGTGTAGTGTACAGTGTAGTGTGGTGTATCACAGTGTAGTGTACAGTGTAGTGTGTAGTGTAGTGTATCACAGTGTAGTGTACAGTGTAGTGTATTGTAGTATAGTGTATCACAGTGTAGTGTAGTATAGTGTATCACAGTGTAGTGTACAGTGTAGCGTATTGTAGTATAGTGTATCACAGTGTAGTATACAGTGTAGCGTATTGTAGTATAGTGTATCACAGTGTAGTGTATAGTGTAGTGTATTGTAGTATAGTGTATCACAGTGTAGTGTATAGTGTAATGTATTGTAGTATAGTATATCACAGTGTAGTGTACAGTGTAGGGTATTGTAGTATAGTATATCACAGTGTAGTGTATTGTAGTGTATCACAGTGTAGTGTAGTGTAGCGTATTGTAGTATATTGTATCAGTGTAGTGTACAGTGTAGCGTATTGTAGTATAGTGTAACATAGTGTAGTGTACAGTGTAGTGTGTTGTAGTGTATCACAGTGTAGTGTACAGTGTAGTGTATTGTAGTATAGTGTATCACAGTGTAGTATAGAGTGTAGTGTATCACAGTGTAGTGTACAGTGTAGTGTACAGTGTAGCGTGTTGTAGTATAGTGTATCAGTGTAGTGTACAGTGTAGCGTATTGTAGTATAGTGTATCACAGTGTAGTGTACAGTGTAGCGTATTGTAGTATAGTGTATCACAGTGTAGTGTACAGTGTAGTGTGTCACAGTGTAGTGTACAGTGTAGTGTATTGTAGTATAGTGTATCACAGTGAAGTGTACAGTGTAGTGTGTTGTAGTATAGTGTATCACAGTGAAGTGTACAGTGTAGTGTATTGTAGTGTAGTGTATCACAGTATAGTGTACAGTGTAGTGAATTGTAGTATAGTGTATCACAGTGCAGTGTACAGTGTAAGGTATTGTAGTATAGTGTATCACAGTGTAGTGTATAGTGTAGTGTATTGTAGTATAGTGTATCACAGTGTAGTGTATAGTGTAGTGTATTGTAGTATAGTATATCACAGTATAGTGTATAGTGCAGTGTATTGTAGTATAGTGTATCACAGTGTAGTGTACAGTGTAGCGTATTGTAGTATAGTGTATCACAGTGTAGTGTACAGTGTAGTGTGTCACAGTGTAGTGTACAGAGTAGTGTATTGTAGCATAGTGTATCACAGTGTAGTGTAGTATAGTGTATCACAGTGTAGTATACAGTGTAGCGTATTGTAGTATAGTGTATCACAGTGTAGTGTACAGTGTAGCGTATTGTAGTATAGTGTATCAGTGTAGTGTATTGTAATATAGTGTAACATAGTGTAGTGTACAGTGTAGTGTATTGTAGTGTAGTGTATCACAGTGTAGTGTACAGTGTAGCGTGTTGTAGTATAGTGTATCAGTGTAGTGTACAGTGTAGTGTACAGTGTAGTGTACAGTGTAGCGTGTTGTAGTATAGTGTATCAGTGTAGTGTACAGTGTAGCGTATTGTAGTATAGTGTATCACAGTGTAGTGTATTGTAGTGTAGTGTATCACAGTGTAGTGTAGTGTAGCGTATTATAGTATAGTGTATCAGTGTTGTGTACAGTGTAGCGTATTGTAGTATAGTGTATCACAGTGTAGTGTACAGTGTAGTGTATTGTAGTATAGTGTATCACAGTGTAGTGTACAGTGTAGCATATTGTAGTATAGTGTATCACAGTGTAGTGTACAGTGTAGTGTGTCACAGTGTAGTGTACAGTGTAGTGTTTTGTAGTATAGTGTATCACAGTATAGTGTACAGTGTAGTGTATTGTAGTATAGTGTATCACAGTGTAGTGTATTGTAGTATAGTGTATCACAGTGAAGTGTACAGTGTAGTGTATTGTAGTGTATCACAGTATAGTGTACAGTGTAGTGAGTTGTAGTATAGTGTATCACAGTGTAGTGTACAGTGTAAGGTGTTGTAGTATAGTGTATCACAGTGTAGTGTATAGTGTAGCGTATTGTAGTATAGTGTATCACAGTGTAGTGTACAGTGTAGCGTATTGTAGTATAGTGTATCACAGTGTAGTGTACAGTGTAGCGTATTGTAGTATAGTGTATCACAGTGTAGTGTATAGTGTAGCGTATTGTAGTATAGTGTATCACAGTGTAGTGTACAGTGTAGTGTATCACAGTGTAGTGTACAGTGTAGTGTATCACAGTGTAGTGTATAGTGTAGTGTATTGTAGTATAGTGTATCACAGTGTAGTGTACAGTGTAACGTATTGTAGTATAGTGTATCACAGTGTAGTTTACAGTGTAGTGTATTACAGTGTAGTGTACAGTGTAGTGTATTGTAGTATAGTGTATCACAGTATAGTGTACAGTGTAGTGTATTGTAGTATAGTGTATCACAGTGTAGTGTACAGTGTAAGGTGTTGTAGTATAGTGTATCACAGTGTAGTGTATAGTGTAGCGTATTGTAGTATAGTGTATCACAGTGTAGTGTACAGTGTAGCGTATTGTAGTATAGTGTATCACAGTGTAGTGTACAGTGTAGCGTATTGTAGTATAGTGTATCACAGTGTAGTGTATAGTGTAGCGTATTGTAGTATAGTGTATCACAGTGTAGTGTACAGTGTAGTGTATCACAGTGTAGTGTACAGTGTAGTGTATCACAATGTAGTGTATAGTGTAGTGTATTGTAGTATAGTGTATCACAGTGTAGTGTACAGTGTAACGTGTTGTAGTATAGTGTATCACAGTGTAGTTTACAGTGTAGTGTATTACAGTGTAGTGTACAGTGTAGTGTATTGTAGTATAGTGTATCACAGTATAGTGTACAGTGTAGTGTATTGTAGTATAGTGTATCACAGTGTAGTGTATTGTAGTATAGTGTATCACAGTGAAGTGTACAGTGTAGTGTATTGTAGTGTAGTGCATCACAGTATAGTGTACAGTGTAGTGAATTGTAGTATAGTGTATCACAGTGTAGTGTACAGTGTAAGGTGTTGTAGTATAGTGTATCACAGTGTAGTGTATAGTGTAGCGTATTGTAGTATAGTGTATCACAGTGTAGTGTACAGTGTAGCGTATTGTAGTATAGTGTATCACAGTGTAGTGTACAGTGTAGCGTATTGTAGTATAGTGTATCACAGTGTAGTGTATAGTGTAGCGTATTGTAGTATAGTGTATCACAGTGTAGTGTACAGTGTAGTGTATCACAGTGTAGTGTATAGTGTAGTGTATTGTAGTATAGTGTATCACAGTGTAGTGTACAGTGTAACGTATTGTAGTATAGTGTATCACAGTGTAGTTTACAGTGTAGTGTGTTGTATTATAGTGTATCACAGTGTAGCATATTGTAGTATAGTGTATCACAGTGTAGTGTACAGTGTAGTGTGGTGTATCACAGTGTAGTGTACAGTGTAGTGTGTAGTGTATCACAGTGTAGTGTACAGTGTAGTGTGTTGTGGTATAGTGTATCACAGTGTAGTGTAGTATAGTGTATCACAGTGTAGTATACAGTGTAGCGTATTGTAGTATATTGTATCACAGTGTAGTGTGTAGTGTATTGTAGTATAGTGTATCACAGTGTAGTGTACAGTGTAGTGTATCACAGTGTAGTGTACAGTGTAGGGTATTGTAGTATAGTATATCACAGTGTAGTGTATTGTAGTGTATCACAGTGTAGTGTACAGTGTAGTGTATTGTAGTATAGTGTATCACAGTGTAGTGTACAGTGTAGCGTATTGTAGTATAGTGTAACATAGTGTAGTGTACAGTGTAGCGTGTTGTGGTGTAGTGTATCACAGTGTAGTGTACAGTGTAGCATATTGTAGTATAGTGTATCACAGTGTAGTGTACAGTGTAGCGTATTGTAGTATAGTGTATCACAGTGTAGTGTACAGTGTAACGTATTGTAGTATAGTGTATCACAGTGTAGTGTACAGTGTAGTGTATCACAGTGTAGTGTACAGTGTAGGGTATTGTAGTATAGTATATCACAGTGTAGTGTATTGTAGTGTATCACAGTGTAGTGTACAGTGTAACGTATTGTAGTATAGTGTATCACAGTGTAGTGTACAGTGTAACGTATTGTAGTATAGTGTATCACAGTGTAGTGTACAGTGTAGCGTGTTGTAGTGTACAGTGTAGTGTGTTGTAGTATAGTGTATCACAGTGTAGTGTACAGTGTAGCATATTGTAGTATAGTGTATCACAGTGTAGTGTACAGTGTAGCATATTGTAGTATAGTGTATCACAGTGTAGTGTACAGTGTAGTGTATTGTAGTATAGTGTATCACAGTGTAGTGTACAGTGTAGCGTATTGTTGTAATAATGTATCACAGTGTAGTGTACAGTGTAACGTATTGTAGTATAGTGTATCACAGTGTAGTGTACAGTGTAGTGTAGTATAGTGTATCACAGTGTAGTGTACAGTGTAGCGTATTGTAGTGTAGTGTATCACAGTGTAGTGTACAGTGTAGCGTATTGTAGTATAGTGTATCACAGTGTAGTGTACAGTGTAACGTATTGTAGTATAGTGTATCACAGTGTAGTGTATTATAGTGTAGTGTATCACAGTGTAGTGTACAGTGTAGTGTGTAGTGTAGTGTATCACAGTGTAGTGTACAGTGTAACGTATTGTAGTAGAGTGTATCACAGTGTAGTGTACAGTGTAGTGTATTGTAGTGTAGTGTATCACAGTGTAGTGTACAGTGTAGCGTATTGTAGTATAGTGTATCACAGTGTAGTGTACAGTGTAACGTATTGTAGTATAGTGTATCACAGTGTAGTGTATTATAGTGTAGTGTATCACAGTGTAGTGTACAGTGTAGTGTGTAGTGTAGTGTATCACAGTGTAGTGTACAGTGTAACGTATTGTAGTAGAGTGTATCACAGTGTAGTGTACAGTGTAGTGTATCACAGTGTAGTGTACAGTGTAGCGTATTGTAGTATAGTGTATCACAGTATAGTGTACAGTGTAGTGTATTGTAGTATAGTGTATCACAGTGTAGTGTATTGTAGTATAGTGTATCACAGTGAAGTGTACAGTGTAGTGTATTGTAGTGTATCACAGTGTAGTGTACAGTGTAGCGTATTGTAGTATAGTGTATCACAGTGTAGTGTATAGTGTAGCGTATTGTAGTATAGTGTATCACAGTGTAGTGTACAGTGTAGTGTATCACAGTGTAGTGTACAGTGTAGTGTATCACAATGTAGTGTATAGTGTAGTGTATTGTAGTATAGTGTATCACAGTGTAGTGTACAGTGTAACGTGTTGTAGTATAGTGTATCACAGTGTAGTTTACAGTGTAGTGTATTACAGTGTAGTGTACAGTGTAGTGTATTGTAGTATAGTGTATCACAGTATAGTGTACAGTGTAGTGTATTGTAGTATAGTGTATCACAGTGTAGTGTATTGTAGTATAGTGTATCACAGTGAAGTGTACAGTGTAGTGTATTGTAGTGTAGTGCATCACAGTATAGTGTACAGTGTAGTGAATTGTAGTATAGTGTATCACAGTGTAGTGTACAGTGTAAGGTGTTGTAGTATAGTGTATCACAGTGTAGTGTATAGTGTAGCGTATTGTAGTATAGTGTATCACAGTGTAGTGTACAGTGTAGCGTATTGTAGTATAGTGTATCACAGTGTAGTGTACAGTGTAGCGTATTGTAGTATAGTGTATCACAGTGTAGTGTATAGTGTAGCGTATTGTAGTATAGTGTATCACAGTGTAGTGTACAGTGTAGTGTATCACAGTGTAGTGTATAGTGTAGTGTATTGTAGTATAGTGTATCACAGTGTAGTGTACAGTGTAACGTATTGTAGTATAGTGTATCACAGTGTAGTTTACAGTGTAGTGTATTGTATTATAGTGTATCACAGTGTAGCATATTGTAGTATAGTGTATCACAGTGTAGTGTACAGTGTAGTGTAGTGTATCACAGTGTAGTGTACAGTGTAGTGTGTAGTGTATCACAGTGTAGTGTACAGTGTAGTGTGTTGTGGTATAGTGTATCACAGTGTAGTGTAGTATAGTGTATCACAGTGTAGTATACAGTGTAGCGTATTGTAGTATATTGTATCACAGTGTAGTGTGTAGTGTATTGTAGTATAGTGTATCACAGTGTAGTGTACAGTGTAGTGTATCACAGTGTAGTGTACAGTGTAGGGTATTGTAGTATAGTATATCACAGTGTAGTGTATTGTAGTGTATCACAGTGTAGTGTACAGTGTAGTGTATTGTAGTATAGTGTATCACAGTGTAGTGTACAGTGTAGCGTATTGTAGTATAGTGTAACATAGTGTAGTGTACAGTGTAGTGTGTTGTAGTATAGTGTATCACAGTGTAGTGTACAGTGTAGCATATTGTAGTATAGTGTATCACAGTGTAGTGTACAGTGTAACGTTTTGTAGTATAGTGTATCACAGTGTAGTGTACAGTGTAGCATATTATAGTATAGTGTATCACAGTGTAGTGTACAGTGTAAGGTGTTGTAGTATAGTGTATCACAGTGTAGTGTACAGTGTAGCGTATTGTAGTATAGTGTAACATAGTGTAGTGTACAGTGTAGCGTGTTGTGGTGTAGTGTATCACAGTGTAGTGTACAGTGTAGCATATTGTAGTATAGTGTATCACAGTGTAGTGTACAGTGTAGCGTATTGTAGTATAGTGTATCACAGTGTAGTGTACAGTGTAACGTATTGTAGTATAGTGTATCACAGTGTAGTGTACAGTGTAGTGTATCACAGTGTAGTGTACAGTGTAGGGTGTTGTAGTATAGTATATCACAGTGTAGTGTATTGTAGTGTATCACAGTGTAGTGTACAGTGTAACGTATTGTAGTATAGTGTATCACAGTGTAGTGTACAGTGTAACGTGTTGTAGTATAGTGTATCACAGTGTAGTGTACAGTGTAGCGTGTTGTAGTGTACAGTGTAGTGTATTGTAGTATAGTGTATCACAGTGTAGTGTACAGTGTAGCATATTGTAGTATAGTGTATCACAGTGTAGTGTACAGTGTAGCATATTGTAGTATAGTGTATCACAGTGTAGTGTACAGTGTAGTGTATTGTAGTATAGTGTATCACAGTGTAGTGTACAGTGTAGCGTATTGTTGTAATAGTGTATCACAGTGTAGTGTACAGTGTAACGTATTGTAGTATAGTGTATCACAGTGTAGTGTACAGTGTAGTGTAGTATAGTGTATCACAGTGTAGTGTACAGTGTAGCGTATTGTAGTGTAGTGTATCACAGTGTAGTGTACAGTGTAGCGTATTGTAGTATAGTGTATCACAGTGTAGTGTACAGTGTAACGTATTGTAGTATAGTGTATCACAGTGTAGTGTATTATAGTGTAGTGTATCACAGTGTAGTGTACAGTGTAGTGTGTAGTGTAGTGTATCACAGTGTAGTGTACAGTGTAACGTATTGTAGTAGAGTGTATCACAGTGTAGTGTACAGTGTAGTGTATTGTAGTGTAGTGTATCACAGTGTAGTGTACAGTGTAGCGTATTGTAGTATAGTGTATCACAGTGTAGTGTACAGTGTAACGTATTGTAGTATAGTGTATCACAGTGTAGTGTATTATAGTGTAGTGTATCACAGTGTAGTGTACAGTGTAGTGTGTAGTGTAGTGTATCACAGTGTAGTGTACAGTGTAACGTATTGTAGTAGAGTGTATCACAGTGTAGTGTACAGTGTAGTGTATCACAGTGTAGTGTACAGTGTAGCGTGTTGTAGTATAGTGTATCACAGTATAGTGTACAGTGTAGTGTATTGTAGTATAGTGTATCACAGTGTAGTGTATTGTAGTATAGTGTATCACAGTGAAGTGTACAGTGTAGTGTATTGTAGTGTATCACAGTATAGTGTACAGTGTAGTGAGTTGTAGTATAGTGTATCACAGTGTAGTGTACAGTGTAAGGTGTTGTAGTATAGTGTATCACAGTGTAGTGTATAGTGTAGCGTATTGTAGTATAGTGTATCACAGTGTAGTGTACAGTGTAGCGTATTGTAGTATAGTGTATCACAGTGTAGTGTACAGTGTAGCGTATTGTAGTATAGTGTATCACAGTGTAGTGTATAGTGTAGCGTATTGTAGTATAGTGTATCACAGTGTAGTGTACAGTGTAGTGTATCACAGTGTAGTGTACAGTGTAGTGTATCACAGTGTAGTGTATAGTGTAGTGTATTGTAGTATAGTGTATCACAGTGTAGTGTACAGTGTAACGTATTGTAGTATAGTGTATCACAGTGTAGTTTACAGTGTAGTGTATTACAGTGTAGTGTACAGTGTAGTGTATTGTAGTATAGTGTATCACAGTATAGTGTACAGTGTAGTGTATTGTAGTATAGTGTATCACAGTGTAGTGTACAGTGTAAGGTGTTGTAGTATAGTGTATCACAGTGTAGTGTATAGTGTAGCGTATTGTAGTATAGTGTATCACA
Source organism: Petromyzon marinus (assembly GCF_048934315.1). Lineage (NCBI taxonomy): Eukaryota > Metazoa > Chordata > Hyperoartia > Petromyzontiformes > Petromyzontidae > Petromyzon > Petromyzon marinus. Next base: position 7,011,748 of record NC_133740.1, on the reverse strand, counting down.
GTGTAGTGTACAGTGTAGCGTATTGTAGTATAGTGTATCACTGTGTAGTGTACAGTGTAGCGTATTGTAGTATAGTGTATCACAGTGTAGTGTATAGTGTAGCGTATTGTAGTATAGTGTATCACAGTGTAGTGTACAGTGTAGTGTATCACAGTGTAGTGTACAGTGTAGTGTATCACAATGTAGTGTATAGTGTAGTGTATTGTAGTATAGTGTATCACAGTGTAGTGTACAGTGTAACGTGTTGTAGTATAGTGTATCACAGTGTAGTTTACAGTGTAGTGTATTACAGTGTAGTGTACAGTGTAGTGTATTGTAGTATAGTGTATCACAGTATAGTGTACAGTGTAGTGTATTGTAGTATAGTGTATCACAGTGTAGTGTATTGTAGTATAGTGTATCACAGTGAAGTGTACAGTGTAGTGTATTGTAGTGTAGTGCATCACAGTATAGTGTACAGTGTAGTGAATTGTAGTATAGTGTATCACAGTGTAGTGTACAGTGTAAGGTGTTGTAGTATAGTGTATCACAGTGTAGTGTATAGTGTAGCGTATTGTAGTATAGTGTATCACAGTGTAGTGTACAGTGTAGCGTATTGTAGTATAGTGTATCACAGTGTAGTGTACAGTGTAGCGTATTGTAGTATAGTGTATCACAGTGTAGTGTATAGTGTAGCGTATTGTAGTATAGTGTATCACAGTGTAGTGTACAGTGTAGTGTATCACAGTGTAGTGTATAGTGTAGTGTATTGTAGTATAGTGTATCACAGTGTAGTGTACAGTGTAACGTATTGTAGTATAGTGTATCACAGTGTAGTTTACAGTGTAGTGTATTGTATTATAGTGTATCACAGTGTAGCATATTGTAGTATAGTGTATCACAGTGTAGTGTACAGTGTAGTGTGGTGTATCACAGTGTAGTGTACAGTGTAGTGTGTAGTGTATCACAGTGTAGTGTACAGTGTAGTGTGTTGTGGTATAGTGTATCACAGTGTAGTGTAGTATAGTGTATCACAGTGTAGTATACAGTGTAGCGTATTGTAGTATATTGTATCACAGTGTAGTGTGTAGTGTATTGTAGTATAGTGTATCACAGTGTAGTGTACAGTGTAGTGTATCACAGTGTAGTGTACAGTGTAGGGTATTGTAGTATAGTATATCACAGTGTAGTGTATTGTAGTGTATCACAGTGTAGTGTACAGTGTAGTGTATTGTAGTATAGTGTATCACAGTGTAGTGTACAGTGTAGCGTATTGTAGTATAGTGTAACATAGTGTAGTGTACAGTGTAGTGTGTTGTAGTATAGTGTATCACAGTGTAGTGTACAGTGTAGCATATTGTAGTATAGTGTATCACAGTGTAGTGTACAGTGTAACGTTTTGTAGTATAGTGTATCACAGTGTAGTGTACAGTGTAGCGTATTATAGTATAGTGTATCACAGTGTAGTGTACAGTGTAAGGTGTTGTAGTATAGTGTATCACAGTGTAGTGTACAGTGTAGCGTATTGTAGTATAGTGTAACATAGTGTAGTGTACAGTGTAGCGTGTTGTGGTGTAGTGTATCACAGTGTAGTGTACAGTGTAGCATATTGTAGTATAGTGTATCACAGTGTAGTGTACAGTGTAGCGTGTTGTAGTATAGTGTATCACAGTGTAGTGTACAGTGTAACGTATTGTAGTATAGTGTATCACAGTGTAGTGTACAGTGTAGTGTATCACAGTGTAGTGTACAGTGTAGGGTATTGTAGTATAGTATATCACAGTGTAGTGTATTGTAGTGTATCACAGTGTAGTGTACAGTGTAACGTATTGTAGTATAGTGTATCACAGTGTAGTGTACAGTGTAACGTATTGTAGTATAGTGTATCACAGTGTAGTGTACAGTGTAGCGTGTTGTAGTGTACAGTGTAGTGTATTGTAGTATAGTGTATCACAGTGTAGTGTACAGTGTAGCATATTGTAGTATAGTGTATCACAGTGTAGTGTACAGTGTAGCATATTGTAGTATAGTGTATCACAGTGTAGTGTACAGTGTAGTGTATTGTAGTATAGTGTATCACAGTGTAGTGTACAGTGTAGCGTATTGTTGTAATAGTGTATCACAGTGTAGTGTACAGTGTAACGTATTGTAGTATAGTGTATCACAGTGTAGTGTACAGTGTAGTGTAGTATAGTGTATCACAGTGTAGTGTACAGTGTAGCGTATTGTAGTGTAGTGTATCACAGTGTAGTGTACAGTGTAGCGTATTGTAGTATAGTGTATCACAGTGTAGTGTACAGTGTAACGTATTGTAGTATAGTGTATCACAGTGTAGTGTATTATAGTGTAGTGTATCACAGTGTAGTGTACAGTGTAGTGTGTAGTGTAGTGTATCACAGTGTAGTGTACAGTGTAACGTATTGTAGTAGAGTGTATCACAGTGTAGTGTACAGTGTAGTGTATTGTAGTATAGTGTATCACAGTGTAGTGTACAGTGTAGCGTATTGTAGTATAGTGTATCACAGTGTAGTGTACAGTGTAGCGTATTGTAGTATAGTGTATCACAGTGTAGTGTACAGTGTAACGTATTGTAGTAGAGTGTATCACAGTGTAGTGTACAGTGTAGCGTATTGTAGTATAGTATATCACAGTGTAGTATACAGTGTAGTGTATTGTAGTGTAGTGTATCACAGTGTAGTGTACAGTGTAGCGTACAGTGTAGCGTATTGTAGTATAGTGTATCACAGTGTAGTGTACAGTGTAGCGTATTGTTGTAATAGTGTATCACAGTGTAGTGTACAGTGTAGCGTATTGTAGTATAGTGTATCACAGTGTAGTGTACAGTGTAGCGTATTGTTGTAATAGTGTATCACAGTGTAGTGCATAGTCACACCCCCAAGTAGCCAACCGCGCTAATCGTCAAGGCCAACAAAATATGGCGGTGGCTGCTTCGGTGCCTGTCGGTCGGCCCCGCCGGCGGCGACGCCGGCTGCGGTTTTTGCCGCAGGTCTCCTACCTGGTAGCGGGCGTCGTCGGGGTGGACTGCGAGGGCGACGTCTCCCGGCATCGTCTCCACGCGCGTCGTGCCGACGAGCAGCTCGTCCGGCCCCGGCACAGCGGCTACTCACCGCCCACACCCCCCAACGCGGACAAAAGTGGCGCTTCCGTTGCGGCTCGCGCAACAAGCGCCGGCTGCCCCAGCGGTGCGGCGGCGGTGGTGGTGGTGGCGGCGGTGGTGGTGGTGGAGTGGGTCGGTGGGTGGGTTGGTGAGTGAGTCGGTGGGTCAGTGGGTGAGTGGGTTGGTGGGTGAGTGGGTTGGTGAATGGGTGGGTTGGCGGGTGGGTGAGTGGGTGGGTGGGTGGGTGGGTGAGTGGGTGGGTGGGTGGGTTGGTGGGTGAGTGGGTTGGTGAATGGGTGAGTGGGTGGGTGAATGGGTGGGTGGGTGGGTTGGTGGGTGAGTGGGTGGGTGGGTTGGTGGGTGAGTGGGTTGGTGAATGGGTGGGTTGGCGGGTGGGTGAGTGGGTGGATTGCTGGGTGAGTGAGTGGGTGGGTTGGTGGGTGAGTGGGTGGGTGAATGGGTGGGTTGGTGGGTGGGCGAGTGGGGGAAGGGGTGGGTTGGTGGGTGAGTAGATGGGTGAATGGGTGGGTGGGTGGGCGAGTGGGTGGGTTGGTGGGTGAGTGGGTTGGGTGAATGGGTGGGTGAGGTGGGTGAATGGGTGGGTGGGCGAGTGGGTGGGTTGGTGGGTGGGTGAGTGAGTGAATGGGTGGGTGGGTGAATGGGTGGGTTGGTGTTTGGGTGAATGGGTGGGTTGGTGGGTGAGTGGGTGGGTGAATGGGTGGGTTGGTGGGTGGGCGAGTGGGGGAAGGGGTGGGTTGGTGGGTGAGTAGATGGGTGAATGGGTGGGTGGGTGGGCGAGTGGGTGGGTTGGTGGGTGAGTGAATGGGTGGGTGGGTTGGTGGGTGAGTGGGTGGGTGAATGGGTGGGTTGGTGGGTGAGTGGGTTGGTGAATGGGTGGGTGAGTAGGTGGGTGAATAGGTGGATGGGCGAGTGGGTGGGTTGGTGGGTGAGTGAATGGGTGGGTGGGTTGGTGGGTGAGTGGGTGGGTGAATGGGTGGGTTGGTGGGTGAGTGGGTTGGTGAATGGGTGGGTTGACAGGTGGGCGAGTGGGTGAATGGGTGGGTTGGTGGGTGAATTGGTGGGTGAATGGGTGGGTGGGCGAGTGGGTGGGTTGGTGAGTTGGTGGGTGGGTGGGTTGGTGGGTGGGTGGGTTGGTGGGTGGGTCAGTTGGTGGATGGGTGGGTGGGTTGGTTGGTGGGTGAGTGGGTGAATGGATGGGTTGTTGGGTAGGTGGGTGATTTGGTGGGTGGGTGAATGGGTGGGTTGGTCGGGAGGTGGGTGAGTTGGTGGGTGGGTGGGTAGGTGGGTGAGTAGGTGGATGGGTGGGTTGGTTGGTGGGTGGGTGAGTAGGTGGGTGAATGGGTGGGTTGGTGGGTGAGTGGGTGGGTGAATGGGTGGGTTGGTGGATGGGCGAGTGGGTGAATGGGTGGGTTGGTGGGTGGGCGAGTGGGTGGGTGGGTTGGTGGGTAGGTTGGTGGGTAGGTGGGTGGGTGGGTTGGTTGGTGGGTGGGTTGGTAGGTGGGTGGGTGGGTTGATTGGTGGGTGGGTAGGTGGGTAGGTGGGTGGGTTGATGGGTAGGTGGGTAGGTGGGTGGGTTGGTCGGTAGGTGGGTAGGTTGGTGGGTTGGTGGGTGGGTGGGTTGGTGGGTAGGTTGGTGAGTGGGTGGGTTGGTGGGTAGGTGGGTGGGTGGGTTGGTGGGTAGGTGGGTGGGTGGGTGGGTGGGTTGGTGGGTGGGTGGGTTGGTGGGTAGGTGGGTGGGTGGGTGGGTGGGTTGGTGGGTGGGTAGGTGGGTGGGTTGGTGGGTGGGTGGGTTGGTGGGTGGGTAGGTGGGTTGGTGGGTTGGTGGGTGGGTTGGGTGGGTGGGTGGGTAGGTGGGTTGGTGGGTGGGTTGGTGGGTGGGT